>NC_133761.1:4008333-4316666 GCF_036562045.2 Rhinolophus sinicus | reverse complement strand
GAGAGACAGGCAGAGCCAGCCTAAGGTGGAACCTCTCAGCTGGAGGTGAACCTGATTCACCCACAAAATCAGGACAGAAGCTGAAGGTGGGCCACGAGGATATGAGCGCCAGAGGTACCCCTATCAGTGTTCTGGGCTAAAGTTGCACAGTTTAAACCCACAAGAAGGTGACATAATGGTTATTATTGGGTAGTTTAGGCTTAGATACAAACACACCATTGGTTCAGATAATTACTTAGTATGAGTTCAGCTGTATCTTCCTTTTACAAAGCTAGAAGATGACCGCAGGTTTTCCCGGCAAGGATGCTAAAAAGCCAATCCCTATTAACCATTAAATTTCCCCCCTTCTCTGCCCACATTTCACTTCAAAGAATTTGCTGACCTTTCTGTGATAAATGTAATTCACTGTAAAATCCAAGGGTCAAATGAAAAAGAGGAAAACGTGGCATTTGGAGTCACCATCCATTAGGCTCAATAAGGCCAGAGATCACCTGCAAAGGGAACATGTATCACCAAAATTGATAGTGTTTTGATTCATGGTGACTGGGCAATTTTTTAAGGCTTCTTTTTTTTCCCCAACTAATTTTCAGCTGGTATTTTGGGGACTATTGCTTCCGTAATGCCCAAATCAATGAGAACTTGAACCCTGGTAGCAAACATTGCATTGCTTGTTGACATAATAACGTGTAGCAGTTAATTGCTCTAAAATTCTCCTCTTTGTTAGCTCTATCTGGACTTAGGGGAAAAAACTGGATTCTAGATAAGCCACTGTCATTCATTCTCTCAATGACATTGATCTAGTCCCTTTCTCCCCCTACATTATTTCACCATTAAAATGGAAAGTCTCACAATTAAATTTTAAACAGCTACTATAATATCTAAGGCTCTGAGCTAGTTACTGAGGCCCCAGCTGTGAGAGAGACAGCCAAGAGCTTACAATCTAATTGCAGCGCGATTTCAGATTGGGGTGAATGTTGACTGTGGTTACACATACGTACAACGTATGGTAGATGCATTGAATACCTGTGTTAAAGCAGTGATTCTTCCATTCATAAGCTAAATGAGCTGAGGAAACTAGAGAAGGGAAAATAAAATATTAATCCAGCAAATATTTATCGAAGGTCACACTGCATATGAATTCTAGACGATGGGGCTGTAATATTGAGTCAAGGAGGCATGGCCGCTCCAAGCGTGAGTCTACATTCCATTCCTTATCCCAGTGTTTACTTTGAGGGCCATGTACAAAAATATATGTGAAAGTCTATTTAAAATTTAAAATGTAATTATTCAATGTTCCAGATACGGAACCGTGTACCTGGAGTTTTATGATCTCTGTTTCATGATGTTATGTCTATATTCTTGTTAAATTCTGGCCTTGTCACATGAGTGATGGTAACGTATTTACGTGTCATAAAACAGGAATCAGTGTTAACCGTGCTTCTTCACGACCACACAGCCGAGGTGACATCTGTCCGTATCAGTGACACTGGGCACTGTCAGTTCACATGGGGCTTCTGAACCTTCCGGGCAGGAGAGTGTGATACCAGGATTCTGACGAGTGCTAAGTGCATTCTTTTTCACATCTGAGAGTTCTTAACGATTTCAGCGTGTCTCCTATCAGTTGTCTATGAGGTTGATAATGACAGCACAAGGATAGGACAGGAGAGGGTGAGAGGAATTCTCAGGACTCATCAGTTCGCAGGGACCACCAGAGCTAGGAGGGCACACATGGCCCTTCAAAGCGCCTTCAGACATCGGGAGACCATGATGAGCTCGTCTATGACAAACCTGAACACAGTGGCACATTCTCAACAAAGGGCTCCAGGCAGCCACCCGAAGTCAGTGGGGGGCGGGGGCACAAGCCAGGAAACGTAGTTTTTGTTCCTATTCTGGATCGAGACTCTAAGTGCTGAATTGTCTGTGATTACACATCAGCTGATACAGGGAAAGCACTTGAAACCAAATCTAGTGCCCTTTTTTCTATTTTTGTTTCTCTCAGCAGAACACCTTGATGCTCAGTCAGAGCAGACAACAGCTTTTATTTAAATATATATCTATATCTATATCTATATCTATCTCTATATCTATATCAATACCACAGCGCTCCAGACATTGCTCTTCAGCTTCTTTCTCCTACAGCCTACACCCAACACTACTAAGATCAATTCATAGATCACACCTTTTAGAATCACTGACTAAGAGAAAGCTCCACGAGCACAGAAATGAAGACGATTCACACAAACTTTCTGATGCCATCGGTACCATGCCGATCGTGTCTTACTATTTCTGTAATGTCAGTCTGGCTTCCAGCTGTCAGTACCTGTGAGTCTCCACCTGGGGCCTTCCTCCTGCAGAATCTCCCTCCGTCTGTGTGGGGGGTGGGAGAAGTCTTCAACCAACTGACTGACAGGGGTAGGTGGTTTAGTGCCCACACTCCGTCCTTCTTAGGATGGGACAAGTGTGTGTCCTACACCGGCTCTCACATCCCCAGCAGGACTAAGCTCTAGCTGCCAACTGCAGGAATCACTTCCTCGTTGGTACCTTTCCCTGGCTGCTTCCCTTCCCTGACTCACGCCCCTACTGGTGGTTCCTAAGATCACTTCCTGAGTGGACAACTGACCCTCAGATCCTTGCCTCAGACGGAGTGTGCTCTTACAGACCCCAAACCAAGGCAGACATATATCCACACAGCAAAGTTACAGAAAGTCCACACAGATCATCTCCTGTTCTGAGGCTGGGGAAATGGCAGTAAACAAAACAGCATCAAATCCTTCCCTTCCGTGTGCAAAGTACACGCTTATGCTCCCCCTGCTTAGTAGTTCTCTCAACTGAAGGGAAAAAGAGAGGCTTAGCTTCAGCCTTACAGCCCTGCTAAAACTTAAAGAGGGTTCAAAGTAGGATGCATACGAAGACCTTACATTTGTATAGCAGTGTATAGTGTACAATAATGTTCAAACAATCAGATGGCCAGATGGCTCTGTGGCGAGAGCGCGAGCTCTTAACAACAAAGTTGCCGGTTTGATCCCCACATGGGCCACTGTGAGCTGCGCCCTCCACAACTAGATTGAAACAACTACTTGACTTGGAGCTGATGGGTCCTGGAAAAACACACTTAAAATAAATAAAAATTAAAACAACAACAAAAAAATCAGAAAACCTAAAGGGGTAGGTTGGGCAACTATCACTCCTACCATTTCACAGACGAGGAAACTGAGGCTTAGAGACAAGATTTAGTATGTGATTTCTGCAGGTGAGCATGAGGGCCAGGACTCAAGTTCACTGAGCTACCCCTTTCGCCTCACGGTTCATGTCATTATAAACTCTATGGAAAGAAAAGAGAACAGTGCTGCATATAAAATGCTCGCTTCCAGTAATCGTGGCCTGATAGTGAGTTGCAGTTTCGTCACCTTCTTCTGAAACAGGCAGATTAGGTCACTGCTGGGAAGAGCTGCTTCCATGGCCCATTGATTTGCTTTCACTGGGCATTTCTTTTCCTGGCAGAATAGTTTGTTGATGATATTATGTAGATGCCACTTATCATGCATTACAGACATTTATAACTCTAGGGAAGTGAATGAAAAAAAAGGGAAAAATAGCTATTGCTTGAAATAAGAATCCCAAATGTTGGTGTGTTTGTGTGGTGGGAGGACGAGGTTGCCATGGAGATCAAGGCCTTGCAACCCATTTTGTATGATCTAGTGGAACAAGCCCTTGGCTGGCACAGAGCCGGACGCATCTCTCCAGGCGTCCTAACATCCCAATGAGGGGCCCACCAAGCACCCGAACGCCCCACCCCCACAGCTTCATTCCAGCTCATGGGTAAAGTTTAGCCGGGATGGGGAATTCTCAGCAACTCAACCCCGCCATCTGGTACCAAACAGAAGTAAATGTTATTGGCAACATTTCTTGAATCCATTATTCCAAGGATGATGAAAATAACAAGAAGAACAGCAGCCATTCACTGAGCACATCCCCTATGCATGACATGGGCTATGCAACTTACACTTATGATATTCATTCTCAAAGCTACAGACTAAGGGATGTATGTCCCTGCTTTACAGACAGGACAACTGAGGCTTCGAGACATGAAGTGATGTGCTCACGATCACTCAAGACAAAGGGCGAAGCTTAGACTCAAAGTAGAGCCCACGCTTTTCTCTGGAAAGGTGTTGCATTGCTGCCTTCTCTTCCTTTCCACCTTGTTGAGTTTATGAAGGCGAGTTTCTTTTTCTCTGAAGAATCCCTCCTTCCCTTGCTGGTGCTTCTCATCTGAACCTCCCACTTTTCCATTTGCACTCGGACCTCACCCCAAGGTTGGCCCACTGACTGAAGGAGACATAATTCGGTGAGTTTCCCTAACATTGAATTCCTACTAGTCCAGGTCTGCACTTTCTTCTCTATGCTTAGTTACTACGTAGGTCACAGTATGCCTCTCTCCTGATATGACACCCTAACATTAGGTGACACAGGTTCTGGGCTTTGCTCTCTCAGTAACAAATGCGAACCGTTAAGCACTTCAGGTAGGTCTCTGTTTCTGTAGCTTTGGAGAGAGGGCTATCTAGGTTGATTTCCTCTTGCATGTTAAGGTACCTAACTATGTATTAATTATTTACTATGCAATGAACTATGCTAAAGAGAGGTAAAATTCACATGTTAAGTAGAGTTCAGAAAAAGAACTGAGTATCATGAATAGAAAAATCTGGAAAGCGTTGACTTAAGTTATTAGGAGTGGGATTTCAACAGGTGGAGAAGACAGACATGTAATCCAGCCTGAGAAAACCTGGTGGACAAACCTGGTGGAGAAAACGGAGGACACAGAAGACGCTCAGACGGCAGAAGGGTGTGGAGATACAGAAGATGAACGGTTGCTGGAGAGTGGACAGAAACAGGAATCTCATCCGCACACCTTATTTTATAGATGGGAAAACCTAAGAGTCACGGGAATTTGGCAACCCATCCAAGGAACTCAGCAGTGGCGTCTTGGAAACAGTCCAACCTGTTGTGTTTGCTGAATTGACAAGTTCATCCTTATAAGATGATTATCCCAAAAAGCTCTTGGAGTAATAGTTAACTTGACACACTGAAAAGATTACAAATAATCTCAGAAATCATGGCTACTGGTGAATACAAGCATAGACAGAAACAAACGAAACAAAAGGGGCGCTTTGTTGTTTCTGTGGCTGCCTTAGTGGCAACAGGGCTCACAGAATCTATTGGTTGTCAAAATTAGATTTACCTTTCTTAATAACATTCCTCCCAGCAACGTTCTGTCTACGACCTGCGTACAAAATATGTACAGAAACTGATCAATAACCCAAGGAATTCTAAAGACGACGTTGTATGATCTGGCTTTTCCTCTTTTCGTAACCAAAGTAAATGATCCTGCTACAGCTGCTTCAAATCCCTTACATCTCACACCATTTTGCAGCACGGTTAGGAATCCTTTGAGAATCTAACAAATACTTTAGAGCCTGCATAGAGACAGAACCCAGAAAAAAAATGCATTTAATTAAATACACACACACTATATATATATATGATTACATATATATACTTTGATTTCTGTGTATCCTGAAAGCATATACATCCATATGGAATATTCCATCCACTTGGAATTTTAAATTCTGGTTAAGAACTCCTGTTTTATACTTTACAAAATATGCTCAAAAATTCATAGGAAATATACATCTCCATCGTAAGGATGAGGAAACTGAGGTATGACGTGGCCTTCCCTCGTTCACAGAGCTGGTCCTGAGTGGAGCCAAATGTGGCTCCAGAACTTCAGGTCACATCCCACGACACTGTTATTTTCTCAATCAGCCATGCCATTCCTTTGATAGTTGATGGCGGGTACGGATAAGTGGGATACAGTGCAGAGCACATTTTATATCTAATTGTAAATGAAGCTAGGGTCAAGGAGCTGAAAGGACGTCTCTTTAAGCTGCCTTTTCTAAAAATGTCAGGATGAGCTTTGGAGAGTGTAAATTGGGCACATGCAGAGTCAACAAGAGCACTGCATCACGTGGGCGCTCCCATCCCGGTGCTCTTCAAACATTCATCCGCTTCCCCGCGTTGAAACATCAATTAACCAGAAGTCAGTCTCACAATCCCATCACACTGTTGTTTCTTGGGCTACAACTAGGACCCCTCGTTCAGGAGACAATCAATAAAAGATAGATTTGGCAGACTTAATTGAATCTTCCATATTCAAGACTGCCTTCTCCATTTGATAAGAAAAGAGACATTTGAACAGCCTCTCGTCTCCTGAATGTCAAACTCTCTTACTAGGGCTTACAAAATTGCTCACACTGTGAATTCCTCTCCAGGGCCACACACCTCCCTGTAACTCATCTCCTCCAGCATCCTGTCATTTTTAAACAAAGTTTTATTAAGTGTGGACCTTGTGCAAGGCCCTGCTGGGGAGGGGAGCAGATTTGGGAAGTAAAATGTAGTCTTTGCCTTCATGATGCTTGTATTCTAGGGAGAGAGACAGGCAATACACAAAGAAATAAACAGACAACATAACCCCAGGTATGTCAGGAGATGGAGGCGGATGGGGAGAGGGGCATTCCTGGGATCCGCTCTGCAGCAGTCTCATTGGAACAAAGACCTGAATAAAGGGAAAGAGGGAGCCCTGGAAAATCTGGAGGGAGAACCTTCCAAACAGAAAGCAGCGAGTATAGACATTGGAAAAGCAATGTGCATGGCACGCTTGGTGGAAGGTGAGGAGAGCTGTGAAAACACTACCTGATACACAGTAAACCTGCGATGAATATTCCTTGTATGGATACAGTTGTACGCTCCCCACACCTGAAGATACCCTAAATATCTATAAGTGTGAGCTATCTTCCAAAACCGGGGATCTTGTTAGATGTGTTCTGGAACAGGAAGGAAGCTAAGACAGGCCGAGTAGATGCTATGTGCCAAGGCACGGCCCGAGTATTTTATTTTCATTCTCTGTTTCAGCCCCGTGCTAAATACATCCCATAGGTGTGATCATTCCCATTCTGTAGACAAAGCACCTACAGCGATGGAGTACCCAGCCCGTGCCCACTCCATCACCGAGCTGCAAGACTCGGAGCTTAGATTCGGCTCAGAAGCCCATGCTTTATTCACTCACTGCTTTATCTTTTCAGGAGTCAGACGGAAGAACCACTTTTCTTTGATTTAAAAAGGGGGTGGATTCAGCCAAGTATAGATGGGCTCTGGAAAATTCTATTTGTGAGTATATCAGTCAGAGTCTGGAAGAAGACAGGTATGACATTCAAAGGAGTGAAATGGAGGGTGTGGGCGCAGTGATGAGAATAGAGGAGGGCTGCTCAGCTCCTCGACACTAGCAACGGAGGGACGCCGCTCTCTCCCTTTGGTCTGGAGAGGCTGGGGAAATTACCAGACCCCAGTAAACCACTGTAAGACATGTAACACATGCGTCTGTGGGAGAGAGACTGCCAGACAGGAGTTTGTCAGGGTGGCCGGCTCACCCTGTTTGTCTGGGACTTTCCCAGTTTCATACCGAAAAGTCGTACATCTTCAGTAATTTCTCTGTCCCAAGCAAACCAGATGCTGAGTGAACTTAGCTGTGACCTGATGTTGAAAACTGCAATCAGTGCCAAGTCCCAGCCCAGCAGGGATGGGAAGATAGAAGGGATAAGCTCTCTCACTTCGCCCTTTGCCTTTGGTCTTTAGTCAGTGCCTTCTACTGGCGTGGACCAAACCCCATGGGATGCTCAAAGGCGAGGGAGTCCGTGCATTCTGTCTGGAAAGGTCAGCCCGAGGGGGCTCAGAAAGGCAGAGAAGAATGGAGAATGGACCTGGGAGGTCCAGTGGAAAACACTCATGGGATGGAGGAGGAGGCAGGCTATTTGCTGGACGTGATGGGCCACAGGGTGCCATAGATGTCCATGGAAGATCATGAGATGCTTACAGAAGACTTGCTCCTTAGCATAGAGTCCATGGCTCTCTGATGGCCTTGACCTGACTTTCCAATTCACCCACTATGTTCCCTGTTTATATTCATGCCACAGCCACATGGCACTACTTATCCTTCATCACACTGGCGTGTGCTGACACTGCAACTTTGCTCATCCTGCTTTGCCACCGTGATGTCTTTCTTACTTCTGGGTCTGGGCAGTTGACTCACTTCAAAGACGCCTAATCTCACCGCCTTGCAGCGACCAAATGATTAAGTAGCTTCTATTCTCCCTCCACAGTTTATGCCTTGTAAACTCTTACCTGCATACCTGTCTTGTCACATGTCTCCTGAGTCTCCCTCTGAATTTTCCCTGCTTCTGCCCAGACGGTGAGACCCTGGTTGACAGTGACCGTATCTTATTTATTTTTCTATCCCAACCCGAGCCTAGTATAACATGTCACACAATATGTGCATTCAATCAACTGTTCTCCTGCGTAGAAATGAACTGAAAAACGAAATGTGACAGAGGAAATGTCCTGAGGCCTGAAACCTCTACCTGTATCCTAAATGGCCTGAGAAATTTAACAAGAAGAATAATACAGGTTTCTCTGAGGACTCCCTTACATGTCTATTCTTGTGAAGCAAAATGCTCACTTATTTACTTTTACAGGAAATGGATTCTGCCGAGAGAAAGAGAATCATTCTGGAGCCTGTTGTCTTCAAATTAAAACCTAGGATGGGGTTCAAGGACAAAAGTGGAATCTTGCCAACAGTGTGCATTTGAGGAAGGGCAACATAGCTGTTCCAGAGAGAAAAGAGATTTATACTGTCATCAGCCAACATGTATGTTGATAGGTTAAAGAGAGGAAACCTTATACGTACATGTTTTTAATAAGTAAGGATATGTTTTAGATACATTAAATCAAGCCAAATGTCTTAGCTCTGTTCTAAATATTATAAGAGAACATGTTATTTTTTTATGTGTTTATTTAACAGTTAGCCATCAGACATCTGATATGTTGTAGGTGATGTACTAAGGTAAGAAAAAGAATAAAGAAGGTAGAATCAGGAGACAAGGACGTCTCCTTCTAGGTATCGGACCTAACATTTTACTGGACCTCGCAGAGCCTCTTTTCCACATCTGTGAAGTTGGGGTAATAATGACTCTCCTGCTTCTCTGGGCTGTTTCCAGAACCCAATGTTGGAGACTCATAAGAGTTAAATAAACAAACATTACACTTTTAATGAACAACTGAATGCTCTCTCCACACCTCAAGCGCCTTCCAGTAAAACACAGGTAATGGTGCCAGCAATAAGTCACAGTCAGAGGATTAAAGAAATTGTTGCATATGATGGAAATGTGTAAACTACAAAAAAAAGAGTATTAATGGAAGAAAGTCTTATGGAGCAAAAACAATAAGATCTTCAGAGCCCTGGGTCTGTGCGTGTACACTCTGCCTCTCTTCACTGTGTGGCCACGATTTCTTAAGCTTAGTCACACCATCATCTGTAAAGGAGGGATGAAAATACTGCTTTACCTGGTTGAGGTAAAGATCCAATAAAATGATATACAGACATAAAGGATATGGAACATATTTGGCATTCAATAACGTAGTATTTTGTTTTCCTAATTGTAGTATTTTCATTTCATTCCACGCAGATACTCAGCATGTGCTATGGATAATGCACAGAAACTGCTTAGCACTGTCCCTTCAGCTAAAGTAATATGGATGTAGCACGCAGATGGATTGTTGGAGAAACCTGATATTTCTAATTAGAATTCTACTCAGGAACTTCCCACATCACAACACTGCATTTTACAATCAGCAAAACTTTCACATGTATTATCTTTACGGCATAGAGCAGGGGTGAGCGTACCTTTTCTGTAAAGTACCAGAGAGTAAATATTTTCATCTTTGCAAGCCAGTGGTCTCTGTCACAAGTAGTCAACTTTGCCATTTTCGCACAAAAGTCACTACAGACAATACGCAAATGTGTGAGCATGGCTGTGTTCCAATGAGGCTGTGTTTACAAAAGAAGTTTGTGGCTGGATTTGCCTTACGGGATACAGTTTGCTCAGCGCTGGCAGCAATGATACGTGACTTCCTACAAATCAAACAAGGGGTGGCATCCCCATGCTCCAAAGCACATGTGCCAAGGGGGTGGACATTACAAGGAACAGAGAAAACGACTAGAAAGGATTAGATGACTATGTAGGAGACGCACGGTTGCCCACTGGTGATTATACCAGACCAGTGTTATCCCCAAAGGGGATTTTTCCTGGTACCTCCCACTCTTTATGCATTGCTTACATTTTTCCAGTTGGAAGTAAATCATGAATTAATAAAGTAAGGTGCAAGGTTTACAACGCATTTGCCTCTCTCTCTCTCTCTCTCTCTCTCTCTCTCTCTCTCTCTCTCTCTCTGTCTCTCTCTCCCTTTCTGAAGCAGATAGCCACAGAATTCTAAGGACTGACCTTGGAGTGATGCATGACAAGGAACAGAGAACGCTGTATAAACAGCTGCCTTGGGCGTTAGGTCACAGAGCCTGGGATGAAGAAGATTACGTGGGGAAAGGAAAACGACCCTGAGAAACGACCTGGCGTAGGTCAAGGACACGGACCCTCGGCCACTGGTGGCCAGTGGTGTGATCTCTGTCCAGCACCAAGAGTCCAGAGATGGCCCAGCCACCAAAATGCCTGAGTCCAAATCACACCTCTGTCATGACCCACTATGTATTTAAGGACAAGTTATTCAAATCCTCCAAATCTTAATTTCCTTGTCTATAAAATGGATAAAATGGTTTCTACTTCATAGGTTTGGAGTGAGAATTAAATTAGCAAAACACATGTCAAGCATGTAGTATAATGCCTGGCACATGCTAAACTCTTCAAAATGTTTATCATTACCATTAATTGCATTAATGAGCGAATGGCTTATTGAATGATTGAATAATCTACTGAATGATGATAATTTAGTTAGAGAAGCCGAACCCACCCCAGGGAACGGAAGGCTAGTGGCCCTGGACCCCACTGGACATTGCTTCCTGAATAATCCCCAGCGGCTAGTTGCAATTTGGGTTCTCTTTTGCAAGCTGAGGATTCTCTCTCTGCTTCTACAGTGAAAAATCTAATTTATTAGATTTATGTTTACTTATTTACCATCACATTTGTCCCTGTCTCTCTGAAACGACGTTCAGGTCACCTTGATTAGAATTTGAAGTATTCCTAGGTCTCTCAGTCACACGTTACAAACAACCACTGCTTTCATTTCCCCTGATAATTCATCTCCTTCATTAAGTAGACTCCACTCTCCAGATCATGGAGAACAGCATTATTTCCTATGTTTATTTTTCACTCAGCCGTTCAGAGCCACCTACCCTATACTTGGCCTGTCCATATCCCAGCTACCCACAGAGAAGAGAATACACAAAAGTGTGACCAAACTCACAATCGTGGCGTGAAAATACTTGGGCTCCGAGGGTCCATCTGGAAAGCTTCTTGGGATAACGAGGAAAGGTTTCAAGACAGAGTACACGTCAGAGGCGTCACGTCAGCAAAATCAGGAAAGATGAGCCTGAGAGAGTGTGGCGAAGAAGGGAGTGGGACCCAGGAGAGGTAGAAGGAGCAGCAGGTAGGAGGGACGGGTGCTGAGGAAACGGCAGGCCTGGGGATTAGCCAGGATTGCTGCAGCATAGATTGTGTGCTGCGGGGTGGAAGGGGAGCAAAGTCAACCTCTGATCGACGATGGCTCCCAGATATCAGGGTGCACGCCATTGGCTCTTTAGTGACGCAAGTTTTCCCCTCTCAGGTATGAAAGATCATTATCTAGGCCGAAGAAAATGTTACCTTAGATTTTCTCTTCGAAAACCCCCTTCTCCGAGTTCCTTGAAGTGGTCATTCTAAGGAATGGATCGCATTCCTCTTTCTAGTTTTCTGTTTTTCCCTGGTGATAATGACAGCCTCTGTAGAGCCAGCAGAGGCGTGAACAGCCTTGCAAAGTCATGTCAATTCAGTCTCACTCCTCTCTTGGCTCCAAGAGGACACGGAACGTGGCCGGGGCTGCCTGAATTCTCTGAGATCACTCATGATTTGTCCTTGTTTATATGCCAAGTATTCTGAATCCTCCCGTTTGTTTTCATCACAGAACCGCAATGCTTAGTGTATGCTTTTACTACACGTGTTAGTTAAACTCAACCGTTTCATAAACTTTTGGAGTTGGGGTGGCGTTTTAGGAGATCAGTCCTATGGATGTAATTCATGGAAAGAACCAGCGTAACTTTGAGACACAGCGGTGCGGGGCACGTTCCCTTCCCCACCTGCTACCTGGTGAAGACAGGACCTGCTCATACACTTAGGATTTGGATGTTGCTATTATAATAATTGTGTTTTTTCTCTCCAATTATTTTTACCTTTAAAATGAGGGTTCGTGTCCTTCCTGCAAAGATATATGTGTTTCGGTTTGGATTATAATAATAATTTATATTTAGCACAACAGGAAAGAAGTGGTCCCAGGCAGGTGAGGCAAGACTGTCTAGGTTCATAGAGTCGGAGTACAGGTAACTCTTAGGAAAGATATAAGAATGTGTGTTCCCCTCCGAATACAGAGCACACACATATCTAGTCTGTCCATAGCTAGGAAGTATATACTTTGTAGTGGAAACTTGTTTCATGGAGAACAATGTTCTGACGGATACTCATGGGGACTTTCTGTGCCTCAGTAAGGCAGGATGCTGACACCTCGTAAGATGGTTGTGATAACGAATTGTACACTTATTGATAACATTCATTTAGGGGCTGTTCTCCAAATGTATTCATCATCTTCGACTTGGTAACGAAAAGATGCTTATTTTTTCTGCACAAAGTGTTGCATTGATGCAGCTAAAATGCCACTTGAAGGTGGGGCTCTGTTTTCTGGTGAGATGATGTCTTGGCTTTCATTCTTCTTTCTCCAATGAGCGACTCCATTCTAAACCGGTTCTGGATGAGTTGCCAGCTTTGGATAATTGTGACTCTAGGACATCAGAACAACACAAGCCAGCAGTCCCCGGCTGGATGGTTTCATGGGCACTTGTAGGTCCCAATTCTTATTGGGGTCACGTGAGTTTTAGTTCAGGTTCAGCCTGCAGACACACCAGTGTCACATGGTCCCACTTAAGGCTTATTAAACCGAAACTCTGATAGCACACTTTCATACCCAACAAAAAATCTAACCGCAAACCTGGAGACTGTCTCCAAGTCATATCCTACATCAATCTTCTCTAACAGTCTTCCTCTTGCAACCCATGCCTATCTCACGTGTAATACGTATCATGTTTCCCCCAAAATAATACCTACCTGGACCATCAGCACTAACGCGTCTTGTGGAGCAAACATTAATATAAGACTGGGTCCTATATTAATTTTTGCTCCGAAAGATGCATTAGAGCTGATGGTCTGGGTAGGTCTTATTTTCAGGGAAACACAGTATTTCCCTGTTCCCACACACTCCCATTTCACACAGTATTTATTAAATCCCATCCCTCTGGTGGCTTGCCAATTATAATAAGAATGAACTGCAAATTGTTTATCATGGTCTACAAAGTTCTGTATGGCTTGACCCCTCTGCTATGCCGGGATCACAGTGGCCTTCTTACTACGCCCAGCTCAATTCCGTCTCAGGGCCTCTGGACTGGCGTGCTCTTGCTTCTTATGATCACATGCCTCTTCCTCCCATGAAGACTTCCTCAGCACCCTGGTGCTTTTCTCCCCACTTTCGGTCATTCTTTACCCTTCCAAAAATGCATGCCAGGATCCAAAATGACTTCTGTTTAGCATCTTCCCCCATTACACTGGAAGTTCCGTGTGGATGAGGACTCTTGTCTTTTTGGCTTATTGCCATATCCCTAGTACCAAACACTAAAAACCAAATCAAAACAAAACAAAAAACAAAACAGAAAAAAAAAAAAAAAAAAACTTGGCAGGCAGTTAGAATGAAAGCAAGACATATTTGTTAAATAGCTGAAGAAAGGGCCACCATCAATTTGGTAGCAGCACTTGTATGTATGTATAGTATTTATACATACATAAATACTCTTTTTTCGACTTCTTACAGGGCTGGGAGTCAGTTATGCTCTTGATGTAAAAGGGGGAATTGGTTGTTCCGATGTGCTCTCAACCGTCTTGAGCCAGGACTCAATACTTCTTTGTATTTTCCAGAGAAAGAAACATAATTGTATCAAATATAATAATCACTCTGAATTTCACTGGCATGTCCACGGGGGAATGTGGGAGCAGATACTCATCACGCATCACACGGCAGGCGAATTCACAAATTCCACTTAGACGTCTAGTCCTTCCTGGTAGTGCCAACAACAGAATGACCACCTCTCTTCCCACCCATTCTTGTCTAGCTTCTATCCTCTGACATCCAGAAATTTCCACTGGGGCCTCTAAAGCATCTAAGGCTTTATTACATCAATGAGTTTAATAGCGTCTCAGCAAGTCCAAACTTGCACACCCACCAACTAAAACCAACCAAAACAAAATAAAGCAACTGCAAATCTCCAGGTCACTGAGATTCACACGATAAATGATTTTATATCTCTAACTTTTCCAATTATGTGTACAACAGGATTGTATTTTTATGTAGATGAAGTTCCTATTCAATTTGCTGAGTCTTCCCCTGAAGTGAAAAACCCTGCATTCAACCTGGGGTCTTTGTGAGCTCTCAGGGGTCACACAATCTTAGAAAGAACTCTGGGGTTACACTGCCCACATCTCACCACCGAATCCCTTTCTATTAAATGACTTTGGATGTGTTATTTCATTGTTCTCAGTCTCTGCTTCCTCGTGTATGGGGAAAAATGGTAGTAATTCCCACTGCCAAAGGGATCTGGTGGTTTTTAGTGGCATGGTCTCTGCAGAGTGTTGATTCCCACGTGTGGTTCATCGGGTGCCTTAATAAATTTACACTTGGGACAAACTGTGTGCTTTTGGGTGACTTCCCTAAACTTCTGTGCCTTGGTATCCTTTAGTAAACTGGGTATAATTAATATCTGAAAGTGGTATTTTAATGATCAAATAGATCGGTCATTGGAAGACGTCCATTATTTTGGGGAGGAAGATTTCTGAATTGGTAAAAGATGATTTGGGGGGCACATTAGTGCAGGGATAAACCAGGCTTATCCAGACAAGGTGGATTCAGGGGGCTCTTTACAAAATTTAACAAAACTAAAATATTTTAATTTTATCATCCAATATCTAATCACTCTAAAAAGGAAACAAACAAACAAACAAACAAACAAAAAACGAATAAGAAATTTTGCCTGATGCTGGCATCTAATTCAGATCCGCCTCGTGCCGAGGTTATCTGGGATCTGCTGTAATCAGATCTTGCTGCAACCCTGATGCTTCTGCGTAAGGCACTTAAGCTCCTCCTAGGCCTTAGTACATCATTTTCTCCTCCAGTGCTTCTCTCCATAGGCTGCTGGGCAGGAAATAGACCCCAGGTGATGGGTCACATTAAAATAGAACATCTACATGCCTACTGAAGACATTTTGCAATCACATTCTGCTTCAATTAAGAGGCTATTTTCTTTTTATCTTGCTCAAACTCCTTTTCAAGACAAAGTTTGGGCTGAGGAGACAAATGCACAAGACTTACCCTAAAAGACACTGTGTCAGTAGGGGGAGGGGACTCAGCGAGGCTAGGATCCGCTGACCCAGGATGTTCGCTTCTTTTGTCTCTATCCTTGCTCAGATCCCTGACTGAGATCTCCCAGACTTCTCAGCGGCGGTGGGATGGAGGAATAGAAGTGGGGAAGAGATGGGTGGCGGGGAGAGCGTCTCCAAGCTTTTCTGCGGGCCTGATGATAAGATCCCATTCACTACTGCGCAGGTGGCCATTTCCCTACCTTGAGCTGGTCATTAAACTCTTGGCGCTGCTTCAATAACTTCCCCGAGGCCACTGTCAGGAATGCTGCTTGTCCTGTGATTAGAACACAGCCCACTGCCCTGCTGGACCCATTACTACCCTTTTCCTAATGATCTTATAATGGCTGCTGGGTTTATTCAAGCCCCTTGACAGATAATGAAGTCAATTATGCAAACCACAAATAATGCCTTCTCATTTGGGACCATTTCTTGTTTAGATTTGTTAAGTAGAGCCAGGCAATAGCAAGATAAATGCTGATCTTACATAGTATATTTCTTATGTTTTTCATACTGGTTTGTGTTCAAGCTCCAATACTGCCATGAATTGCAATGGGGATAATAATACGAGTATCCTCATAGATCGTGTGTTGACAGAATTAAATTAAATGAGTTATATATACAATTCTTAGGTGATTATATTAGAACACTAATTTTGGTAGCTATTGCCGCTGTTACTCATAAAAGATAAAACTTTCCTCACCCGTGTGCAAGGAAGTGAGTTTGACTGAGTGGGGAGGGGGTTTATTGTGGGAACTAAACAGGGAGGGGTAAAAGGTGAGTTATTTGCTATTGATTTGATTTTTATACATATATTTTTTTAAAGACGAAGGGAGGTTAATGAGGACAGAGGCAGATGAGCGAGTGTTTCCGATCCCACAGAAGCCTCACGATCTGCAGCCCAGAGCACCTGCAGAGAGATGGGTTTATACAGACACAGGAAGCGACCTGGAGCTCTAAGCATAAGCTGGTCCCTCTCACAGCTCCACCTCCTGTGTCAATTCAGTCACACCTTCACCCCACTTCTGAGCTGCAGGCTCCTGGGTCTCACGAACGTGTTAGGATCAGGGTCACAGTCCAGGGGAACCAGAACAGCCTGACAGCTGTGTCATCTGCGTTTTGTCACCAGCTCAGGTGGTCCATCACCTTCTATCACCTCTCAAGTCTTAGCAGCCTTTGAGGGGGAAGAGTGAGTAAAAAGGAAAGGATAGGACATTTGTATGTTGTCCTTACAGTGATGCATTTCTCTGTCATTAATGGCAAATTGCCTGGGTAGAGGGAGGTGGCCCTGCACACTGTCCCTCTCAACTCGCAGATATTTGGGTGGAATTTGCTTTTGTGGGTTCTAACCCCCTCGTGATGAATCCTGCCTCCTGCACACTGCACTCCCTGTATCTGTGTTTTCATTTTGCTCTGCCTGGAAGGCTTTCTCTGCTGAGAGGTCTGAGCAGGACTCTTGCTGGCTTTACTTCAACACACTGTCATTGGAAGTAGTTTAATGTTTCCCTGCGCTGGCCCATACATCCCCATGGCTGTAGCGCCGTGAGCCTGCTCGTAGGATTGGTAAACCGGATGTGTTTTCCCGCTGCAGCCTTCACGCTTCCTCACTTCCTCCCCTTAGACCCCTTAGAGACTCTTGCACCACTGCCTGGGATCAAAGGACTCCAAACATCAGTGGTTTTTATTTGTCAATGTTTCCTACTGGTTTCATCAGAAACTTTTGTAGTTGAAGTGACAGACACCAACTCAAAATGAATAACAAAGAAAAAAAGGAACACAGGAGAGAGGGGGAGAGGGAGGGAAGGAGGGGCGGTTATTGGTTCCTGTGGCTGGGAAAGTCCAGGGGTCCCTCTGGCTGCAGTCGGGCCTAGGTCAGAGGTGAGCACGGCACCCCTCAGTCTCGTGGGTCTACGTCCACCCCAGATCTGCTTTCCTCTGGGAAATGGCTTCTCTGTGATCAGGAAAGGTGGTCTTTAGCAGGTATATGGGGCTTTATGGTCTAGAGAAACACTGTCTCTCTCCTTCTAGCCCACAGAGAACACTCAGAGGAGGCTGTGATTAGCTTTGCTGATTCCACAACCATCCTTGAACCGATCACCACGTTGGGGCCACTGGAGAGCGCTGATTGGCTAGTTTGTAACATGTGGGCGTGGTTAGGCATATGCTGATCACCATCTCTAAAACGCCAAGCTCTGCACCAGCACTTACTTTATTCTAAAAATTGCTATATAACTTACTCTTTTATCATGTTTATTGTCAGAATACACCCCTCCACCCCCAGTCTGGGATGTAAGCTCTGTGAGAACAAGGCATTTTGTCTCTTCAATTTCACAGCTGTTTCCCCAATATGTAGAACAAAGCCTGGCATAGAGCAAATGCTAAGAACAAATACATTTTCCCGGTCCACACATGTTCCTGGGAGAGTATCATCCGGTTTTATAACTTCAGTTCCCATCCACATGCTGAGGTTTCCCTGATCTAGCTCAGCGTGGCCCTGTGTTAAGGAATGGCACCGCCACCCACCGTCACCCAAACCAGCAATTAGGGGGGACCACGGATTGAACTGTCGCGAAATGTCCACCGCGTTCCTATGCCAGGCACAGTACTATAACCAGGAAACGTAAGGAAGCGAACAAACGTCTTGCCCTCAGGAACTGATAGTCAAGGAGGGAACAGCTAAGCAGAAAAGACAGGGACGCTCAGTGGAGAAAACGTTTGGTTTACAGTCTTCCGGTTTTCCGCATGGGAAGGCGCTTGTTTTGCCTAAAGATTAACGGACACCGTTAATACCGTAATGACCGTAAAACGACATCACTGACGACGGTAGCAGATACCAGCTGACACTTCCTCTGTGTCAGGCATTACATAGATTACACGTACACGTCCTCTGCCCACTGAGTCCCCACGAGATGGGCAGGATCATTCCATCCATTCCACCAACGAGGAAGCTGAAGAAACAAGAAGTCGCATGGCTTGTTCAAAGATACAGAGCAAGTAATCGCCAGAGTTAGATGTGAACCCACACAGTCTGGTCCCAGGGTCTGACTCTGCACCACTACAGGGACATTTCATTCACGTCCTCCAATCAGTAGGCTGGAGGACAGAATCCGACCTTTGAAGCTGAGGACATCCCGAGTTGGCCTTTTCTTCTTAGCTGTCCCCAAAACGGCCTCCATGCGTTCCCCCTCCTTGCTGCCTTTTCTGCTAACACACCTGTGCTCTTCCTTCAGCGCTAAGGGAAGTCGCTGTTTTCTGCGGGTGCTCGTTTTGTTTCTGCTCTACCAGCTTCCCAATACTTGTGGAACCAATTCTGTGTACCTGATCGTCTCTGTTTAAACTTCCCAGTGTTGCTCTATTTTCCTGACTGGACTCTAACTGAGCCAGCCTCATGCACGTCTCGGGTTCTCACAATAACTCTCTCCTCTGGACACGATCACTCCCACTTTATACTTTAGAAAAACCAAGGTTAAGATAAATCCATCCACCTGTTTTTCGTGGTCAAAGATAGGCTTCATCCCCGGGACTAATTACTTTCAACATCTGTACTAACTTCACGGGAATAATGGTTGACATTTTCAGAGTAAGTATTCAAGGACTTATTAATTCACAGCTAGATGTCTCACTTAAATTGTCCCCTTCAAAGCTCTACTGTTATCCTCAAAATGTTTCAACATTCCACATCATTTTCTTTCAGATTCCACAGGATAGAATATCTTTAATCTTTCAATCTCTGGAGCAATATGTGTGTTTAAGAAAAAGTTGATAGAGCTAGATCTTGAGACTGAAATGACCTTATTACACTTGAACACATCATTGAGATTAAATGCATGATATAATTACAAAACGACAAAACTACATGCCCTGTGATAGTCACGAATTGGCTCTGCATTCATTTACTGAGCTCCAGTTAAGTAGCTAAATCTGGGGTGGAAATACTGGATGGTGAAGACAGTTACTTAGAGATAATACTCATGTGGTTTGAGTGAATTGGTTTTTATCCAAAAGTGATTTGAAGGAGACAAAATTAATGTTAACGTGTGTTTATTAAATACTGGTTTCGCTCTGGGTATATAACCGACTTGTGTCACTGGGCGGGAGAAGGGAATGGAAAGGTGGACGAACTTGTTTCGGGTTCCAGACACAAGTTCCTAGGATGCCACTACTAGAAAATGCCAGGAAATGAGGAAACATACAATTAAGTTGAATCATTTCCATCTTATTCTGCCTGTCAGCCCTTAGCAGCCGTGATTCACTCCCACAATCTTACTTTATTAAAATGTCATTCTTCATGCACTTTTCAGGAATTGGGTACTACAATTCATCTTTCTTAGATATGCAAATTAAAAGGCAAACAGAAAGGGTGTTTGGCTTGGTTTATTTAGAAAAAAGATGCAGCTTTCCCAGTCACAATAGCCTGGCAGTGTTTGGGTGCCAACCCACCTTCTTTTCAAAAGCTTCAGGAACACAATGTCTATTTCAGTGCTGTTGAAAATTTAGCATCTTTATTCGACACCACCAAGACACAGCCTGTGGGGGGAAGAGACGGGAACTAGCAGATAAATAAGGACATGAGAAGCAGGCAGCAGGAAGAAGGTAGCTTGTTTTGGGGAACTGTCGTATTACAGCAAAGTGGGAGGACATGATGAAAATAGAAAACAGCACCGAGAAGCAGGAAAAGAGACCAAAGAGAGACTCTGCTGATACCTCGGAGATGTTTCTTAACCATGAAAAACAGGCAAAGAAAGTGTCCGATGTCCAGAAAAAAACAGTGGGGGAAAGTGGAGATTAAGGGAAAGGAGGATCAGATGGGGAGCCCATGGAGGGCGGGTGGGGGTGGCTCCTTTTCTGATTTTACAGTGGAAGTTGGACTGTTTTGTGGGAAGGCGCGGATGGACGGCGAGAGCATTTAAAGCATATTCCAGAGGTGTACTAGGGACACGTGTCGTAGGGTCTCACATCTGAAAGACTCAGTGTGGACTCAAGTTCAAAAGATAAGGAGCCGACTGAGCTAAGGCCACCTTCTTTGTTTTACCACTGACCATCTTGTCCCAGGACAAGCCGAGGATACTTGGGTGTCTCCCCAGAGCTTCTCCCCAGTCCTGACTGCGGGGGACGCCACCCCAGGCACACGTGGACGGCACGACTATGCCTGGCCAGTGCCCAGGCCACACGCATTTTTACTTAGTATCTCTCTCCTACTGAGCACATTTTCTGGGACAGTCTAATGGCTCACCCAAGAGGTGTTAAAAAGTAATTGAATTAGTCCTATTATGTACACCTGACTGCATGTGATATTGTGAGATAATAAAAAATATATATTTTTGGTCCTCCTTCCTGGCTCCTGAAATAGCTCCTGAGTGGTACAGAGAAAGAAGACTCTGTTATTCATAGGAAGCCCCTTTCAGCCCTACCTGCCTTTATGTTAATAAAATGACTTTTGGAAATCCCCTAAAGATGAGGGGCCAAGGGAAGCAGCCCCTTGATTAAAGGTGACTAGAGGGAGATTAGATGGAATTTTCAGCCCCATCCCCCACCCAAGGAAGGGAGCAGGAAGGGCTGAGTAATCACCAATGACTAAGGATTTAATCCCTCTTGCCCAGGTAAGGAAGCCTCCAAAGCCCCTAATTAAATGGGTTTGGTGAGCACATTGAGATTCTGGGAGTGACGTCCCTGGAGAGGGCAGGGAAATTCTGCACCCTTCCCACATTCCTCGTTCCATGCATCTCATCCTTTCCGCTACTCCTGAGTTGTATCCTTTGTAATAAGTCAGAAATAACAGTAAGCAAAATGTTTCCCTACATTACGTGAGCCCACCTAGCAAATTATCAAAGCAGGGGATGGAACTGTGGGAACCCCCAATTTATAGTCTATTGTCAGAGATCCAGGGGGTGACCTGGGCCTTGTATTGGTATCTGAAGCCAAGGGTGGTTTTGTGGGACTGACCCTGAACCTCGGGGGGTCTGTGAGACCTCTGGGCAGTTAATGTCAGAATTCTTTAATGGGAGGAAAAATCCTATGCGTTTGGTGTGAGTAGAGGAAGACGGTGTTTTAGTTTACTGGGTAAGGCCTCCTTCCCGAGGAAGTCAGAGTGAGTGGAGTACAACCTTACCCTGATCCAGCTCAAAGGCATAGCTGGGTCCTGACAGCAGGCTCAGCGCCAGAGTGCACGGGCCTGGCCAGACATCCCGGATGCTGACAGCTACGATAGCTCGGGGTGCTGATGGGCTTCTCTTAATGCACAGAGATCAGCTTGGCAATTTGCTCAAGAGCCCTGGGCCAGCTTTGCAGAGCCCTTATTGCTCCCACTCAAGCTGTGCTGACTGCACGTTGGACGACGGTGGGGAGTAAGTACGTCTGTGTGAATAACCCTTGCAGGACTCTCTGCACTCCAGTTATCGATGGAGGCAGCTCCCTGAGCATGGATAATTGCCAGCAGAAAGCATCAATGCTGATAATTAGAACTGGCCACGAGGTAAATGTGGCCTCGGAGAGGGGCCATAGAGGTCTTGGTACCTATTTAAGGAAAATTCAGCTATGTCTCCATTGCTATGGAACCATTTTCCTGTCTAAGTGTGTAAAATGGCTCTCCAGGCTCATGTTTCCCCATTTTCTCACCCATGGCGTCTCTGAGAGTTGTTCTTTCTCTCTCTCTCTCTCACACACACACACACAATCGCTTTACTCTTTAGAGAAGGTTCTTTCACTCTTCCCTCCATGTTTCCCAGGAGAATTAATTGTAATATCAGTAGGGAGGCAAGAGTAGGCTTTGGAGACAGACAGAAATGGGTTGGAGCCTGGCTCTGCCACTTCAAGCTATGTGATGCAGGGAGAGTCACTTTGCCTTGGTGTGCCTCAATTTTTCCATCTGTAAAATGGGGTAATGATAGTCACCCTAAATAATAGGGTGTTGTGAGGACTGACTGAGTCAATGTGGGTAATGTGCTTAGAACAATGTCTAGCACGTAGCAAGCCCTCTGCAAAACCAGACCCTATTTCCCCTGAAATCGGGCTTTCCTTCATGTTATGCCTTAGTATAAATCAGGTATGGTGAGGCCAACAGATCAGGAGACAACCACCTTGAAAAGACAGTTTGTTACTCCCAGTCCCAACCAGAGGGAGAGCCCACAGCTTGGGGGCCACACAGGGAAGCACCAGGTCAGTCAGGAGGCAGAGGGAGTGGGGGAGAATGTGGGCAAGAGCCTTTGTACTAGTTTCTGTGGGAAGAAAGGAGTGAGGCAGGGTAGCAGGTTTAGGCTTGGCTAGTTCGGTAAGTTCAGTAGGCTCTGGGGTGTAGGGACTGAACCTCGTTGTCTGGTACCTGGCCCTGGGGTGATCAGAGGGGTGAAGGGTGGCCCAGAGGATGAGAGTTCTCTAGAGGAGGTGGCTGGGATGTGGGCTCTGGGGTGGTTAATTTGCACATGAAAGTCACGCCCGCAGGCCAGTCACTACTGTCTCCAGAAGCTGATTCTCCCTGCGAGGGGCAGTCTCTCCAGGCTCAGCAAGTCCCCAAGTGTCAAAGCATCAGAAATACCAAAAATAAAAAGGCGTGATGAATACTGGTCTTTCCTCAGATGTGTCCAGAAACAAAAGGGAAGAGCAAGGGAAGCAGCCATGACGGTGTAGCACACCACAGCACCAAAGAGCCTCAGGAAGGCCGTTCCCCTGTTGTCCTAAGTTCTACATCCCTCAGCTTCAGATAACACCTCGCTGAATCCTTACTTTGCTTCCGATTATAATGACAATAGAGTTAGTATTCACAATGAAGAATGGAACAGTTTCGAATATGTTTTCTTCATGGTAAAAACTGATTCCTATGTTCCTGGTCTCCAACCTCGTCTTCCTGGATTTACTTTTGTTCCACGCCTCCCTGTTTGCTACACTACAGCAGGGGTGAGCTCTTACAAATGCCAACTTAACGATGTTGCCGCCTTGCTGAAAATGATCTCCCATTGCCCTGGGGAAAAGGCCGACATGGTTAACTTGGTCTACAAGCCGCTGGACCAGGCTCCTGCCCACCTCACTACCACCAGCTGATACCCCTCTCCGACCTGTGCCTGGGTTTCCTTTTGTTCCTCCCAGCGCCAAGCCCTTCTCTACCTGAGCACATGTCCACACAGTGTTTCCATCACTTTAAGATAGATCCTTGCTACCCAACTCTGTGTATTCACATGGCCAATTTTCAGATATTTTTCACAACTCAGTAATTTCTTCCAGAAAATCTTTTCTGCTCACCCCAGACAAGGCCAGTACCTTAAAATCCACTGCCATGGTGCCTCATATTTCTGCTTCATCATATTTTAAATTCAATAGTCAAATTTAGAAACTTTGAATTTGAGTGGTTGACTTGTAAATTATATGAAGCCAGGCTATGTCTGTCTTATTTAATTCACCATCCCCAGTGAGCGATGCCTGGCAGACACCTGGGGGGAAAAAAGTAGATATTTATCCCAAATTCCATTTTAAAAATTTTATAGGGATTATTGTTAAAATTAATTCCTTCATATCTTGTGACTCCATAATTTTCCTGAAAATGTCTCAGTAACCTGAAGGGGATTTCTTATTTGTAAAATGGTAATTTAAAATATTGTACTTCATAGGATTGTTATAAAAATTTAATTAAAACAATGTGTGTGAAAACATTGTGTAAATGATAATGCATTATATGAATGTAATGGGCATTATTACAGAGTGTTAATCAATGATACTTTTAAAAAACTGTGGTCTTAGTTCAAGCATTCAACTCTCTGATGTACATAAATTGTTCATTTCGATATTATTTATTTCAAGATCATTAACAGCTGCTAAAAGGACAATGAACTATACCTTTGGGCTTATGATATGAAAAACGTTTGTTTTTGGAGAAAGGATATGATATCCAATTTGTCCCCTTCCCCTTCCAAGCGAGATGAGCTGATTGGCAGAATGTCTGATCCACAGCAGACATCAGGAATGAAGTTAGGTGTGGACCTGGGGTGGTAAGGGTCTGTATAAGGTAGCACAGAACACGCTAACCGGGAGAAACAACCTGAATAAAAGCAGTTTTTGGAAGACCTACGTTTAACTATTTGAAGTACCATGTGCAGTGAGCAAAGAAGACTGTATGATTCATCTCAGGCTAGTTATGCTGCAGTAACAAAAACAATCCAAAATCTTTATGACATTCACCAACAAAGTCTATTTCTCATTCTTGTTTATGTCCATTGTGGATGGTCTTGGACTCGACTCCACGCCCTCTTCCTTCTGGAGCATAAGATGAAAGGCAGCTTCAACTTGGGCTTGGCCGTTCCCATGGCAGACGGAAAAGGAATGGTGGCCGCACATGACGGCCATGTGCTTAGTTTGACTCCATGGCACGTGAGCAAAAGCGACATGTCCCACCTCCAGGAAGAAATGTTAAGAGCCAGCACTTGGGGTGCCTACAGCTCTTCTGCAGAAGCCACAAATAGTCAATGAGAAAGTCAATTGAAGTTGATATATGAATATGATTAGATTTGGAACAGGAAGAAGAGAGATAATACAAGAAAATTTGGTTGGACATCAAAGCTGTTTTGTTTTTTGTTTTTTCTGAATCACACTTAAAGCCAAATGGTGCATAATGAGAGTATTATATCTTAAGAGCCAAGGTCCTGATGGAAACCTCTTGGAGAGGGAGCACAGCATCACAGAACACTCTTCTTCGGGTATAGGATAGACCTGCCACTGGTGTAGGTGGTCGTTCTCAGCATCTCTCAGTCTCGCTCCAGGATTCCTTCCCCAGCCTCCTCTAGAATCCTTCCCTGACACCCCAGTTCAGGATATGGACCCCGTTTCATTGCTCCTATAACGTTCCCTTGAGCAAATGTTAGACAATTATTTTCTGAATAATTGTTTTGCAACTAGATTATCCGTTCTCAACAGGGGTGATGTCATGTAGTGGAGAAAATTAGGTTTTGGGGACAAAAACAGATCTTAAATAGTACAATGGCTTGCGGCTCTCCAAAGGGCCACTGTCATAAGCATGATGGGCAATTAAGGAAAATATATATTAAAAGGCTCCTTGGGAGAGTGATACTTTAAATAAAGAAAGAGGCTGAGTACCACTGGTCAATTCTCAGTTCTTTTAAGGTGGATCAACAAGGTCTGACAGGCTCCCTTTCACGGTGCATATGCTAGGAATACTGTAAGTTTGAACAAGTGGATGAATTAATGGATACAACCCAGGCTAGAGATCTTTGGATAAAGCCTGAAGACTGAAGACTGACTGAATAAGATCAAAAGGGAACTTGACTCTAGAAATGACCCAAATGACCCCACCTAACTCATAGGTGTGTTGGTTCTACAGACAGTTTTAGACCAAGCCAGTAGGCTTTGAATCTGAGTGTGGGAAAAGTGATGGCATTAGCAAGAACCAGGCAGCAGTGATACAGTTTGGGGTGATTTTCTCATCTTAGTCACTCGAGAAGGGAAAACGCAGCTCAGTTGTTTCTAGTTCCTGTAATCTCTTTTCATCTTGACCTTTTACACTGGCTGTTACCTTGCCAACTGCCTTGAAGTGGTGGCAAAAAGATGCAGAAATTTAGGAGTTGGTAATAAACTTTGATACATGTAAAATCAATTTTTGTTGACATAATTTGAAAGGGCAGTTCATCTTTTGTAATTAAAAACAGTCATGAGGTTTGAAGCGTAGAGTGTTTTCACCTGGGGAAAGGTATTAAACTTTAATCCTCAATAAAGTTCTTTTTCCGAAATGGTTGAAAATTTCCCAATGATAATGTTACTATAGGGAAAAATACCTTTGCAGAAGGTGGCGGTTTAGTGCAATAGAAACACTGCTGGAGAAGGAGGTGGGGAATTTGATTTCCTTCTAGTGTGGCAGAAAGCTGTACAAATCTTAATATGATTCCAATACTAATGGGACGTCATAGAACTGATCATCATACTCTTAAGTACTTTGATGATGACAGTGGTGATCCATGTTTCGTATATGCTTTATTTCACCCGTTTCTAATTCACAATTCCATGTCCCCAAGGCACCCACCATTGCTAACTCTGTTGCGCCAATGACAGGTATATGACCTTTTTCAGTGCCTTTTAGCCATCTGCTTCCTCCTCCCCCGAAAAACAGTCATGTCATGTGAAAATGGGGCTCTTGATGTCTTCACAGTATCTTTTCACAGTCCTGAACGTATCACCTTGGTGGCAAGAATTTCCTGGAACTTCTCGATGTCTGGCTTTGTCAGTCGCTGTTCCGATCTCTGTGATCTCCTGGCACTTGTGGAAGCCTTAATTAGAACTCAAATTACATTGTGTTTGACTGTGAAATCATTTATAGCAAAAGCCAAGCAGTCTCATCTTGTTTGTCTAAATAATACCCAAAACACTGCTGGATACATAGTCCATACATCTTTGTTGAATGAATGCAGAATAAGTTAATGACTAATTTGAATGCACACATGAATGAAAGAAAATGTTTGTCTCTGAATGTGGCTCTCTATGAAAATTAGCCTCTGCATTTGGAAAATGTGATATTCTCCCCTGAATAAATTAAACAGAAAAAATATGCCAATGTACCATACTGAGTGTGTCCTTTATATATTAGACCATAATGGGTAAAGTGCCCTCTAATTTTAAAATTATACTTTAAAAAGTGCAAAATGATGTACTTAAGGTTTGCAACATAAAAAAAATGCCACCATAATCACCATCTGCACTATGAAACTACTGAGCTAGATTAAGTCTGACATTAACAAGAATTCTAACAAGGTATTACCTAGTGAAGTCGCAAAAACGACCCAGTAACTTCAGCTCCTAAAACACCGACAAGGTAACACAGGTCCTAATAAGAGAAAGCCAGAAATAGCTTTAATCCCATTGACTCAAATTGTTTTAAGAGAAATTTAAAGAACAAAGAGAAAGTGAAAGCAAGGGGAACACTGATTCTGTGAGCGATAATAAGCAATAGGGTCTAGTGCCTAATAGACTATTGTTTGCAATTCATTGTGAAGAATAACATCCTTACATAACTGTTGTGTTGTTGTTACATAAACTACCATTGACATGGCATCAACCCAAGGCTGATACACTGGCCGTCAGGAGTCTATCTTCACAGGGCATTGTATTGCTGCGCTCACTTTATGGATGAGAAAGACGAGGCTCAGAAAGGTCAACTTACATACTTAGAATCTCACAGTGACTGAAAGATGCAAAGCTAACTAGAAAGAGTGTCGTTTTCTGAGTCATGTTGCCTTCTCACATGTATTATTTTTGTCTGTCTGAGACTGGGTAGTATGATTTAGGAAGTCTTTGGCAACCGGCATCTGGTTACCTTGACGGAAGGGAATCGCCAGATGGGGGTTAGGGATTTGGCTACGGCACCAGTCACATGAAAACCACGGTCTGCTGCATCCCTCCTCCCTCCTCACTTGGTACAGTGCAGACACGGATCGCATGTGTGCCCATGACATCAATCATTCAGCCAATCAAGGTTGTAAAGTGTTCTAGTCCTAGTAAGACAACCGAGCTAAATTATCTCATATTTTCTCACACAAGATCTTTGTGATGTAGCAATTTTACTCATTTTTATGAGTCAAGAATAGAGTATATGGGAGTTTTAGTGATTTGACCAGAAACAAATTGACTTGGTAGTGGACCTGGACCAAAGCCTCCCCTTGCAAATTCACCAACCATCCCCTTTCCCGTTCTCTGAGGGCATAAGAGTATACGACAGAATGCTAGACATACTGGAGGAAGAAAATGATTCTTTTTTGATATATTATATATTACAGCAGATTGTAATATACTAAATAAAAATTTTAAATTAATCTATAGTTATAATGAAAAGGAGAAATAGAAATTGCCATTCTTGGAGGTGACAAATCTACCCCTCCTCAGGCTAAAAAAAAAAAAAAAATTGATGAAAGGGAAATACACATTCTGCCCGTTTTAGGAGAAACTATAGTTCATACACAATAAATGAGAGAAAGGTCTTCTTTACAGAAAAATGACAGACAATAAATATAGAAAGAATGATATAATTATAAAATGATGATTTTACAACATGCAGTGAAATAGTTCAGACAAAGATAATCAATAGATGCTTAAAATCACTCGGTACAAGGCAGTTTGGGAAGAGAATATTCACCCAGTGCAAGAACACCCTGTGGGTTACTTACTAATAACAAAAAGGAAAATGCATCTTCACAAGAAATCTACCGTGCTTCCCTGAAAATAAGATCTAGCCAAACAATCAGCTCTAATGCGTCTTTTGGAGCAAAAATTAATATAAGACCTGGCCTTATTTTACGATAAGACCTGGTCTTATATAACATAAGACTGGGTATAGTATAATTAAATATAATATAATATAATATAATATAATATAATATAATATAATATAATATAATATAATATAATATAATATCGAGTCTTATATTAATTTTTGCTCCAAAAGACACATTAGAGCTGATTGTCCGGCTAGGTCTTATTTTCAGGGAAACACGGTATGTACTGGTCATGGTCACCTAGTAAAGTTATCAAGCATTATCACTGTTATTAGAACCACCTGATACTATGTTTCTCCTGGGGTGATGTAATATGAAATAAATAGTATCACCTGGAAGGATATTTGCGTCCAAAAATGTTTTATTCTAAATTTAATCAGACATTAGTGCTAACTTCTAGTTGATGGGAATTGAAGAAGCTAGAGGACCAAGTTAAATTAACACCATAAAAAAAAAATCCAGGGGTAGCACAGTCCACCAAGCAACTTAGTGGTTACTCAAAAAATGTCAAAGTGATGAAACAAAGAAGGGAAGGCATTAATAGTTTAAATATAAAATGTTGTATGTACTTTTGATTATGTGCTATTGGTAAAAACATATTTATATCTACATTTTAGTATATTTGAACATGTTTGTTAACACACTTTAATGATTAAATGAATATGTAATTAAGATTTAGTTTTTAATATGCTTGATTCATGATGAGGGTTTCATTTAGAATCCAAAATGGGATGTCCCATTTTTCCCTGCATTACTGGGCACTGTAATGTAAATCTATATTCCTGAAGTTGCTCATACAATCCCTTTTGAAGACTTTCTTCTGTTCTGGGTTCGAGGCATAACCTTTCAGACCTATAATTAAATGCTTTGTAAAAGTTTTGAAGTATTTATTGTATGAATGTATATATGTAGGTATGTGTATATGTATGTGTGTGTATATGTATGTGTGTGTACAGATATATGCACACACACATACATACACACTGGGGGTGCCAAAAAATGTATCCAAGTGGACACCTTGGTCAACGTTGCTCAAGCAGTAGTTCGCCATCATCAGAAGTGTCTGGACGCTGATGGTAACCACTTTGAGCCCCTCTTGTAATTGCAGAAGTCAAATGTGACTTTTGGTATCCTCTGTGTGTGTATATATGTATAATATTATTATATTATATATTATAATGTTATTATATATTATAATATTATTATATAATATAAATGTATATATTTCACATTGTATGTATTGTGCCACTTGGATAAATCACTCAACAACATATATTGGATGACATTTTTAATGCCAGTATCTATAACTAGACCTCCTTACTTTTAACTGTTTCATGATATTACAAAGAATGCATACACATATTACTTAGCCATTCCTCTATTGTTAGACATTTAGATGAGCCAGTAATATTCAGTATTGTAAAGACTGCTTTTATGAGCATTCTTGCATGTCTCTGTTTTTTTCTAGAGCAGCTAGCAGAAATGAATCTTTTTGCAGATAGTCTGTGAAGTTCATATTGTAATGTAATTCTCAGAACTCCCCCAATGTGACTGTGCAGACCTACGTTTCCTCCAGCAGTGAATGCGCACCTATTTGCCTATATCATCCCTAACACTTACCCAACTTCATATTTTTTTCTCTCAGATAAGTATCAATCCTGAATGTCTCAGTCAGTGATCTGAAGTTATTTTTATTTAAACGACAAAACCTTTATTCCCCACAAAGAACATTGTAAAACCTGTGATGTAGATACACTGCTTTGGAGAACCCCTCACACATGTCGCCCCGCTCTTGCTTTGTCCCGCTGTCCCAGAGCAGGACAAAGACTATGAACAGTCTTGCCTCATGTCAAAACCATCTTGTTTGATATTATCTCCCTGGACCTATGTCCTGACTTCTACTCCTACTTCTGTCATATCCATGATGGTTGAGACAATCGTTTTGCTTCTCCAATCATTGTCTCCAATGAGTACTTCTCCTCTCAATACAAAGACCTCACCATGCCCCACTCCCACGGTCAAGAGCATGATTATCTCATTCAGCTCTCTCTTCCATGGCAAGTGGAAAAAAGACAGCCTCTAAGAAAATGAGCTGATTCCTTATCTTTAGTACCCTGGGTACCGAGATTAAGGACATCCTCGGTTCCAGGATTTGTGATGAGCTGTGTGAAGACAAGAGACAGAAATATGACAGAAGAGTATGGTCTGCACTTGCTCTTGAGCAGCTTCCCGAAAACAGTTACCCCACCCTCCCCTCTCCCTACATACATCCTGTTAATTAGCACAGCAACATTGGGAAGACATATAATATTTCTTACCTTCTTTCTTTGTCTGAAGATTAAAAACTGTTCTGAAAAACTGTAAGCAGGTAAAGTAATGTGAGCAGGTAAATGGCTTGTGGAAGGTATCATATTACTACAGCTCTGCACACATAGTGTGAAAACCAACAGAAGGAATTATTTTCACCAACGTGAAATAAATCGGTCCTCAGTAATTTCCAAAGGAGGCCACTCGTATTTCATATCTCTGGGCCATTCTTTTTACTAATATTGGAATCATTCAGACAAAGTAAAGATAAAGGTAGACTTGGTCCAAGAAAACTTAAGATACTGCTAAGGGAATGAGAAACTGGGTCATGTTGTCCTCTCATCAACTAGCAGAGTTTGAGAGAAACGTGAGTCAAATGATTACCTGACGAGAGTCATGTGTATGCCATCTGAGGTGCTGAGAACAATCATCTACATAAAAAATGAACAGAATCCGTGGAACCCAAACTCACAAAGGTGGTTGTGGGTAGAATGGAACCACCTCATCCTGCCCACAATCCCTTCTCACCCAGTACTTCCCCTGAGCTCTGTTAGCATGCCGCCTCTCACCTCAACTGCTGGGCAGAGCAGAAGGATAAAGGAACACCAAGGGAGGTTTGAGATCCTGGCTCTTCCCCCGATGGGGATTGGTTGGGATGGGTGGGAGATAATTCGTATTTGATGGAGTGGAGAGGTTGGGTTCCACAGGTCTCGTCACCTCTGTGATGCAGGCTCACCTGAGAGACGTGGCATTGCCATCATAGAGCAGTGAGTTGTCCTGAGTAGACACACGCCCGGAAGGCAGTCCGAGAGGTCCAAAATCAGGAGTGCAGGGGAAATGGAGAGAAGTGGTTCTGAAAGCCGGGGAGAAAGTAAGTGTTTGCAAGCTAGACGTGCAATATAACCACTTCTCATCTTGCACGTGTGGGTAGGGCGAGTGGTGAGCTGATCCAGTGTTGAACACAGAAGTTGCAATTGCTTTTGTAAGTCAGTGGCATAGGTTTCCTAAGTGAATTGGCCTATTTTGAAAAAATAGAGAAGATAACATAGAGGAGCCAAATCAGAACCTTTTAATCTGACTCTAATCTTATTCTCGACTCATTGCTGTCTGCATTCATCCTTTCCCAGCATCTCCAGCATATCTTGTTATGTCTGACAACACTCCAACCTCCTCAAAATACCTGCTCCTTATCCCAATAATGCATATACTTCTTTGCTCTTTCTCCTTTGTATTCCCTTCCCCCTCTTCATAGAATATCTCATCTGCCTTTTCTTCCTTGTAAAACTCCTATTCATTGAATCCAAATGTTGGCTAAATATACCATGTTTCCCCGAAAATAAGACCTAGCTGGACCATCAGCTCTAATGCGTCTTTTAGAGCAAAAATTAATATAAGACTCGGTTGTATACTATTATATTATATTGTATTATATTATATTATATTATATTATATTATATTATATTATATTATATTATATTGTATTAATTATACCCGGTCTTATTTTAATATAATATTAAATTTAATATATAAGACCGGGTCTTATATTAATTTTTGCTCCAAAAGACGCATTAGAGCTGATGGTCTGGCGAGGTCTCATTTTCGGGGAAACACGGTAACCTCCACTGTGAAGCTGCCCACGCCTTTTTCTGGCAAAGTTGGTTCCATTTGCTTCTGTGTCCCTGCTACCAGTCACGTAGCCTGGTGTAGTGGTGTCAGAAAACCCAACCTCTCTTTATAGATTCTCACCTAGAAAACCGAAACAGACTCTTGAACTTGCTTACCATCTCAATCATCAGCCTGCCCCTGCCCCCAAACAGATTACTGCCAGAATGACCTTTCTAAAATGCATCTTTGATTACATTGTATCTCTGTGTAATCTCAAGGGGGTGTGTGTGTGTGTGTGTGTGTGTGAGAGAGAGAGAGAGAGAGAGAGAGAGAGAGAGAGAGAGAGAGAACGATCTTTCTAAAATGCATCTTTGATCACATTGTATCTCTATATAATCTCAAGGGTGTGTGTGTGTTTGTGTGTGAGTGTGAGTGAGTGTGTGTGTGTGAGTGTGTGTGTGAGAGAGTGTGTGTGTATGAGAGAGAGAAGCACCCAGATTGTGTCACTGCACACTGGAGGCTTTTTATGAACGTGGAGCTCAGGAAAGTTAAGTGATGTGACCGAGGGCAGAGAGCTAATGATGAATGGCAGAGAGAATATTTGAACTCAGATATAATCAAACTCTGATTCTAAAGCTGCTGACCCACACGGCCCCTTCCTACCACACTGCTTCCTGTGCTGGCTCCCTCTAAACTGGCAATGCATGGGGTAATTTTAGGAAGAAATGTCACATAGCAACATAACATTTCTTATGCACATATGTCTTTGCAGCTTGAGCTTATTTTAAACCCGCCATGGGAAGGTGCCTTGGTGAACACGGATTTGAGCTAACTGATGGGAGTGGCACCTTTGTCACTCATAAGTACAGCACGTGGACCAATTGCAGAGGAAACTCGAATGTTGAGAAGTACAGCCTATGCTTCTTTCCTACCCCTCTATTTACAACCACTTCTGTGCCTCTAGCGTGCCCCCTCTTGCTCTCTTGCTCTGTCTCACACACACATTCTCACACACACCATTAACACATATGCTTGTCCATGGACGATAGAGACCTATGGAAGCATTATTGTAATTCAGACACAGGCATAATTCCAGGAGCTGATATGGCACTAACTTGGCTCTTGTTCCCGTTCTTTTCTGCTGACACTGAATCTGAGGTTTCAGTCTTCAATGTCAGCCTTTCCTGGGGCATCACGACGTGAACTTTTCCTAAAGCATCCAGTGCCTGGAAACGAAATACTCAGTCCCATCTGCTCCTGGGCACTGTCTACCCATTCAGCAGCACAAACGGTAACATAATCCCTGTTTCTGGGCTTCACTCCCCATCCAGACTGGGAAACTCTCCAAGTAAGACACTGCTTCCATTGTCACCTGCGTTCCTATTCCACATCACAGTATCTGGCATGTGAGGCACACTGAAAACATGTGAAAACAGAAAATCTGGGGGATGGAGGGGTCGGTTGTTCCTTGCCTGATGGTGGCTATGAAAGCTCCCTGCAAAGGCTTGAAGGTGGCACATGCAAGAGGAGTTAGATTTCCTGGGTAGAAGTGAAGCTGAGATAAAAGGCACAAGGTCTCAGGCAACCCAAATCCACGCTAACATAAGGAAGAACGTTCTAGGAGAAAATACCTCTGAAGGAAGTGAAATCATGTGTAAGGAAATGAACCGACAACAGTGGAGATTGCAGGCAGAAGTAGAATGACATCATGTCCGGAAGCTCTGAGCAGAATCAAGCATCCAAAGCAGTGAATTTGGATAATCTTGAAAGTCCCAATCACCTTTATGGACCTAAAAAGTACCTGAAAGTACTAAATCTATCACTGTCGGCCTTACTTTTCCTACGCCTCTGTGAGCCCAGGGTTATCAGGTATAAAACCTCGTACATAATCTTCATGGCCCATGATTCAACTGCCATGTCATTTATTTTAAATTCAAGTCTGTCTGATTTTTTTTAAATCGAAATATCCTGGGTTTTTAAAAATTTTCTAGTTCTAATCACAAATTTAATTAGGCAATTATTTCTTATTTTTATGGTATCTGTTCCCACTTAGCGTATGTTCTATGCGAGTCAGGACTAGTGTGTCCCCCATCCTAGTACAGTATCTTACACAGAATGAGGAGGCAATAAGTATGTATTGAATTAATTATTGGGGAAGTAAATCAATATTCAAAGACACATCTCTCTGCACAACTAGATTTTTTTTTTCCTTTCTGTTTGTCTTCAAAGGAATTTCAAATGCCTTACTGAAAGAACATCCGGAAGCTTCTTGAAATTGGCAAATGAGTCTTCTTTGCTACCATCCAGGGAGCTTGCCGGCATCTTTGGCAGACAAGGACTTCAGGACACAATGGGTCCTGGTAGCTCACTCTCTAGGGAAGGGAATATGAGGTTTGGAGGGAAGCAGGGCAGTAACAAAGGAGCAGGAACCAGACGGCCAGCAGCAGCAGACTTCCCACAAGTGGGGGCTCCAGCTCCATCCCGGGGTGGTCTTACCAAAGACTCAGTAGATCCAGACTTAGCCCCCAGCCAGAACGCCCTGTGAGGTCTACAGGGAGGACAGACTGCACCCCTTTGTTAAGCCTCCTTTTGGGGTTTTCTCTTTATTTTTTTCCCTCTTTTGTATGTATACCGGGGGGGGGGGGAGGTGCCAAAAAATGTATACACGTGTTAAGAAAGGGAAAAAACGTAATAAAATTGTAATGCTCAATATATACCGGTAACAAAAGATGAATACAAGTCATGTGTATAGATTTTTTTGGGCACCCCCTGGTGTAAGTTTTCATTTGGTATGAGGGGAAAGTGACTTTCTTCTGCCCCTCCTCCCGGAATCATAATTTTACTGAAATCAGAAAAATAAGCTGGTTCAAACAGGATTACACAGCCAAGCTGACTTCCCTCCTGGTACCAAGATGGTGCAACTGAAAACTCCAGGCTTCCCTGTTCCGTCATCTTTCATTCTTACAAGAATCTAATGTTGAGCTTCCTGACTAAACCAGGGGATGCAGAGGAGGGTGGAGAAACAAACTGACTTGACCATACCACACAAAGTGAGTGTGAAGATTTGACTGTACGCCTGATTCTAAAACACATGTGTTTTCTCCAAACCTCATTACACACTAGATTTTATATTTTGTGGGTAACGATACACACACATTTACATATTTAGTTTTCCTGTGGGTTTTCCCTCTAGGATATTAGTTCCATGGAGACTTTGTTTTCTTCACTGCTGAATCCCCAGCATTGAGAAGAGGGCCAGGCTCACAGTGGACCCTCCACAAATATTTGCCAGGCATGTAAATAAGTAGGTAGGTCCCTGGATCAGAGGGTAGGGACTAACCACCCCTTTATTTAGTTTTCACAAAACCTTTTGTTAGGTCTGAGGTTCTCATTTTTAAAATGAAACTGAGGCTACAAGAGGCTAAGTAACTTAACTAAGTACATGTTGCCAATCAGCAGACTTGCTGGGATTCAATAGCTGCTTACAACACTTCTACTCTCTTTATACAGCCTTTCCTTCTGCCAGGCAGGGTCTCAGCAGCGATGGCCTTCTGACTTTTGCACGTGGGGGGAGCATACGGTACCCTGATACCCACTTCTTGAGCAGGTAAAGATGAGGGGGGAAAGTGCATTTCATGATGTCTATAATGGCACTATATGCACTTAGATTTCATCTACTGCTAGATTTTCCGGTTCATTTCCTCTTGGATATATTTCTTTTGAGTAAGAACATGAATTGCCAGAGATGTTTCTATTGATGGAAAGTTTCTGGCACAAGCATTGAGCGCTAATGGCTTCAGATCATCTGAGCCCTGAGGGCAGTATCTATTGACATCCTTGAGGAAATAACTCTGTTACACAACAGACTGTGTGAATGTCTCCTCACTAAGACCACAGCAGCCCCAGACATTGGCTCCAGGGAACAGATCATCATAGGGCTATTCACTCATTCCGAAAGCATGCAGAAGCATTATTATATTTTGTGTGTGTCAGGAAAAATGTGGTATATTACTAGAGACACAAGGCATGTTGGCACCTCTGCAATGATGACCAGGTAGAGTAGCTGGATTTTACTTGGAGAATCCAGGGGACTACTACTACAGCTTCTCTGTAGGAGAGACCCTCCATGTGTATCAGAACATGGTGGACCCTGTGTTCCTTTATCCATCCATTCAATATTGATCAGGAACTTGAGGCAGTAGGATGCATCGGTTAAAAGCATAGTCTCTGAAAGGTGGCATCAGCAGGCACCAGAGCCCTCAGGAGTGAATTTCACTCAGTGGGGTCAGCCCTCGCACAGCAGTTCATATGCTGTGGTCCAGGCCAATCCTCACTGTCAGTCAGCCTGAGGGTCAATCTCACCTACTGAGGTGCCAATAGCAATCAAGGCTCAACTAGAACAGGAAGGCACACAGAACCCACCCAAGGGACACTCCTGGAGTGCCCCGCTCAGATGATCAGGGAGACTGCGCCAGGACCCAACAGGACGCTTACTACATAAGACCACCGTGCCGAGACTGGGAGATGTAGCAGATCTACCTAATACATAGAAACAAATACAGAGAGGCAGCCAAAATAACTAGACAAAGAAACATGTTCCAAATGAAAGAATTGAAGAGCGCTCCAGAACATGAACTAAACAAAATATAGGCAAGCAACCTACCAGAGACGGAGATCAAGACAATGGTGGTGAGGATGCTCGAGGAACTTAGTGAGAACTTCAACAGAGAGATAGCAAGCGTTAAAAAATACATAGAAACCATTAAAAAGAACCAGCAGGAAATGAAGAACACAATAACTGAAATGAAGAATACACTAGCAGGAATTAACAGCACATTAGATGAAGCAGAGGACAGATCAGCGATTTGAAAGAGAAGGTATCAGGAAACACCCAAACAGAACAGCAAAAAAGAAAAAAAGAATCCCCCCCAAAAGGAGGATAGTTTAAGGGGCCTCTGGGACAACATCAAGCACAACAATATTCACATCATAGGGGTACCAGAAGGAGAAGAGTGAGAGCAAGGGATTGAAAGCCTATTTGAAGAAAAAATGACTGAAAACTTACCTAACCTGGTGAAGGAAATAGACATACAAGCCCAGAAAGCACAGAGAGACCCAAATGAGATGAACCCAATCAGTCCAACACTAAGACAAAGCATAATTAAAACGCCAAAGGTCAAAGACAAAGACAGAATCTTAAAAGCAGCAAGAGAAAAGCAGTTAGTTACCTACAAGAGAGCTCCCATAAAACTGTCAGATGATTGCTCAACAGAAACTTTGCAGGCCAGAGCGATTAGCAGAAAATAATTCAAAGTGATGGAAAGCAAGGACCTGCAAACAAGATTACTCTACCCAGCAAAGCTGTCATTTAGAATTGAAGGACAGATAAAGAGCTTCCCAGACAAGGAAGAGCTAAAGGAGTTTATCACCACCAAACCACTATTCACAAGAAACATTAAAGGGGCTTTTTTAAGAAGAAGAAAAGATAAAAAAACATGAATGATAACGTGGCAATAATACATATCTACCAACAATTACTTTAAATGTAAATGAATTAAATGTTCCAATCAAAAGACATAGGATAAGAAAACAAAACCCTACATAGTATTCTGCTTACAAGAGATTCATTTTAGATCCAAAGACACACAGACTGAAAGTAATGGGATGGAAAAAAATATTGCATGAAAATGGAAATGAAAAATAAAAGCTGGGATAGCAACATTTACAGCAGACAAAATGGACTTTAAAACAAAAGTTATAACAAGAGACAAATAAGGTCCCAGTAATTTCACTTCTGGGTATTTATCTAAAGAAACCCAAAACACTAATTTGAAAAGACATATGCATCCATATGTTCATTGAAGTATTATTTACAATAACCAAGATATTGAAGCAACCTAAATGTCCATCAACAGATGAATGGATTATGAAGAACTGATACATATATACAATAGAATATTATTCAGTCATAAAAAAAAAGAATGCAATCTTGCCATCTGTAACAACATGTGTGGACCTAGAGAATATTATGCCGAGTGAAGTAAGTCAGACCAAGAAAGACAAATACCAGATGATTTCACTTATATGTGGAATCTAAAAAACAAAATAAACAAACAAAACAGAAACTCATAGATACAGAGAATATTTTGATGGTTGCCAGATGGGAGGGGAGTTGGGGATATTGGTGAACTGGAGGAAGGGATTAATAATTACAAATTAGTAGTTACAAAATAGTCATGAGGATGTAAAGTACAGCACAGGGAATATAGTCAATAATACTGTAATAACTATGTGTAGTGCCAGGTGGGTACTAGACTAATCTGGGGGATCACTTCGTAAATTATATAAATGTCTAACTACTACACTGTACACCTGAAACTAATATAAAATAATATTGAAAGTCAACTATAATAAAAAAAAGTGTAGTCTCTAGAGCACACCTCCTAGATAATGTCCCTTCTATGTTACTTCTTAGCAATACAACCTGGGTAATTTCCTTAGCGTCTGTGAGCCTTATCTTCCTCCTCTGTAAAATGAGGATTTTAAAAAAAAAAAGTATTTTTGAGAATTCAGTGAGTGAGAATGCATAGCAAGTGCTTATAAGTTTTCAATAAAAGTTGCTATTACTGTTTACCAATCATGGAGCCAGTCACTGAGGGGCAGGAAAACAAAGAAAACAATAATTATGTGAAGATTGACAGTAAAATGTAAGGCAGCTTAAAGCAACGGCGTTATCCATCTAAAAACCACCTCGTGGGTCACCAGTGATCCAGAGCCACACATTTCCTCTCCCCCCCCCCACCGTTTACCATGAAGGGCTCTGTAGTCCTATGAATACGTAGTTTGATGCATTTTTCCCATTAAAAGTTGGGAGACTGTGTAGTTTCATGTCATTGCTTTTATTTTCTCATGGGTTCCAGGTCAGCCAGTGCACGACTGAGTTAGTTATAATCCTTGGTACCTGACCCTCTCCTCATCAGTCCACTCAAGGCCCTACTTTTTATTCTGTGCTAATAATGAGCACCATGGTCAGTGTTCTGCTCCACCTGATGCCAACGTAAGAGCTTACTTTCCTCTGTGATGCTCCACGTCCTCCCCGCACCCTGCCCGACCCAGTGTTCAGGATTCCCTTGCTTTGCATTGTAAACATTTTGTACAACTATATGTATTCAAAAGAGTCTATTTGGTTGTTTTTATAACTTATTAAAATATTGTATGCTGTATGTAATCTTTTAGGACCTACCCTTTTAGGGAAAATTATGCAGCTAATTTTCAAAGTTTTATCCACACTGTTGAATGTAGCCACAGTTTGTTCATTTCTACAGTTTTAAGAGTGTATTGAATTACATTAAATCATTTATGCATTCTTCTTTTAATGAGAGTTTGAGATATTTCCAGGGTTTTTGTTGTTGTTGTTGTTGCTGCTGTTTTTTGTTTGTTTGGTTTTTACATTCTATTGATGCACAAACTTTCTAACCACTGGAATTTTTACTTCTCCACTTTTGCTACTTGAATGGCCGAGGAATGATGTTCCGTGATCTTTGTCTTTCCCTGAATACTAACTCAGAGGAAGATATCCTTGGATGTTTACATGTATCTTCTGGACAATAACCATATATTGACTAATTTTCTCAGACTCCCAGAGCCACAGGGCGGGTATTCCAACCTAAATCATTCGGATTTGAAACCAAGCACGTCCCGCAGTCGGCTGCGATGATGACGGCACTGAGAAACAGACGCCACTGGCACTGATGTAGCTGTCAGCTCCGAGAGTTCTTTGAACTTGTACATTTTTGAATGTAGACGTTTGGAGCTCATCTCATCGACAGGAGGTCTGCACCATTGTAATGACATATTTATAAACAGTCCTCCAAGCTAGATTCTTTGGAAAGGGAAAAGACATCTTTGAATAACTTTACAGGCAAACAGTGAGAAAAAAATATCAAACTTCTTTCTGCATAAGCGTAGAATTTCAGAGAACTAGGAATACGTGCATCCTCTCCCAGATCTCTGCTCTGGTACTTCATTTTTTAGTCAAGGAAACTGGGAACCATACTGTGAAGTGATGTCTGCAGGGTCCCAATGTGCTGGTGGGAAAACTGTGACCAAAACTTAGTAGGCAGATGTGTCAGTTATCCATGCTGTGTGACAAACCACCCCAAATTTCAGTGGCTTTAAACCACCTCGTTTTATTCACTCATCGTTCTGTAGGTTATCAATGTAGGACGGGTTGAGCGGGCTGTTTCTCCTGTTGGAATCACGTGGGCTAGTCAGCTATGGGTGGGCTGGGCCAGGGGTTCTAAGCCAGAATGGCTTGTCTCTGTGCTGTGGGGTCTTGTCCTTCATTAGACCAGCCTGGGATCTTCTCTTGGTGGCAATAGAGTTCCTGATGGTAGAGAAGGTGATCCCCAGGCCACAGGCATGTTTTAAACCTTTGCTTTTCGACATCTGTTAATGTTCCTCATGGCAAATCACTTCACATGATCAAGGCCAGATTTAATGGATGGAGAGACAGACTTGAACTCTTACAAAAGAAACAGAAAAATCATGTTTTTTGCACAAAGCAACTCTATTTTTTTAAATTAATTGACTTTGTGTATTAGAGCAGTTTAGGTTTATAGAAAAATGAAACAGCATATACTCACGCTCCCCCACCCTCCGCTCACAATGTTCCTGATTATTCACATTTTGTACTTGAGTGGTACATTTGTTACAGTGAACACCCCAATGTTAATGCATTGTTATTACTAAAGCCCATAGTTTACAGCAGGGTTCATGTTCTGTGTTGCACAGGTTTGGGTTTTGCTGAATGCATAAGGTCAGTATCACATAGCAGTTTCACTGCCCTGAAAATGCCATTCCACCTGCTCGTATTTATCCCTCTCCTTACCCCCCTCCCAACCCCAGCAACCAATGATTTTTTACTGTCTCCAGAATTTCGCCTTTTCCGCATGTCACATAGTTGAAATCATACAGTATCTAATCTCTACTGGCTTCTTTCACTTACAACAAGCATTTAAAATTCCTCCCTGACTTTTCACGGGTAAATAGCTCATTTATTTTCAAGGCTGAATAATAGTCCATTGAATAGATGTACCATGGCTTGTGTATCCATTCACTTATTGAATGACACCTTGATTGTATCCAGTTTTTGAGAATTATGAATAATGTACCATAAAGATTCATGAGCAGGTACTGGTGTAGACATAACTTTTCAACTCACTTGGGCAAATACCTAGGAGCGTGAATGCTGGATTGTATAGTAAGAGTATGTTTGCTTTGTAAGAAACTGCCAAGCCAGTTTCCAAAGTGATTATACCATTTGCACTCCCACCAACATCCGCGAGAGCATTTGGTGTTTTCAGTGTTTTAGATTTTAGCCATTTTAGTAGGCGTGTAGTAATAGCTCATTGTTTTAATTTGTAGTTCCCTAATTATGATGTTGAGCATCTTTTCATATGTTTATTTGGGACAAGTTTCAATCTACAGATCAAGTTAGAAAGAAATGTTACCTTAACATTTTCGAAGTGTACGCATACAGGAATGGGAGGAATCTGTAGCCATTTTTTTTTGCAATCTACAACATGGATACATGTATAGTGTGCTTTCAATAACAATATATCTCTGCTTATATTAAAAACAGCTATATGCAGCTTATGTAAAGGAAGTTTACCCAACATTTATCACTTCTTAGATACGGGCCAGGAAGTGGCACATATTGTTTTACACAATCTTCCCTCAAACACCTCCTGTTCAGCATTCTGATCCCCACTTGAAAGCAAAATTAGGCTGCAACAAACGTGCCATTCCTAGCGCCGTTTGCTCTCACCTCCACTCTTGCCCCTTTCCCTGCTCGGAGGCCTGTCTTCAGGCCACATTTCCCAAGCAGCTGTCAATTATCTTCCAGGTTTGGATAACAGTCGGCCCCAGAAACACACTGACAGTCAGAAGAAAAGAAAAGCAAGGACATTTGTCTCTCTCCCTTTCGGCCTCAGGCTGTTTGTCTAACAGCAGCTGTGTCTGTTGTGAAGCTTCATCTCTCAGCAGACAGGTCTACCTTGCTTCCTTCTTTCAAATTACTGAACAGACTCTGGTCACAATCGCACCTTCCTCTGTCCCACCAAGAGATACCAGAGGCTTTCACTCCTGCGACAGCCCCGTTTGTCTCCTTCTCCCTGTTTGGCCTCTCTGCCTCTTTCATCGCCTGTGAATCCGATTCCCTGTATAGAACCCATCTATGTTATTCATAGCTGATATTTTAGTTCCTTTGGTTGGACTCTGATTCATATAGCAGTTTTCCCAGATCTCCATAGCTTTTCAGAGCTAAAGACAAAATAGAGACCTAGACTGAATTCCCAAGCCTAGCATTCCATGCTGTCTCTAATGTGAACTATTCATGTGTAATACAGCATGAAACTTCTGAAAAATAACTGGCATCCCCAGGAAGATTAGAGCTGATACTGCCTCTATAAAATGAGAACATCATCTGAAATAGGAATAAATATCACTTCAATTTAAAGACAATTAAAAGAAAGCCCCGAGGAAGTAAAACAAAAAGTCAAAGAGAGATTCTTGGAGAGAACACATTTACCATTATCTGGAAAGAAGATTTTTAAAATGATGCAATGCCCATACAGCTTCAAGAAATGATGAAATGGTTTGGCCAAACTACCCTGCCCATAAGTCACACTTACAATATCTGGACAACAATAATCCTTTTTGAAAGTAACGTAAGAGGGAAGAAACTGGAGAAAGGTGTCAACTGTACTAAGAGAGATTTGACATTTTGTGGCTTTTTTTCTTCACCAGGTTGTTCCCCAATCTACACATACTACTTGTGTGGTAGGAAGTCACAATACTAGTGGCTGGTGGTGTCCATGTAAATGGAGAGGCTGGAAGAACAGATGAGGGGAGAGCGAAGGGAGGAGCCACAGAAGGGACAAGAGCTAAAACTGATCTATAAACTCTGGCTCTAAACTATGCATCTGAGACCTTGGGAGATACCCAGGGATCCAGTGAGGAAGGGGAAACTGGAAACTGAAATAACTGAGAAGAGATTTCAGCTGGTGTTTAAAAAGAAAGAGAGACTAATGAACTAGCAACAATGCGGATAAAATTTACAGAAATTAAACTGAGTGAAATAAGACCACCATAAAAGATTACATTCTTTATAATTCCATTAACGTGAAGTTCTAGAACAGGCAAAACTAATACATGGTGAACAAATACCAGAAAAGTGGTCGCCTCTCTGCAGGCGTGGGAATTGACTGGGTAGAGACATAATGGAAATTTTTCATATCTTGAAACTGGAATAGGTTATATAGGCGTATGTACTTGTTAAGATTATACACTTAAGATTCGTGAATTTCAATGATAGAAATTTTACTACAAAATTTTGTATCACAGAATAATAATATGCACAATAAAATACCATTACATTTTAATAACTAGTCAGTATAGACATCACGCTAAAAATGTTATCAAAATTACCCGATTCAAATTAGAGCACTTGAATATAGGGGGAAAAAGAAAACTTTTAAAACTTAGTCAATTATTAATCCCTAAAATGACCTAGCATTAAAACTATTTCTATTCTACCTTTCATAAATTTTTCTAGAACACAGAAAAAGATGAAAAGTTCTGGGACACTTTTTTACAAGGCCTGCCAAACTTCAGTGCCTGCACCAGAATAAAATGTCAGAAGAAGAAATACAAGCCAAACAAAGTAACAAATTCAAATTCATAAATTCCAATGAAAAGTCAGAGGCCTTTATGATCTGAGTCTATGGGAGACTTAGAAATACTGTTAAATTGTAATAATTTAAAACAACGATATCCAAAAAAAATAAGCAATGACCAGCATTGCAGAGAAAATCATGAAGAAAGGTTTAGTTTCTTTAGGGTTTACTCTGATAAAATGCAATAAAATTTAAAATATAGCTTAATGTTATTATGATTAATAAAATTTGTGTTGTTATTGCTATAATGTGGTTATTAGAAATATTACTAGAACTCAAAATATAATTATCATTTATTATTATTACTTTCCTAAAGTCATGACAAGCCAGAATTCCACTGTGTTTTGTTTACTTCATATTTACCTCCTGAAAATGATCATTGGGGGATGGGCGTCTTTGCAAAACACTTTTGAGAATTTCAGCAATTTACTCAATGACCTTTTAATCTTTTAATATTAAAATATGTATTTTGCATTCATTATTTCTCTTCTTTGATTTTTTTAATCTTGCTGAAATATGAAAATGTTTTCAATTGATTTTGTGTGTTATGCCTGATTATCGTTTCTAAAATAACCCCTCTCTCCACCTTCACACTCTGTCCTTTACCCTGCCTTTCATCTGTGCTTATAGATTTTTATAAACTTCATCAATAACTGGTACTTTATCTTATTTTTATTTTATAATGTGTGTATTATCTGCATCTCCCATTAGAATGTAATCTCTGTGAGGTGCAGGGGTTTTCACTTGTTTGGCTTCACTAGTGTCTCCTAACAGACAAAACAGCTCTTAACATACTAGTTGATGCATTAATATTTACTGAAAGAATTAATGATTTGGACATTCATTCTACCAGTACTTTTATTAACTCCTCAATTTCTACACCTTCTGTGATATCTGCAGTTTTAATTTGCAATCTGTTTATATTGTATTTATCAGGTGACTGGTGTCCAACAATCAGCTAGAAATAGACTAAGGTTTACTACATGGACAATGACAGACACCCAGTGCTAAACAGAGAAGGACGTTTGAGTGGGAATTAATATCATTCATCAGATAACTAAAGTATTTCTTTTTGCTGGTTCTTTCTAGGTAACCTCAAGTGCTGACTCAAATTCTGACTACTTAGATAATGAACATCCCTGCATTAATAATACAACTCAGCAATATGTTAAAAAATAACAAAAGACCAAGAGCAAACAAAAACATTTTAATTCTAAAAAATGTGAGGAAGATGTACCATGAGAAAATATGTCAGGATATGTCATCTCCTTGAAACATTATGGGAGAAAAACAAAATATGCTCATCTAGCTAGGCAGTTAAAAAGCATACCTGAGTAAATGAAGAAATCTACTTACTTCAAGGATGACAAGAATCAATATTGTAAAGACCTTCTTCCTCCCCAAATTGATCTATACATCCAAAGCAATCCTAGTGAAATCCCAATAGGATTTTTTCATGGAGTTTGACAAAGTGTTTCTAAGATTCACAAGGAAGAGAAAAATGTATAAGAATAGAAGAGGCTAGCTAATATTTCAATAAAATATGAGATTACATTGATCAGAAATAAAAAATAAAACAAAACAGTACTTTAAAGTTTAACTAAAGGAAAGTATTATTAATGTAAGCTGCATCATTAGAACAGAAAAGAGCGTCCATAAATAAATTCTCGTGCTTTTGGAAATTCAGGTAACAGTTGACATTTAAGAGGAAGATGTCTGTTACACAACCCTAAACGGTGCCGTCCATGTTGACATCTGTGTGAATGGTGCCCCCTAGCGAGGGGGACCTGCATTACCTACAAGCCACGAAAGGAAGCTCCGACGTTCAGATCCTTACCAAAGGAGTCAATTAATCAACGGGTAGTTTAAAATCATTTAGTTATACATTTGGAGAACAAATGAAGTTGATTAACATTTCATACATTCACAAAAATAAACAAAGGACACAGTCTTAAAAAAAAACTTCAATAAGTGTTAAAAAAATTATATGAGAATACGATTTATAATGTTAGCGTAGGGGAGCCTTCTTTAAAAAGACACAAAAAGGAAAATCAACACAGGAAAAGATTGAAAAATTCAACTGAATGAATCTCAACTTTATTTATATGAAAAATGATCTGATAAACACATATTAAAAGACAAATTACTGAGGAAGAATATTTTCAAATAAAAAATTTATTTGAAGAAGTTCAGTACTGAACTTCAAATAAATTTTAAAAACATGTTAATTTAGAAATTGTCAGTTACAAAATAGTCACAGGGATGTAAAGTACAGCATAGAGAATATAGTCAATAATATTGTAATAACTATGTGTGGTGCCAGGTGGGTACTACACTAATCGGAGGCATCACTGTATAAATTATATAAATGTCTAACAACTATGCTGTACATCTGAAACTAATATAAAATAATATTGACTGTCTACTGTAAGTGAAAAAAATAAATAATTTTTTAAAATTTGCACAATTTAAATATTCTTTTGAAGAAAATACAAATTGTAAATAAAAACAAAAAAGATACTTTACCTAACTACTAATTAGGAAAATTAAAACTATAAGGTTCTTTTCTTTATAAAATAGATTGGCAATTTAAAAAAACTGAATCATAACACTTGTTGGCAAATTGATGAAATCAATATCTATATCTTCTCATAAAATGCTCCTGAAGTTGAAATTTAGTCAAGTATTTTATATTTTCACTAAGAGTGAAAGGTTTAAATAAACTATCATGAATCCATATCATTTAAAAAACTGTAAAAAGTGGATTATAGCTCTGCATACTAACCAGAAATATTTTCAAATCTTAATGTATTTATTTAAAAGTAAATTTTTTAAAAAATCATATATTATACAATTAAAATGAAGTACACAAATCCACAAAATAAACATATAGATACACATTACATAAATATAAAGCAAGGATGGAGATTATATATATACAATTTATAAACACACAGTCATAAAATCTCCATCCTTGCTTTATTTATTTATTTGTATAAAATTGCCATCTTTGCTGTAAAAAGTGAATGTATACAAGGACATTCATTATATCTAAATCAATTAAAATTCATATGAGAAGTTATTCCCAAGCAATTTATATTTTAAAATACACAAAATTGTAAAGTAATATGAATTACATTATGTGATTACTGTGTGAAATATCTTTTGAACTAATTTAATTTACTTTGTAACTTCAGAATTGGGTATTTTTCTTGCTTTCTTCAATGACTTATATTTCAATTTCATCCTTCACGAATATTTTCTCTACCTTTCCCTAGGACAAGCTAGCCAAAGTGTAGCCAGGGCACCGGCTGGCATGTGAGTTGGTGTCTCCACTTAGTTTGGAGCTGAGAAACATGTGCCGTCTCCTCCCTGCCAGTGTCCTGCCAATGGGTGCCCGCAGCTTTGCCCAGCGCACTGCTTCATCCAGCTTTAGGAAGATTTATGAAGTAAATAGCTATCAAAATGACTTTAAATAGCTTTTTATATTTATTTTATAAATTTGATTCCAGCTCTTCTGGGTTATGTATATTTTCTGTTTAAAGGAAAATATGTATCTCCTGTTTGCATGGAGTATCTCACACTCTGTCTTCAAATACCTCTGAAACTCACTGTAGCATCTGCCTTTTACATACCATGTGGTTCTTGACATTTAATAAAATATTAATGCTTTATTTTTTATACTGTAAATAATTGATGTTGCTGTCCTATGCACTCTAGGTGATATAAATCTTCAACTTATGGCTGTTCTTCAGATCAATCCATGTCTCTTTCCTTTCTCACATTTGCCAAGATTTCAAAGGAGAGGAAAACAAAAGAGAAAGTGTGATAAAAGGAAGGTGTTTACTTGAATATTAATGTTCTGTTGCGGATGGATGTGGAGCTGGCTGCTGAGTTGCTGGAAACTTCTCGGTACTTTGTGAACTCTGTCCAGATCGCTCCACAATTTCATGTTAGGTTTTCTTTCTGGAACACCTTGTCTCAGTCACATAACTTCAGACAGAATGCATATATTTTCCAGAATAAATATCCGAGCTGAGCCGCATGTTTTCTTGCAGAATAAATATACAATCTGTCAATAGCGTCTGATTTTGCTTGGTTTTCAGGCATCTAATGTTTGGTTTACAGTATGGATAAAAGAAGAAAAAAGAGGCTGAAGCCATCAGAGAGGTGAGACAGGGAGCAGGGATCGTATTTTTGCACCAAAATTCTAATGAAAGTTTAGGAGCCAAGGAAAAACATTTGTGAAGATTTTAGCCCCTTTTAAAGTAATTTCCAAAGAGCAAATGGAAAGATAATACTCTCACATATCTTCCTACACAGTCACCAACACCACCCCACGTACCCTCATGTCTCTACTCAGCATTACACACTCACACACAGGTACAGATGCCAACTCCCATTGACACACATACAGACACTTAAACATCACAACTACTTCCACCCCAGACACTCAGACGCACATTCCCTCTCTCACCACTGACACATACGCATCTATCAACAAACCCACCAACTTACACAGGTACAAACACACACACACACACACACACACACACACACACACACACACACTGTTTTGAACCAAATGTGACTCTGCTGCAAAATCATTTCCAAAGTAAAACTCGGGATCCAGCAGATGTTACTCTTATCCAGCGAAGGACAAAAGGGAAGACAGGGAAGTTATCTCGGCAAAGAATGACAGAATAAAACGAGGAAGTAAAAGGGAAGGCTTTCTTGCTTTTGGCTTTTCCTAGGTCCAGATGGCCCCCAACCCACACCCTCGGGGTTCAATGGCAGGGTGAAGTGCTCCCCTGGGGTGTCATTGTGCTGCCAGGCAGGTTTTGTCAACCCTTGCAGGAAGAAAAGGAGGCATCCTTCCTCCTGAACTGGGACTATTCAGCTTAAGTCTGGAACTTCAGAAGCCAGTAAAGAAGCGATGGGGTTTGGAGGCCGAGTTTGCTCTCTCAGCCACAGCACTGCGCTGCCTCTCAAGGAAAAGCACTTACATCACAGCTTTGCTTCTCAGATCTTACCTTGACTCAGAATCTAAGTCCGCGGTGCTCCGTAAACATCACTGTTTCTCTGGCTGCCCTAAAATTGACCACCGTTTTCCCCTTTTGCGGTGGAATCTGCACTTTTAGATAGAGTTCACAAGTGAAATAATAGACACACATCTAAATTTGAATCTTAGATAAACAATTGATTGATTTAGTATAACTATGACCAAAAAACTGAGTGGGGCATATTTAGGCTAAAAAATGTTTTTTATTTGAAACTCAAATTTAACTGGGCAGACTGTTTTTGTTTGCTAAATCTCACAACTCAAACTCTGAATGAGAAATAGGATGAAGGAGATACGAGTGAAAAAAATGAACTTTTAATTTAATTTTTGAAATTTAAAATTAAGTACAAAACACAAAACCAGTCAAAGAGAAAAAAAGGAATTGAAACAAGATGGAAATTTAACTGGGAAACACATCTAGCACGCAGATCTTGGTTTCTAACATCATTCTCTAAAGAAAGGAACAAGGGTTTCTTGGAGAGATGGCTGACTCTATGACTGGAGCAGGAACTATACAAGATGAGCCTGGAACATCTTATAGTACAAGAAAGTAAAAGAAGCTAAAAAACAAAAACAAAAAAACCCACACAAATAACGCCACGCAGAGGAACATAGGATCCAAATAAAGAGCACCCAAGGCCAAATCTGGAACAATTTGAACAGCAATATAAATGAAGTAGTTTTAGATTATAATCCAAAGTGTAAAATAAATATCCATGAGTACACACTCATATCGATTTATGATTAAATAGATAAAAGAGAAGAGACAAATCTTCCATGCAGAATTCCAAATAATTTACGCAGAAACTATCTTCTCAGGGAGGTGGAGCCTAGCCCCACCCCGCCCCCTGCTCCACAAGCCTGAAGCATGCACAGCTCAGAGCGACCGACAACCTTCCAGAGAATACAGTGTGGAAAGGGAGAAACTAAGAACAATGTCGCAGTGGAAACGCCTGTGACACGGCCTCTGGGCCCAGTGACCGAGTAATCAACCAGCAGTAAAAAACCGTGTTGACAGTATGCACTTGTGATAGGATCTGAGGAGAATGGAACGTTACCTGTGTAGTTTTTCTTCCTCATAACCCCCAATCTAATCATGAGACAGACATCAGACATATACCAACAGAAGAGTATTCTACAAAACACCTGACCAGGGCTGCTCAAAACTGTCAAGGTCATCTAAGCAAGGAAAATGTGAGACACTGTTAGAGTAGCCTGGCGACCCCTAAGGAGATAACACAACCAAATGTAATGTATCTTGGATAAGATCCTGAAACAGACAAAGGACGTTAGGTAAAAACTAAGAAAATCTGAATAAAGTATAGATATTATGTAATAAAGTATCAATAACAGTCATTGTAACAATATCATTAGTTATACCAAACGTGCCATAAATAGGGGAAACTGGGTATCGGGCTTATGGGAGCTCTCTGCATAATCAGTTTAATTTGTGTAAACTACTCTAAAAAATAAAGTGTATTTAAAAAATTGAAGCAGAGTAGGCAGACCTAATTACAGAAGCTCTTCCAGCAGTCTGCCGCTGGGACTGTGATACTCCACGTGTTTCTGCCCGCAAGGAAGGTAATAGCTGAATAAATGTAGCTTACAATAACACGGGGTATTTTATCTCATGAGATAACAATAAGATCACAGATTTGGTTCATAAGTCAAACGTGTCATGAAATCCCCAGCCTTTTCTGATTTTTTTTTAAAAAAGCTCTGCCTCCTTAGTCTATGGGCGATGTCTCAGTAGGTTGTGACACATGACTGCACAATGACGGACAGCACCAGGGTTAGGTACTTATACAACAGGCCTCTCCCAGGAAGACATCTGCACACTGGCTTCTGGCACCTGCTGATTTTCATTAGAAAGGGATGTCTCACCTAGAAACCCCTCTTCTATCTACCAGGAGATTTCCCTGGTGTCTCACTGACCAGTCGTGAATGCCCCCAAATGAAGAAGAATCAGTAAGATAAGAATTTATGTTTTGCTATTCCTAATGAATGAGTGGCATAGGCAATACTCATGGACAGCGGACATCCCATAAAAGAGGCAACCAGACAAATGAGACATGGTGTTCCTCTTGCTGGATCAGAGTCCCCCATCATGATCAAACTTGCCCAAGCCTCTAGATCCAATTACCAATTTGCAGAAAACGGAGAACAGTGAAACAAGATAAACTACACAACGGGGATGCAATCCATAAAATCCACACTGGAAAAGACTATCAGAAACATAACCAAATTTCTCGAACAAATACATTTTAAGAATTAAAATTATAGGGATGGGTAGAGAAATATACCTATGAGCTATAACAAGAAATAATAATCTTTAAATGTTATCTGATTTCTATAAACCAATCAACCCTGAATATAAAAAAAAAGATTATTGTCAATTTTAGACTATTTTAGAGGGTTATTTCTATCAGCAAAAAACAAAAAACAAAAAAATAGCTGACCATCAGTGTTTGCCTGGGGTTTAATGGCCATCTTACGGACATGGCCTGAGAAGTCCCTATGTTGCCACACACTAGGAAGTTATTTCCAAACAAACATATTTTAAAGTTCATGATATTTTCACAGACACTTTTTCTTCCCGCCTTCCCTTTCCTACTGGGACTAGTTTCAGAAGAGCCAACTTTTATAGAAGTATTTTTGGTCTATTCAAGGAATAGCTACTGAGTTAAAAAATGATGCAAGGCTTTAAATTTAAACCTTTTCTTTTTCAATCTTGTTCTGAGGTCAATGATGAAATCAGGATACCTTCCGCCACTTCCCTTCCCTTTACTCCCACAATAAACCTACTCTGGTATCTTCTTGGCATTAATTATGCTCATTATTAATAATAACACTTAATTAACAGCGTACACTAGTTTATCCTCCTTCAAAGAGCTATGTCATTAATTTCATTTTGGTTCCTCACAAAAATACGTAAAAAGAAAATGGTATTCTACTCATGGTGTAAATCTGAAGTTCACTAGGAGTAGAATGTGGATTTCAGAAGCAAATAGCAACAAATAAATGCATGGAGAGACTATAATTAACTCCTTTGTATTGTGGGAGGAGCGTGAGGCTGCAGCTTGGGGCATAGGGGTGGCCTGAGGGGGCGAGAATAAGACAAAAGGTAGAAGTCTGTTAATTTTAGTCTGAATCTTTTTGTAGTTTAGATTGCTGATGACAAATTCTCTCTCATTGTATTTTTCTGAAAGTATCTTTTTGTCCTCACTTTTTTTTGAACAGAGAATTATTTGTTGGCAGGTTTTAGTTTTTCCCCCATGTTTAAAAAAATGTCATTCCATTGTTTGCTGGTTTGCATTGCTTCTGAAAAGAAGTCTGTGAAAATTCTTTCTGATATTCTCTGATTGCAAAGTGCCCCCACCCTGCTACTCAGGTTTTTATCATTTTATTTCATCCATTAGCTTATGGTATATCTCATTGTTTTATGTTTACTTTTATTGGAGTTCACAGGGTACTTGGATCTATGGCTTTATAGTTTCCATAAAATTTGGAAAATGTTCACCATTATTTCTTCATGTTTTTACTGCCCTCTCTCTTCTGGGATTTCAATGACAAGTGCATGAAGTTGCACAAATGATTGTGTGGATATTGTTTTCATTTTTCTTCCCCAGAATTGATCAGTTATATGGTAAGTTTATGTATTAATCAGGGTTCTCCAGAGAAATTAACCAATAGGATGCAAAAAGAGAGAAAGAGAGTTTAAGGAATTGGCTCAAATAATTGCAGAGGCTGGCAAATCCAGCATCTACAGGGTGGGCTGCAGGCTGGCCACTCAGGGAAGACTTGTCGCTTGAGTCTGAAGGCTGTCAGGTGATAGGATTCCCTTTTCCTCCTGGGTGGTCAGTCTTTTATATCTTAAGGCCTCAAAATGATGGGATGAGCCCTACCACATTATGAAGGGTGATCTTCTTTACTCAAACAAAAAATATTGCTAATAAATACGGCAAAACCATTTGAACAGATACACAAATGGCTAGTAAGCCTACTACAAATAATTCAGTGTCATTATTCATCCAGTAAATGCAAATTAAAGCCATAGGTAGATACACAAAAATGATAAGATTATTTGCTTTAAAAAAAATGACGATACTGAATGCGAGCAAGGACGTGGAGCAACTGGAACATAATTCTCATTTATTGTGAATGAGTGTTTAAAACAGTACTTTGGAAATAGTTTGGCAGTTGATTATAAATTAAATACAGACTGTGATGCTTAACTTTATGTGTCAAATTGACTAGGCCACGGCACCCAGATGTTTAGCTAACCACTGTAAATGTTTCTGTGAAGGTGTTGTTTTCGATTTTGTTTTTTTGGTGTTGTAAGAGCGACATCATTTATTTATTTATTATTAGTTTCAGGCGTACAAAATAATGTAATAGCTAGACATTTATACCCCTCACAAAGTGATAACCTCCTCCCCCACCTACTACCCCTCTGACATCGCAGACAGCCATTACATTTCTGCCGTCTCTATTCCTTATGCTGTACCCACTTCTTCTGAATATATATATATATATATATATATATATATATATATATATATATATATATGTATAGTTGACATTCATTACTATTCAGCTTCAGGTGTACAGTGCAGTGATCAGGCATCTACATCATCCCTGAAGTGGTCTCCCTAATAAGACAAGTGTCCATCAGATACCCTACAAAATCTTTACAACATTATTGATTATAGACCCCAAACTATCTTTCATATCCTCGTGACAATCTTGTGGTTACCGATTGTGCTTTCTAACCCCCTCACCCTCTTCCTCGTCCCCACCCCCTCTCCCATGTAGTACCCCTCAGTTTTTTCTCTATAGCTCTGAGACTGTGTCTGATTAACCTGTTCATTTATTGTATTCTTTAGATTCCACATATAAGGGAGATCATATGGTATTCGTCTTTCTCCGTCTGACTTATCTCACTTAACATAATATTCTCTAGGTCCATCCATATCATTGCAAATGGTAAGATTTCATTCTTCTTTGTGGCCGAGTAATACTCTGTTATATAAATGTACCGCAATTTCTTAATCCAGTCGTCTACCGATGGGTATTTTGGTTGTTTCCATGTCTTGGCTATTGTGTATAGTGCTGCAATAAACATAAGAGTGCATTAATTTTTTCATATTAGTGTTTTGAATTTCTTTGGATAGATACCTAGGAGTGGAATTGCTGGGTCATAAGGTAGTTCCATTTTCAGATTTTTGAGATACTCCATACTGTTTTCCATAGTGGCTGCACCAATCTGCAATCCCACCAACAGTGCACAAGCGTTCCCTTTTCTCCACATCCGCGCCAGCATTTGTTGTTTGCTGGTTTGTTGATGATAGACATTCTGACTGGGGTGAGGTGGTATCTCATTGTGGTTTTTATTTGTATTTCTCTGATGGTTAGTGAGGTTGAGTATTTTTTCACATGTCTGTTTGCCATCTGTATGCTCTCTTTAGAAAAATGTCTCTTCAAGTCCTCTGCCCACTTTTTAATTGGGTTGTTTGTTTTTTTTTTGGTGTTGAGTTGAATGAGTTTTTTATAAATTTTTGATATTAACCCCTTAACAGATATATGTAAAGGTGTTTGTAAGATAAGATTATCAGTGGGTAGATTTCTAGTTTCTCTTTTGATATCTCCTTTGACCCATGGATTATTTAGAAGATTGTTATTTACATTGCAAATATTTGAAATATTTCTCAAGATATTCCTCTTACTGGTTTCTAACTGAATTCCATTGTGGTCAGAGAACATGCTTCATTAGTTGAATTACTGCAAATTTACCAAGACTTGTTTTATGACTGAGAATATGGGGTTTCTTTGTGAATGTTTTGTATACACTTGAAAAGCACAGGTATTTTGTCATTGTGTTGAGTGTCCTAGCAATATCACTTAAATAAAATTGATTGATAGTATCATTCAACTCTTCTATGTCAGTGAGTATCTACTACTTGATGTGTCCACGTCCAGCTGTCCTTCTCAGATGCCAGGCTTGCTGACTGAGAGTGAACTGCCCCGTGCATTTCCCCAAACCCAGAGAAGCAGTAGTGATACAGGTTTCCACCTCACTCCATGTGCAGTTCCACTCCAGAGATTGGACATGTCCAGCTTCCTGCAATCTTCAATATGTTCACCCATGCCTAGGCTCTTTGGTAATATTTTTCTTATTCTTTTCTAACCTCTGTTTCCCCAGTTCTTCCCACAATTGTGTAACACTTAATTTCCATGTTAAATTACTTGTAATATAATATTTAGCTATTTCACTTCTCTGAGTGAACTCTATTGGTGAAATTATTAATCCCCAAAATGTTCCCAGTGAAACCTAAATGTAAAGATGAGAATCTGGAATTGATTCTTATACAATTGTATTTAAAGTCTCTAATGTCTGTGTTGCCAGCTGTACAAGGGACATTTATATTCCATAGCATCCTGTGACGGAATTGCTACATAAATTGTCTCCTCTGAAATTACCAAGCTTCCACACAAGGCAAGGTTTTTGATGATCAAGGGTCTGTTTCCACAGAATACTTTAGGCAGAATACGTAGTAATACGTAGTTACGGGTTGCTTCCTGTATGCTGAAGAACTTGGAGTAAGAAAATGTTTGGCTCAGATATTTAACTCTCAACCTTAATATCTGACTAAGGGACCAAAAAGTTTCTTGGACTGCCCCAAAGGAAAGAATACTCTTGGAAAGTTGATTACATGCAGATGTTAGGAAGAAATATTTACATACACTTTTCTGAATACAAACAAAATGCAAAGATACTTACGTGCCTATGAAAGCTCACCAAAGAGCTATTTCAGAAGAGAGGAATTTTAATCATATTTGAACAAACTGATCCATCCTGTGGATGTCAGTCAACCTCTTCCCCCAGCCACACCTATCCTTACACAATGGGCTTATGAGCAAAATGGAAAGGCAGCAGCAGGGGAAGATACGCATGAGCTCAGGAATACAGCTTCGACTCACCAAGGTGGATGTGACTACAGCCACTACCGAGTGGCCGACCAGCTGACATCACAGACCAGCCTTCCCCAGAGGGAGCAGTCATTCACCCGAGGGCAGTTGATTATACTTGCCCATGTCTATCATGGGTGGGGAGTAGTTCATTCTACTATTTACTGTTGGCACTTGCCGTGCCCCAAATATGGTGTAAACCACCATCTTTGGACTTACAAAACACCCTAGATATTATCACGGTATTCCACATAGAATTCTCTATGGCCAAGGAACTCATTTTACAGACTATGAAATGCACCGTTGACCTTTTGCTCATGTAATTCACTTGTCTTTTGATGTTCCCCATCCCCTGGAAGCACAGAGCCTGAGAGAGAAATTGAATGGCCTTTCTGGAGGTTCAGTTACAGTGCCAGCTGTGTGGCAATGACTTACAGGGTGATGCAATGTCCTCTAGGAGCCATATATGCTCTAAATCCATCAGCAACATAAGGTGCTGTAGCTACCTGGCCAGGACCTTTGGGTCTAACACCAAGGAGAGAAAATGGGAGTGGCTCCTCTCACTATTAACCCCAAGAGCCATCAGTGGAATTTTTGCTTCTTATCCTCCATACCTGTGGGCTGTGCTGGTTTAAAGAACTTTGTTCCTGAAAGAGTAATGTCCTTATCAGGGAACAGAGCGATAGTATATTAAACTGGAGACTGGGGGTGTCTTTGTGTTCCTCAGTCCTGTGAACCAAACAGGAAAAAAAAGGAAATCATTTTCCTGGCTGGGGTGATCGATCTTGATTATCAAGGAGGGGTGGGTTACTATACACAATAAGGATTAGAAAGATTATGTCTCAAATGCAGGAAATCTCACTAGATGCCTCTTAATATCTCCTTGTCCTGGGATAATAGTTAATGGAACTCTACACAGCCCAATACTGCTAATAGCCCAACTCTTCAGGAAGGAGTGTTTGGAACCACTCGTTAAGGAAACATAAATGGCAGGGTGTTTCCTGAGGGCAAAGGAAATATGGACTAGTAGAGATGGAAGGAAGCTATAACTGCCAGATACAAACATGTGACCAGTTGTAGACAAAAGCACTAGAACTGTTATGAGTATTTCTTCTTAATTTTAACATGGATACATTTATAAATATATTAACAAACTTTCCCCTTTCCCAACTGCTATTTGTAGATATGTTAGTAATGTTTAGCATTATATCTTGGTGCTTACATGTATCTAACAGGTAATGTGACACAGTTTGAAAAAGAATATTACCCCTTGATGTAGAAAGTGATGTATGAGACCGTATATTCTCTTTCAGGGAGAGGATTAGCACGTTTTTATGTACAGGAGGGATATTTGTATGTTGTTAGAGGAAAGCACGATTTTACTAGGATCTTTATTTGGTAGTTAACTGGGTTCACAGAGGTGTATATGGGTGTCAAGGTGACAAGAGTGGCTTGTGGTGAAGCTGTACTGTGTCAACTTGGCTATAACTCACCTTCCCAGGATTCCCTTTCCTGTATTGATTGGTCATCAATACTATCGGCCACAAGAAACATTTGTGTGGGATTTGGTGACAGAAGTGAAGCACCAGCCTTTAAAATCTGAAGGTTGTATTTATAATTGCCAAAACGTGGAAGCAAACAAGATGCCTTTCCTTAGCTGAACAGATAAAGAAACTGTGGTCCATCCATACAGTGGAATATTACCCATCAATAAAAAAAAAATTTAAAAATCTATCCAGCCATGGCAAGTAATGGAGGAAACTTCAATACACACTATTGCTGAGTGAATTGAAAAGACATATTGCTAAGTGATTCTGGAAAAGGCAAAATTATAGAGACAGGGAAAAGATCAGGGGTTGCCAGGGCGGGGTGGGAGATGGGGGTAAATAGGCAGAACACAGCATTTTTAGGATGGCAAAACTATTCTATATGATACTATAACAGTGGATACATTATATTATGCATGTATCAAAATCCATAGAACTAAAGCACAAGGAGAGAGCCCTGATATAAATATGGACTTTAGTTAATAATAATGATCAAATTGGTTCAACAATTGTAGCAAATGTACCATACTGAAAAAGATATTAACAATGGGGAAACTGTGGGGTTGGAGATCGGGAATATATGGAACCTCTGTATTTGCTGTTCAAATTCTCTGTAAACCTAAAACTGCTCTTAAAAAAATAAATTCTATTCATGAAAACACACACACACCTGAAGGTAGGAGCTGTTTAGAAAAGTGAGCGGCAGAGATCCTTGATTTTCCCTGCCCCACATCCAGCTCTCCCCCCTCACTTCTGCCCTACTGGTCAACAGCACCCCCAGGCTCCAACCAGATGCTTCGCTGTGAATTCCCAGAGGCAGAAGCCATGGAAACCAATGACACCTGCTGATTTCTATACCTGTCCTTCACGGTTACACTCCAAGGTAACCATAAGATAGGGGCCCATCTTCCCAGAAAACATGGCTCGGTTGCCCCTGCCAGGACTGGCTGGAAGGCTTTTCTGATCCTTTTTAGAACTTCTACCCTTGTGCCAGACCCAATTCCTCATCTAAAGTCCTTATTCCATAATACACTGCTTCGACTTTCCCGACTGAACCTTAACTGAACAGGTTTAAAAAGATCCTCTGTGTTTTATCCTGAAGACTACCCAGCGAAAGCAGGGCAATCGTGGTTATGATCACAAGGTAAATGAGAAGACGAGTGTGAAGGAAGAGAGGAACTTCCTGTTGCTTCATTTCCTGATTGCAGGCCTTTAAAATGTGTTTCTCATTTGTGGGCCTATGAATGAAGACCTCATCTGGAATCACAAGGTATATTTAAAGTGATTTGCTGTTACGTTTCATGCAGAAGTGGTAACACACTCCTTTACTGGCCGCTTGATTTGTGTACCTTATCCAGGCATACATTTTGCATAATAAATAAACAGTAACTCACTGCTCTGCTTGATAAGTGACTAGGCATTGTATATTTTCAGCAAGTAGACCACATGTAATTCAAACTGCTTTTAATAGCTGATATGATTCTCCCAAATGCCTCTCCATGCAATAGAGATAACTCTGAACTAGACCACAAGTGTTTATGTAAAAACTCCAGCACAGGGTATATTATCTGACATAATTACACCTTTGAAAGATGCAAATGTGAAACCTGAAACCCTGAGCATCCTGTGAAATGTATTCTAATTAACTAATTCCCTGTGTTTCTTAGCCATTGTTAGAAATATCATTTCACAGTCAATCAGCCTGTTATGAGTGTGTGTCTTCACATTGTAATTCCTCCGCTATGGCACTTTCAGTTAACTGCCCCTATAGCTATCTCCTAGGAAACAGGCAAAAATACAATTCTACGGTCTTCAACGCTTCCTGTCCATTTGAATGAGGAGCTCATAGTCAATTTGAGAGAAACCTGGCAATAGAATTCTCCACAGGACGTTTTCATAGTGTTTGACTCAATGGGACCCTCAGCACTACACACAAGGACCCTGCTATCTAACCCCCGGCTGTCTCTCTGGCCTCGTCTGTCTATTCTTTTCTCTGTACCCCACACTCCAGGCATTCCACACTATCCGTGGTTCTATGAATCCGCCATGTTTTGATCCTCTTCTGGGCTATGGTTTGTGCTGTGATAGACCCCAGAAATGATTTTTCCAACCCCTTCCTTGTTCTCTGTTTAGCTAATTTCTATTTATTCCCCAAGATCTTCACCTGACTCCTGGAGCATTTTATATTCATGTGGTACCTGCCAAATGGCTGTCATTGACTCACATCTTGGGCATCTCTTTAGAGCTTTTTTCATTTCTAATTTTTGTTCTCGTAACATTTCTCTGCTTCCCACGTAGCTCCATACCTTGACTATCCGCCTGCCCCCCAACAGGCAAACCCACTGAGGGTTGTTCTGCTCAATCCGCCATTATTCCTGGACATGATTCTGTTGTTCTTCACCTTGAGGCACTCTGCGACTTCCCACGGTCGATGCTCTGATTCTGTGGAACTGCCTGGCCAAGCCCTCTCTCCACCCCCTCCGTAACTCCTGCTTTGACTCTGAGCGTGGGATAGAGAAACCAGAAAACACTGTCGGAAGAGAAAAGCGCTAACTGAGCATCACATGTCTGAATTAATTCATGGACTTTTTCTCACTCATCTGAAAAAGGTATGTCCTCATTCTCAGTGCAAATTCAATGTAAAGAAGAAATATGGCATAAGATTTATAGTCACTGATAAAAATAACAATAGCAACAACTTCTAACATTTATTAAACACTTAAAATAATCTCGACACAGTTCTAAATGCTTGGAATGTATTAACTAATAATCATAATTTTCATTAAAAATATGAGAATTAGTTACTATAATGACTCCCATTTCATAGGAAGAGGAAAGCAAGGCACAGAGAGAGTCTGAGTGGACTTTATTTTAGCAATCAAGCAAGTGAAGCTCAACTAAACTAAGAATGTATTTAAGGTAACAGGGAGGCAGAATTGAATTCATACTTCATTGGGTCCCAAAATAAGCTTTCTCTGACTGACTCCGTTATACAGTTAAGTAATTAACTAGGTGATTCTTACTGATCTTTCAAGTTGTAGCTTAAATGAGATTTCCTGAGAGAGATTCTTCCCTAGTCATTCTCTACCCTCGTGTATTACACTTTTTTACAGCTGTCTGTTCTTTTACTTCACACTTATCAACATACGCACTAAGATATGTATAACCATGTTTCATTTCATGCTGTCTGTACTTTCTGTCTGCACCCCTGGACCAGATGTTGAGACTTAGGTGAGAGACTTCACTGTCAAGGTCTATATATGTCCCCCATTATCTAGCACATAGTAGGTGCACATTGACGATTCTGAAAGGAGTTTTTATTGAGGCTCCAATCTGCCAAAAAAGCATATTGAAGGCATGCATTGCTTGGATCAGCCCCAAATGTGTCAGACTCATTTCTAGAAGGTAAAGTATATGATTAACTTCTATAAACACCAACTCAAAACCCTCCAAACAGATGAAAGTGTCATTGTAATTAAGCAACAGAGCACATTTGAATGCTCTTATAATAAACCAGAGCGAGTACATAGCATTCCCATCCCAGAGTGAGCGGGCAGGGTACTGGGCATTGACATGAGTTACAGTGTCTGAGAGCTGTTCTCTCCAAAGGTAGCTTAACTGCCCTCAGTCTGTCTCCTGGGAGATCGCCATGGGACTCCTCCGAGGTGCTCAGTTCAGAAATGTGGGGTCTAGAGCAGGTCTATAGGAGCAAAATAAAATGGATGGGAGGCAAGCTTGCAGATAATTAAGACATCCACCTCTTACACACCTGCAAAGAAATCTCAGTTAAGCAGGGCCCCTCAGACTTTGGTTTGCATCAGAACCATTTTGGAGAACTTCGTAACAAGAAAGATGCCTTATACAGATCATGGGAGGGAGGGAGACGGAACTTGCTGCTACCTTCCTGAAAATGTTCCTACCTCTCTGATTGCTCCTTCTCTCTTTCCCCGGTTTTTCTTTTGCTTCATTTGCTAATAATTCATTGTCTCATGCATCTGCTGATGCCAAAAATCATCTTCTGTGACCTATACTAGATTCTGAGTATTTAGTTTTAAATAAAGCAAACCTGATCATTGTTCTTGGGTTATGTGTAGCACACAGGGCCTAGTTCTCTAATTTTGAATTTCTACTAATGATTATCCTTTGTTTTGATGTCCACTCTTAGCTGTCGGGGGCCTGTCTCCACATGGGGAGAGATGGATGCTGAGGAGGGCACATAGTCTCCTTCAATATACTGTTATTGGTTTTTCTATGAATTAATTTATTATTTATTGTTTTAGTCCATAACTACCCATTACTTACTCCTATGTGTGCTTGCACTATTCTAGGTAATAAAGATAACATACTGAACATATCCTCAAGGAATTGAAATTCTGGTGAGAAAGACCATAAACCAATAATGCTGATACAGAGTGAAATGATCTATATAAGAGACAGCACACAATTAAATGTTTATTCAGATGAGGGACTGACTCACTGACTGCTGTGTACTGGGCATGAAATGTTAGAAAATTTCTTTAGAAAAGAGAAATATTAGAAGTATTAATAGAGTGTGTTACTGGCTGAAGTGTGTTCCCCTAAAATCCACAGGTTGAAATCTTAATACCCAGGACCTCAGAATGTGACTGTATTTGGAGGTAGTTCCTATAAAGGGATAATTAAGTTAACAGACAGTCATTAGAGTAGACCCTCATAAAATATGCCAGTTGTCTCATTAAAATTTGGACACAGTCACACGTAGAGGGAAGACTTTGTGAAAACGGTGAGAAAATGGACATTTACAAGCAAAAGAGAAAGGCCTCAGAAGAAATCAAGTCTACTGACTTCTTGACCTCAGACTTCCTGCCTAGAGAACTGTGAAAAAACACATTTTGTTGGGAAAGGCACGCAGTGTGTAGCCCGTTGTGATGGCGGCCACACTAATACAGGAAGGAATAGCCACGGCCTCGTCTCCTCTTCTGTGAAAACTTGCCCTGTTACTTGCACCCTCATTGCTGCTGCTATAAAACTCCTCAACTTCTTTCATTTATTTTTTCCTTATTTTTATTCAGGTTGGGGTTACTCTGTTCTTTTCTTCCATATAAGCTTCACATTTACCATGCTGGTACTAACTACGCTGTATGGGGAGACAGAGCCAAACTTCCTAAATGGTTGTAAGGAATAAATATAAAACTACAAACCTAAATGCCCAGTAGAGCACACACTTAATATATTTATATTCTAGTATATATTGAGTCTGAATATCCTGAGGCAGTTTACTCCAGTTTAATGAAACTGATTTATGGAAGAAAATATTTATTTTGAATCTAAACCTTACTCAGGTACCTTTTACTGGTTAATGTAAATTCTGTTCTCAGAACCAGAGTATGATATCTCTCCGTAGAGTTAGAAAAGTTATATATATATATATATATATATATATATATATAATTTCTCCTTGTTGCTCAGTGTCTATATTTTTCTTCTGGTTGTTTAGTTTGCTGCTCCTCAGATTGGTACAGACCAAGTCAATTTTACTGGCTCGCAGTTTTGAGAGAAAGGGGGGCAGGAATGACTAGGATTGTCCTACGGTGATATTCTATTGAAACTATGCTTTTAAAACTCTGGAAGCTTCTGTGAAGAAAATCAAAGTCCTTGTAGAGGGCCAGAGGGAAACGGGTGGGTCAAGAAGGAGGAAATTTAGATATATCAGTGAAACCACTGTGATGGGAGAAGATTGGAGAAAATTCCAGAGATGGGTGTCAAAATTACCACTGGCTTTTTCTTCTAATAAAATATTTTTTATTTTAATTAAATCCTCTAATAAAATATTTTTTCTTATTCCAAAACTGTCATTTAAAACATGGCAGCATGTTGAGGTAAATAAATAAATAATTCCCTATAACCCTCTCATTCAAAATGAAACACTGTTGGCTTTCTGCTGTCACTTCAGCCTATATACACAAATTTTTTATTTAATTTGCAAAATGCTGATGTATTCTGTAATGTCATTTGTAACCTACTTTTTTGTGCTTCAAAATTGATAGAAATTAAATATCTTTTTATGCACAGAGGTACTTAATTTGTGTGGGACACAGGAACTGGTGCTTGCTATTAGCTACACTCTTTCTAGAAGGTACTTTGTTAAGGTAACGAATGCTTAAAGCCAATTATCCCTTTGGCATCAGTGTGGTCTTACTGATGCTTTAATTTGTATTTCCTTGATGAGAATCTAAAATAATATATTTTCCATATTTTCTTTGGCCATTTCCATTTATTATTTTTTGAATGAAATGTTCGTACCTTCTATTCATTTTTCTATTATACATTTTCTATTTCTCATTTATTTGTGAGAGGGTTTTTATATATTAAATATATTAATTCAGTGATTGTCATGTATTATGGCAATTTGTGATTTACCTCTTTATTTTATAAGGTTGGCTAATTATTGATTCCAATTCCTACTTACATTGATGGGTTAATCTAGACTTGTTTTGTTAGTGAAAAATCTGGGTTTACAAGATTTTCAAAAGTAAACAAGGAAAGAAGGAAGGGAAGGCTGGAGGGAGGGAGGGAGGGATAAAAAAGGAAGGAAAAAGGAAACTCTAGTAAGGAATGAATTCCAAAGGTAGTGCCCAATGTTATTTTATGTTATAATTTCTTGAAGGTTGCATATAACATTTTGTAACCTAGACAGTATTCATCAAAAGACAAGGAAATGATGAATTCCAATTCAATTTCTTCCTGAAACCCAATATACACTTGAATGATCTGACTAACCCTTGAATTCACTAAGTGGATTAATTGAATTATGTGGTTTCAATCCACAGAGGTTTCTATTCATTTGACTCCAGAGATGTTTGAATGTATTGAGCTCTCTTACCAGGGGTCAAATGGTGATAGCTTCTGGGATCAATTAGTGAGGCACCTCATTAGATGTGATTAATCAGCCTTGAACCATGACTTATCTTTGTGTGTGTAAGTGATACCTCTTCAGTGTATGGATGGCTCACTGAAGAGACTTATTGTGTCAGCTTTCAAATAGCATTCTAGAGGATTGAGTTCTATATTACAGGGTGCTGTATATGCTTTCAAACAAATTCAGTTAGTATTATATGGTGCTTTCTTCCTTATACCTAAAATGGATGGGACTGAAAAAGGCATGTGTTTGAGTGGCTCCTCTCATTATTAAACCTCATAACCCGCTCACAGAATTTTTATTCCTATGCTGGCAACTTTGAGTTCTGCATTAGCTCCCAAGGGAACATGCTTCCATTAGAAGACACAACAATGATTCCAGTGAATGAAAAGTCAGACTGACCTCGGACCATTTGGGGATTCTTATGCCACTGAACCAAGAGGCAAGAAAAAGGAGCATTGTGATTATACTGAATGGAGGGATTGACCCCAATTATCAAGAGGAAACAGGGGAGCTGCTACACAGCAGAGACAAGGAGAGCTATGTCTGGAACCTGGGGGATATTCCTGAGTAATTAATATTCCCGTTACCAATGGTAGAGCTTAATGGAAAATCGCAATGACCGAAATAAGACCAGAAATACTCAGAGCCTTCAGACATTAAGTTTTGGGGTCATTTCCCCAGTGCAGAACTTTGATCAGGTGGTGAGTTCCTGACTGAAGGTAGCAGAAGTAGGAAATGGTCACAGAAAGAAGGAAACCATAGATATCAAGTATGACCTCAGAGGCAATTGCAGGCAATTTGCATATTTTCTCCTTGTTTGTTTTTGTACACATTTGTTTCTACATATCAATGATTTTGCTTTCTCTCCTTGCCCTTGCAATTTTATACAAAGTTCTTAAAGGTTAAATCTCACATTACTATTAGTATCAGAATATTCAATGGGACTGCAATTAATTTGAGTAGTAAACAACCTAGCTAGCAATTAATACAATGAATTTAGAGGCTGTGTGTCTCCACGTTAGGGTGTCCAGCGGGTTCTAAAGAAACACCGTGAGGCTAGAAAAAGAAGAAAGTATTATTTTCTTCATCTCTGCAGCAGCAGAGGCATCTACGTGCTGAGGTCCTGCAAGCCTTCACCACAGTGGTGGGCTGCTCTTGAGGGTCAGCTGATGGGACCCTCCAGGAAGTGTCTTCCTCATGACACTGGCAGCAGCTGCCAGGCCTCCCAGTTCACTGGTGGCTACTCTACGTCCAGCTTTTCTTGTCACCCCAGCAGTGGGTAGTGTGCTCCGGGGGCAGCCATGCCCTCTCCCCTTACAGTGGAATATCCACTTCCATGGCCTCCTTCTCTGAGCCTCTGAGCTTCTTTCCTGTTTCTTTTTCCCTCAACCCGAGGTGTAGTGGCTTCCCTCTATAGTTGTTAGTTCCTTACACCTTAGAATTCTCTTTTACCCTTTTTAACAATGAACTATTATAAACTGAATCGTGCGTTGAAGCCCTAACCCACAGTTCAGCTGTAATTGGCGTAAAGAAATAATTAAGATTAAATGAGCTCATAAGGGTGAGGCCCTGATATGGTAGAATTATCATCTCTAAGACACGGCACATGAGAGAGCTTACCTGCCTCTCCCAGGGCACACAGGTGATGGCATGGTGAGAAGGGGGCTGTCTGCAAGCCAGGAGAAACGTCCTCACCAGAATCCAAATCAGTTAGAACCTTGATCTCGGATTTCCAGCCTCCAGAAATGTGAGAAAATACATTTCTGTTGCTTAAGCTGCTTAGTCTGTGGTATTTTGTTATGGTAGCCCAAGCAAACAAATGCAACTGTCTTTTACTGAATGAAGAAATCTTTATAATTTTTTTTCTGTTAAAGTTGCAGGTTAGGTTCCAGTATCCTGAGTAGACATGGACAGATACAGGAGGAGGTGGTTGTGGCAAGGACAGAAGAAGAATTGATCTGTGAGTCCCCTTCTGTCCACTGTTTCCGTGATCAAAGGTGTCAAAGTTCAAGGTAGAACTTGGTGAGGTGCCTCTGACTTCCTACAGGAGCCATTGCTAAGCTATGTTACTCAGCTCTCGTGGTGGTGAGAAGAATTAGAATCCCAGAAGTTATCTCAGGAGGCAGAACTGTGCCCCTGTATCGGCTGGGATGGGTCCCATTTACATTTTGCAGCCTCATGATGGAGGAGCCCTTGCAGAATTGGTCACCAGGGTGGTGACAGAGGCTTAACAAGCATCCAAAGGGACCTTGGACAGGAGAAGACAGGAAGATGAATTGTGATTTGGATAAAGGGCACAACGTTATGCTGCTTAGTGTGGGGACAGAGCCAGGAGTGCAGTTTCCAGGCTCTCGCCCTCACGTGGAAAGGTGCTGGCTCAGGTAGTAAATGGCCATCAACTGTGATTGGATGGTTATCAGCTGTAGCTAGGTGGCCCTCAGCTGTAACCAGTGAGCCACTGGCCACTAATATAACTGCCGTGGCTACAAAGCAGAAAAAGGGGGCTAGCAAGAAGATGGTGGCTGAGCTAGCAAGAGCGGATTGCAGTTAGAGGCGGATTGCAGCTAGCAAGTGAGGTTGGTTGCCAGAAACAAGTGGACGGCAGGTTGCGGATAGTGTGGCTCCTGCTTCCTGTGTCTCCAACCCAGCTGCCAACAAGACTACAATGGTGTGACTCCCCTACCTATGGCTCCGTGGGTGTTCCTTTTTGGCCTCACCATGTCCTGCGTTCTTATGTAGGGAGCAGGACCAGAGACCCCGCATGACACCCCATGTGACAATAGTGTACCTGAAACTTTCAGGAAAAAGTGAGAAAATTAATAGTTCTCTGGTGACATCTGATCTGCTGTCTCTGTGTTTGTTCTGCTTTCTTCATTCCATTATGGAGGGTACTATGATAATAGTTATGTGGTTTTTCTCCTGGCCAGTGACCCTAACCCCTGTTTGCAAGGTCATGTACAATGAGGATACTGGACTAAAGTACAAACAGATGGAACTGGGATGCACAGAAAAGACTGCTCTATGCTTTAAATGTGTCTTCTTTTATCTGCTGCCACTTCAGGAAGCTAGAATTCTGAGTCTTTTCAAGTTTGAGACATGGTTCTAGTGGAATAAGCCCAAGGATCAAGCTGCTTGACACGATTCTTGTCAGGGCAAAAGGAGGCCTCTGTCACCCAACTGTCTAGGGCGACAGAAGAAAGAGAAACAGAGGGCTGGATCGAGAGGTAATACAATTCAGGAAAAAGAGGAATCATGCATAAGTCCTTTCTGAATTGAACAACCAAAGAAGGAATCAAAGATTAAACCTCCTAACAAAATCTCTTTAAAAAGTAGATGTATCAAAGACCTACTTAAGTGTCACACACATTGCTAGGGAAACTGATATGATACAATTCATTTCCCATGCGATAGGACAGTGTGCAAGTTGGAATAAAATACATGATTACGATGACATGAAAAGGGACATAATAGCACGCCGTGGAAATGCAGATGTAAGATATATCATTTGTTGTAGACATCTGTTGTTTCTGCTTGTCCAGCCTCTGTTTCCTCTTCTTTTGGTAACAGCAGTGTGATTTCGTTTTGGGGAATCCACACCTCCTCCATTCCATGTGTTTGGTGAACTCATCTAAGTTCCTGGGCAGACATGTGATTCAGCTTGTGCCAATGGGAGCTCACAACAGGATTCGTCTGAATTTTGGAAAAGAGAAGCTCTCTCTCTCCCTCCCGCTCCCCGCCTCTTTGGAGTTAATGAAGTTCTAAGGACTGTGGAAACGGATCATGGCCAGTTTCTCCACCATGTGGAAAGAAGCAACATTCACAGCATGGCTTCCACACCAGAAAGCTGAGGAACTAGTTGGAGAAAGAGGTACAGAGACTACCGTGTTTCCTCAAAAATAAGACCTAGCTGGACCATCAGCTCTAATGCGTCTTTTGGAGCAAAAATTAATATAAGACCCGGCCTTATTTTAATATAATATAAGACCAGGTCTTATACAAGACCGGGTATAATATAATATAATATAATATAATATAATATAATATAATATAATATAATATAATATAATACCGTGTGTGGGGATAGAGCCAGAAGTACAGTTTCCAGGCTCTCGCCCTCACTTGGAAAGGTGCTCACTCGGGTAGTAAATGGACATCAACTGTAATTAGATGTCCATTAGCTGTGGCTAGTTGGCCGTCAGTGAGCCATTGGCTACTAATATAACTGCTGTGGCTACGCTAGCAGAAAATGGGGGCTAGCAAGAAGATGGTGGCTGAGCCAGCAAGAGCGGATTGCAGTTAGCACAGCGAATTGCAGTTAGCAAGTGAGGTTGGTTGGCAGAGAGAAGTGGACAGCAGGTTGCGGATAGTGTGGCTCCTGCTTCCTGTGTCTCCAACCCAGCCACCAGCGAGAACATAGTGGTGTGACTCCCCTATGGCTCTGTCGGTGTTCCTTTTTGGCCTCACCATGTCCTGCGTTCTTATGTGGGGAGCGGGAGCTGAGACCCCGCATGACACCCTGCATGACACCATGTCTTGTATAATATAACATAACATAACATAACGTAACATAACATAACATAACATAACATAACATAACATAACATAACATAACATAACATAACATAACACAGGGTCTTATATTAACTTTTGCTCCAAAAGACGCATTATATCTTATGGTCTGGCTAGGTCATATTTTCAGGGAAACATGGTATGTCCCTGGAGCCCTTGGGTGCAGCCATAACAGAAGTTATATGTATCCCTGAAATTTTCAGCTGTGAGAGCTAACGCATTCATTTTTTTTTTCTTTTTTTGGTTGGTTTACTGTACTTTCTGTTTAGTTTATTTATAACATTTTAATAAAGAGTACTGTGATCAATACATGAGACAAACACTAAAGATACTATCTTCAAACCTACCTCTGTATCATAGTGGGAAAGGAAGAAAATACACACACGTCTGGGTCTTATTCATTTGACTGATATGAGCATGGGGCACCATCACCCCTCAGTTCTGAGCCTGAGCCTCAGTAAACCTGATGGACTCCTTTTCTGTCTGTTCTCTCCCTGCCTTCACTGTAAGAATAAGCACAAGTCAGCCCTCAGGAGAGATGAGACTCCTGGAACAGACCCGAGACAGCCCCGTTATCCCACTTGAGAGCTCAGACATTGAGAAAGCCAAAGGCAGATTAGGAAAGCTGCTTCGTTGACCTGCTGCTGACTAAAGAGAGACAAGTGAGCTTCATCAAGCTCACCTGAGATGTGCACAACTGCAATGCTAACCCACAGATTCCCAAGAAATAAAACACAAGGCTATTATCTTAAGCTACTAAGTTCTGAGGTCTTTTGTTACACAGCAACAGCTAACTGATACACTCACAATATTGTAGTTACCCCGTTTGCACAAGTGATCTATCTGAGACTCATCTTCTAGTCCTGTGGACCAGAGCTCATGGTCTTTTCAACTCACTACTGCCTCACTTCTTTTCTGCTGAGCCTTTTTTTCAGGGATTTGTAAACATAATCCTTCTGTGGAGGCAGAATCCTAAATTTTACTCTCCTTTCAATAGCGATTACCTAATTTCCTTTCCAATCGTTTTCTTAACATGTCAGTACTTGTCATCTGTACTTAGCATATCAAAAGGGTCTGAGTTACTTTTGCAATTCAACAGTGCAGACAAGAGACTAGCTTCCCTGAAATAAATACATGGCCAGGAGACCTCATATGCCAGGAGAGGTTTACTACAAGTTTTTGAAATACAAGGAAACATCCCTATTTAAAAACAGCAGCTATGCTGCCTGTCTATGCTCAAGAAATCCTTGCTTGACTCAGTGATTTTTAGGCAAGATGCTATAATTTAAACTATTTGTTATTCAGAGTGGGGGGAATGGGTAGAAGAAAGGGAATTAAGAGTTTTGGAGTTCTTGTATTGTTCTAGAAATATTACATACATGATCTATTTAATACTCACAAAAACTTTATGAGTTTGTATTATTCATACATCTTAAAGATAAAACAACCATTTAGCTTCACAGAAGTTAAATACCTTTAAAAAATGCTCAGCTTGTACCTAAGTGAAGCTGGAATCTGAACTATAGTTCCTTACACTGTGTGGCAGTATGATGATCCAGTTTCTGGTAGATTAGATCTCATAGAACGAGTAACTCACACTTAAAGGGGATGTGTATTCCTTTTTCAGCCTAACTGCTAACTGGTTTCTGACCTTGGAACAGCCCAATCTAGCGCCTTTTCTCATTTGTTAAGTGAAGAAGTAGCCCCAGAGTTTTTAGGCTCAAAACTGAATTATCTCAATAATCGCACAATAACTTCAAAAGATATAGTTTTACAATCTATAGCAAAGCAAATCCAAATTGTATGTAATTAATTTTTTCCCAGAAAAAATATCAGCCCTCTTTCATTTCTCCTAAATGACATTTCAACATGGTTGTTCAAAACAATGTGGAATCGTTCTTCAGAATTTCCTCCAACAGATGTGATCAGAAGAAAAGAATAGCATATAAGCCAAGATTGATGTCTGTGAATGCATTTATTATCCGAAATGTGTAGTCTGTGTCCCTGAGGGGTAGGGATTACCTGATTCTCCCTGGAAGACAAGCAGCTGATCTTAAGAATGCTTTTCAGGAATTTTTGTTCTGGCACAATGAGCTATTTTCCTAGGCTTTATTATTATCTCACATGGCAGTGTCATGACATGTGATAAGAAATCACAAAACCATTTGTACCCACGCTTAGCTAGAAGTCCGTAGATTCCTTTCCACTGTGTTTTGAGCAGAGATCTTTCCTCACTTTCTGTATTCGACCTGCACTGCGTTTGGGGCATGGGCTCCAGCACTTTAGAGGCAAGACTCCCTTATACCTACTTCTGGGAACTTGGGCAGACTGCTTCCTACTCGTTAGAACAGGGCTAATAATAGGACTTATCGAGAAATGTTGCAGCTAATGAAGTAAATAAATTAACGAGACCTGGTGTAGAGCAGAGAGTACATGCTCCGTTAAGTCTGCTTGTTTGTTTGGTTTCTTTGCAGAAAGAATCAAGTGGAAATGATTCTGGATCCAAACTCTACCTTCTACCTTCCACGGCGCACTTAGCAACTCGTGTCTCCACTTTGAGACAGTGTCTTCATTTGCAAGACGGCTTGTTAAATTCTCCTCTACCGCTTTTCTAAAGGTTAGGAACAACACATTACCATTCTGAGTTTTGGCACTCAACTGGCCCAAACTACGTGAAAAAAACAAAAAACAAAACAAAAAACAAAAAGAAAAAGAAAAAGAGAAAAGAAATACAAAAGAAAGTAGCTCTTGTAATTAGATCTCCTACTGTGGTGATACCTTCATTTCTGAATCTTAAGGCTACAAACCTACAAGTTCTTCCTGTAGAGAAACTTCACAAGACAGATCGGCAGGCAGCGTTGGTTTTTAAATGTAAGAACAAAGTACCCTGCAGTGTTGGCTGCATTCATTAGTCTTCAAAACAATTAAGCATGATGCTAAATCAGGGTAAACTGCACTTCTAAATTTATCTACAGTGGAATGAATAACATCTACCTCTCCAGGGGGATGATTTATTATATATTCCCCTACAAAGCCCGACACGCTAGTGATTGGGTTCTCTCCCTCTCCTTATCTAATTAATATTTCTTTATTACTTGGTAAATCTTTCTTTTTCGGAATCATGACAGTGCTGGCAGGAATCTTCCCAGTCCTACTGCCTAAGTACTTTATTTCATAAATGGAGACTGAGAAGTGGGGAGACCAGGTTATCACCCCTTGATTTCCCACATAGGATGTAGCAAAACTAGCTCAGAATGTGGGAGGCAAGACTCTGAGTCACATTCCTCCCATGGGATCCCATGCTTCACTGAAAACTGGAATATCAGGTATGCAGGGCATCCAAGAAAGGATGTGGTGCGTTCTTTTATTCAGGAGTCCCTCTGGATTACCAACAAACAGTGGTCCTTAAGCCTTTTCTTAAGGATCTTCAGTGACCAGAACTGTGCTAGCTCTGAGAGCTAGACATCAAGTGGTAGGAGAAATAAGTGTGTGCTGGAGGCAGAATGTCAACAGGGACAGGAATAAAGAAATCTGAACTCCTGAGAATCCACATCAGATGGCCAGGCTCTAATCTCCTCACTGTTGTTATATGCAGATCTGATAAGGAGTCCTAAAAACAAATAGTTTTAGGGATGCAATGCTTCTAAATTAGCTGAAGCCATGAAACATTTTATGACGAAAACAAACTGAGAATCAAAATATATAAATCCACTATTCAAACTAAAGATTTAAAAAAAAATAAGTACATTAAAGTGTCTATGGTGGAGTCTGTTTTGGTACGTGAATTATTAGGTTCATCATATTTCAATTAGAATCATTGAGAATCTAATATATACCTGGCACTCTGCTAGGGGTTTTATAAATGGTACCTCATTTAAATTATTTAGCTCATCCAAAAGTGGAAGAAAAACATTTTTAAATTATCCTTCTCACATTTGGAAGGATAGAATTACCCAACGGTTCTCAAATTTGAGCATGTATGAGGACTACCTGGAAGGCTGTTAAAACACAGGGTTGGGGGGCCCACCCCCAAAGTCTCTGATTCAGTGGGATATGGGGAGGGCCAGAGCATTGGCATTTCTCACAAATTCTCAGGTGACTCTCATGCTGCTGGGCCCGGGTCCCCACTCAGACCTAGAAGCACAAGCCACAATCTCATCTAATTCCATTTATCAGCTAGACGATGTTGAACAAATTAATCTCTCAGAGCCTTTCTTTCATCATCTGTAAAATAAAAATTGTGTTCACGTTGAACTTGTTCTAGGTGGTTACCATATAGTTTGTCACTAATGTTTGCTATCTTCCCCTCTTCTCTTCTGAAATCAGAAAAGGCACTTTTATGCCAGAGAACACAGATGAAAAAAGAAATCTTTTTTTTTTTTTTTTTTTAATATCCTAACAAGCAAGGATTGGAATCAGATTGAGGTTCAAACACCGTTTCTACTTCGATTATCTTGGCCACATTATGCACTGTCCTGAAGTACAGCTTTCCCAACTGTGAACTGGACTAAACCAGCACCTCTACCGGCTCGGCTTGTATGCCACAGAGACACCTCTCCTCAAACTCAAAGGAAACTAACCTCATTACCTTTCTCTGTAGTCACTCTCTTTCTCCTCGAGTCTTCATTTGAGTAGGTTGCAACAAAATTCATCCATTTACTCAATCTAGAAGGCTTGGGTGACAATTGGTTCTTTGTCCTTGGATCTATATTCCACTGACCTCACAAACTTCCTTCTATACTCTCAGTGTATAGCCTTTCCCAGGCTTAGTGCAGCTTTTCACCCTCTCTCTGAGTCCACTGCAAGAGCCACTGGAGTTCAGAGTTGCCACTGTTTTGATGAAACACAACATCTGATATTTCTTTTGTGTTTAGAGAATCTTCTTACTCTTCAAGTGAACGATCCAGTAAGCTCTTTCCGTCTTCCCTTACTGATAGGTCCCAGGATCTATTAATTAGGTGTACCCACTTGATCACGAGCTAGGACACCACAATGTGAGGACCCTGTGACCCTAATTCTGGTGATGACAGTAGCGGCAGTGGCCTCAACCACTTTCTAGAAGAATGTCATCTGTGGCTCTAGTGGTAGAACCGCTATGCATGGTACCAGAGATGGTGCCAACGGTAACTTCTGTGCCCTCTGACCTAGGCACTGCTGTCTCTACAAGCCCAGTTCTGCCAGGAGAGTAGAGTGACAAACACTCTCAGTTGACCTGGGTTTGAGAGAGTTCCCAGGACATGGGAGTCTCGGGTTTAGAACTTGGACAGTTGTTGCAAATCAGTATTTAAGGGAAATTTTGTTCCTGACTGCAGTGACTCAAGCCTAAGTCTCTGAACCTTCCAGAAATGTTAGATAGTTCAGCTTCCTTTAATAAGTACATTTCCTGCTTAAATTTGCCGGAGAGTTTATGTTTTTTTCAACTAGCAGTGGTCAATACCTCGTCCTAGGTGACGTGCCAACCTCACTCGGCTGTCAGCACAGGCTGCCCAGGCAGCACAGGCTGCCCAGATGCCAGACCCATCAGATGACCTCCTGTCCCTGAACTTACTGATCCTCATAAACATCTCACAGCTTTGCCTTTACACCCTCCACTCTGAGCATTGAACGCGCTTCCCCTGTGTGTGTCTGAAGTCTTGTTGATTGAGGCTTGGTAAGATTTTCTATTAAAGGGCGGGAGCTGTTGTAACCAGACTTTTTTTTTTTTTGCTTCCGTTGATTTATGGAGGTTTTTCCCCCTGAATTTTACTAGTTATGCTTGCATGCTTATTAAACTTACTGCACACCTTTGAAATTTTTCTATCACAGCAATTTTATAAGTAGACTTTCTTATTTTTACATCGGGCTCCCACTCCATGCAGCACAGCAAGTGTTCACAGTATCTGAGCAATAAATAAGTAACACACACACACACACACACACACACACACAAAACACAAAACACAAAACAAAACAAAAACTATGTAAAACAGTGACCATTCTGGGCTTTGAATTGTTAACAGCAGGTTCATTTAGCAGCTTATTCCTTGTGGGATGCATTCCTCTACTGAAGACATACAATGGGGAAAAAAATTAAGAAACGAGATTAGAGCCTATTTGAAACTCCAAGGAGACAAGACTTCTTTGTAAGTGAAAACGAGAGAAAGCACGTTTTCTCTGGGAACCAAGGGATTCACAACAGAGGGTTACTGTGTCACCCCAGGGTTCGATGGCATCACCACTTGGAACACTGTGACTTCATAGTCACACAGGCAGATCATACATTTCTAAGTCCAGGCTGATGATAACTTAATCAATAGCAACATTTCTGGAAATACCAGACCCCTCTCTGTACTTTCACCTCCAAGTTAATGGGTTTGCTGTGTGGTTTCTTGACTATCAATTGGTTAATCAATACACTTACTCACTAAAGCAGATGGTCATATGGTATCTCTGTCGGGTAGGCCTGACATGTTTGTCATAGGTCTTCATTCTTTACATTTCACTTTTCTTCAGGGGACCCTTATGCTTCTTTTTATGTAAATTGCAATATAATGAAAAGGAATCATATTTTGGAGTCTAGACTTAGATTCAATTAGATCTGTGACCAACAAGGTATATGTCCCTGTACAACTTTCTTAGTTTCTATGACTTTGATTTTTCCTATCTGAACATTACTCATTATAGAGAAGATTCAATAAAACTATCTAAGTTAGGTAAAGTTTGCACAAGGGCACAGAATCTAGTATACGCATACTGGCTATTTTTGTCAGCATCCCTGAGAGGTGAAGAATAAGTCAATGATTAAAACAGACTTCACTGAGCAGCTACCATTCAATTTGATTCCTTGTTTAACCCCTTTATTTAACTATCTGACGCTGTTATACGGTTGGGGGTACAGAGATGAGTCACTCTATTCAGAGGCACACAGCTCAGTGGAACAATCAGACAAGTGCGATGCCTTGGGATTCTATGTACAGTGTGCAAGAAGAACATGGTACCAACCTTGCTTAGTCCACACAGGAAGCCCCAAGAATCTTAACAGTGAACGACCAATCAATTGTTATTGAAGAAGAGGAAAGGGATCTTGCAGGCAGAAATGTGGGAGGATGGTATTCTGGGAAGAATCCTGTGAATGGCCAGGCCCGGGACCTTGAATGTGTAAGGGGGCCAGAACAAAGAGTGCTGGAGGGGAAGGAGGAGGAATCGAGATGGAAGAGACAGGTTGGGACCTTGTAGGATGATGAAATACTTGGTGATGAAATACTCCTCTTCCCTGGGGCCAACCACGTCCACAGACTTCCCTTGCCCTGTTATGTCACTGTTATCTGCAACTCCGGACTTTGACCAACAAAGAGGAAGGGTGCTCACAAATCTCAGCTGTCAAGTCTGGGCAGCAGGAAAAGTGATTATAGCATTAGCTACTTGGGAGAAGTGGTTTAAAATAATGATGATGAGTGTAGTTTTGGACATACTAAATGTGAGTAATTGTGAGCTATGCAGAGAAATGTGTACATGGAGATTAGGAGAAAGAATATGCACTGCCATTGCTGTGGGAATTCACAGATTAATCGTTTTAGCACCAGAATCCAATTGTTGCTTCAATACCTACTGTGTGCTGGACATTGTATGGTTGGTACTGTTCTACTTTCAAGTATTTTTATTCTTTATGCAATATAGGTATATCTTTTCTTTTCCCCCCTTTCTTTTATTTCTCCTCCCCCCCCTCCCCCGCCCCCCATTTAGGAAAGCTGAAAAAAGAGAGAAAGTTGAGAATCTTTGTTTTAGGTTACTTGGCATGAACAGCCATGTGAGATTTTTTAATTACTATCTGCTTGGCTCCAAGGCTTGTCTTCATGGGGAAATAGATTGTGGACCAAATTTCTAATGAATGCTTGGGTTTTGACATGAAAAGGGGGAGGTGGGAAAAAGGACAACAATCTCGGCTAAAGAATGAACTTGGGAAAAGATACACGTGAAAGGAATGAGCTTGGAAAAGTGAGAGGTCAGTCTGCTCTCAAGTAAGATTCATGCATCTAGTCAACGTTAATCCATGAAAGCCCCGTGTACGGCTGTCCAGGACTGGCCCGTGGAGTTGTGAAGGTGGCAACACTGTGTTTCCCCCTTGAATAGCTTGTGGTCTACGGGTGGACGCTGACTCTTGGAGAGAACCCATCACAATACTGTGTGGTGAGTGTATAGAAGCAACAGTTTCCGAGTGCTGCGGGAGCCTCAGACAAGGGCGGTGCAGACGTTTGCTGGAGGATTCTCTCATTCCAGCTTAACAGCCAGGAGGTGGCTAGCCCCTGGAGGAGGGAGCATGAGAAGTACCGAGGGGACAGAACTCATGAGCCAGGGCAGGCAGGAAGAAGCAGCCAGGGCACATGATGGGGACAAAAAGTGGTTCGGTGCTGCTGGCCTGTGAAGTGCAAGGTGAGACAGCAGGAAAATCAACGCTGAAAACCAAGGAAGGGAAAGTGGCCTTTAAGGAGCTCCGATTGTGTACCTGTCAGAGACAACTTCACAGTCAGAAGGAAGCAGTAATGATAGTTATATACTTTCTAAACACGTAATCATTGCAATTTGTATCCAGACTTGTGCGATGCTTTATTTGGAGTTGCATCCATGTACTCCCTTCACCTGTAATATTCCTGAGGTACAGTCTGGAGTGGTTGAATTATATTGCACTGGACGAATGGATATTTGTTAGCACAACAACTATTTATCGAGTGCTTACCATACGCCGGGTACTATGCTAAGTGATTTATCGCGATCTGCTCCTTTACTATTCATAAAAGAGCTATGAGACAGGCTCGTTATTACCCCCACATTGCAGAAGACGATGTTTTGCCAATGAGTAAAGTCTCTTGCCTTGGTCCCTTAGCTAAAGAGTCTGAGCCATCTTTCAGGGACAAGAGTCTGGCTCATAGACTGTTCTCTTTACGTCTGCTCTCTGCAATGCCTTCAGGGGCCACTTTCCACCTTCCTAGAGCAGTCTGCACTTACTCCTACCTGTCGCTTCTCAGGCTGTGGGCTCCTCAGAGCAGGGCCTCAGCTGGCACCTGGCACAGGGCTTGACACCAGGTAAGTGTCCGCAGGAGTTTGCGTAAAGACTGCTGAAAGAAATCATCAAAAGCAAGCCTGCGCACCTAGGACTAACTCTGCAAAACTCTGAGCCACAGTCCTTCTGATCCCCTTGTCCAGCATGCCAGCACTTTGGTGACAGAACACAGGCCAGTGTCAAAGCTGTCCCGCACCATCCTCTGCCCTTAACCAATCAGACGCCACTGCTTCCTAGTACAGAATGCACGACCTCGTTGGCTTCTACATCTAGTGCTCTGCTTTCAACTCTAGAGGCTGATGAAACTCGTTTCTTGAGTGCCCCTCTCTCCCTTGACTGAAAAATGAAGTCAGCTTTTTTTGTAGATCTTTGTTTTATTCTCTAACAGGGGAAAATGTAAAAAATGAATGCCGTACTATTTAATACTCAAGACAACCATTTGGGAGCATTTTCACACTTGAAAATACTGAAGCACAAAAGATGTACATATTTGTTCAAAGCCCCACAGTACCTGAATATGGCAAGGCCGAGTCCAGAATTCTAATCATAGGTCAGGTTGGTCGACGGATGAAATGTCAATGACTTCAGAACTGCCTGGGCACTTGTTGAAATGCAGAGCGCTGGATCCCCTCCAGATGTGTTCACTCAGTAGCTTTGGATTTCATGTCTAGAGAGTGTACTTTTAGCAAGTTTTTCCAGTCTGCAGGTTGGTCGTGCAGTCTAAAATCTGTCAGCAATTCTTGAATCAGGTCTCAGTCTAACATGACTTCTAGGAACTCTGGTTCTCTCACCAGCCATAGAACTTAATCTCCTTCCTTTTACTCCTTGGATCAAATTCTGCGCCTCTCACACCCTGATGTACTAAACAGACTACCTGGATATCCTGTTAAACTGCAGACCTTGATGCAGGATGTCCCCAGGGGGCTCAAGATTCCTCATTTCCAACGGGCTCCCAGGGGACGCTGAGCTGCCCGCCCACCGCAGCAGGCATAGAGGCGTGATGTGCACAATCGCCTTCCAGAAAGCACTCACTGCCCAGCTCTGAGGAACGTAGTCAGCGGGCAGCCTCCAGTGTCAGCTCCTGCAGGGTCTACCTCAACTGCCCAACGGAGGTCATGGTTTTCATAGAGCACCCGTCTCCTTCATAGAGCACCACGCATGGCGTGGGTCTAAGGAGAAAGTCACTTCTACCCACCAAGAGAATCCTCCAACAGGCAATCTTTGCCCTGGACTCCTGCTGGGGTGGCAGAGACACTGCCAGGCATGCGTTTCACCTGAAGGCTCCCCGCCCTTCCAGCCCTGTCTTTTCTTTCACAGGTATTATGCTTTTGCTCTGAACTCCAGGTCAGCAGTTGCCTTCCAGAGAACCCGGAAGACACGCCTCGTACAGTCCACACCTTGAGTAGCAAGGAGGTAAAAAGTCCTTCTTTCCATCTTGGCTTCCAAACTCTGCAGCAGCTGGTGGCAGCTGCTCTACTCACAGCAGGTTCTACCTTAACCTCAACCCTGACCTCAGGCTACAGACCAAGACGAGCCTGCAACAGAGACAAGGAGAGGGCCTGATCCAGCCGCACTCTCATCTGTCAGGGCCCCTTGACCTTTGCTCTGACCTAGATCTGTATTCCATGTTTCTGCAACACAACCACTTTTTTCATGCCCTTTGCAGGGGACTCACGTTAGAAATAAAAGCTTTTTACAAACAAAATCTCATGCTGAAACACATACACACACGATTCATATGAAGCAGCTTGAGCTGACGTGGGAAGGGCCCTGGAGTCCAGCGTACTGTCACCCCCGGTCCAAAAGTTTGTCCTTAGGACCTCAGGCTCAAAGGGGTGTCATTTAAAAACTATTCTTTTCTCATGCTGGCTCCCAGGATAATAGACTGGAACAATTTTTCACAGCCTCCTAATAGATACCTTGCTTGAAACTGCTGCTTGAGTTAAAATCACCGGTTTCCTCTCAATGAATTGGAAGGTAATTCAGTTTTAATTTTAAGTCCAATTGTATCTTGAGAGATGAATGGTACAGGGTGAATCCTTGCTTAGGGCCAAACAGGAGTGATAAATCATTCACTTACATGATGAGATCGCTTCAAGCTCCTCTGGGCCTCTCAGAAAACAGAAAAGAATAGTCAAAACCTGCCATTTTGGTGAAAAATAAAATACGAGAGAAGGTCAACGTAGATATTCCTGCTGTGTCAATCAGGATATTTAAGCGACACAGCAGTTCAATACAATCTCAGTGGCTTCTCACAATGCAAGCCTTGTTCTTACTTGGAGTTCGTATCCACCCAGCTCGCCAAGGCGTCCAGCCACTGAAGCATCCGCTGCCACAGACTCCACTAGGACACACACTGCAAGGTCACCACCCCAGACATGTGATGAACATGGTGCTTTTCATTGATAACTGATAAGCCACCACCAGTTACGTGGCCAACGTGAACTTCCAGAGACAGGAAAGGGCAAGGTGACACCATGTGCCCAGAAGGAGAAGTGGAAATACCAGGTCAAAATGACCAACGGCTCCAATAGGACTGCACTATCTTCTTGTGTGTGTTCATGATATCCAAGTAAGAAGGACACTGGGAGGAAAAGTGACATATATTAACTGCCTCCTGTGCACCAGTAATGGCAGATTTTTAATGATTTACTTAATGCTACCACAGGGCCAGCTCTTCTCTCTGGTGGCTCAATACGTGCTGTCAATGACTTGTGCCAGCACAGTCCCCAGATGCTGCTACATCTCTGCACCGACAAACCCACGTGCTGTCTGATGGGCACATTTGGTAGGAAGAACACACCCACAGGCCAGGATGCAATCTCACTCCCGGGGCCTGCGAGACTCGAAGAAGGGAAACGCACCCTCACTGCTTTGAACTGAAAAGCTCTGCAAGTGTTTCTATTGGCCTTTCCTACAACTTTCTGTATAACGTGTGGGCTGAACTCCATGTGTCTATGTCAAGTTTTTCTCTTAGATCCATTCTTCACTGGAATATGAAGATAAATGTGTACGAACCACGTAGATGTTGTCCGCCATTATATCCCACACCTACCCTGCACTGGCTCATGGTGATGGTCGACTGCTTTATGGTTCACTAGTCGGCTGAAAGACCAACCTACTAAATCAATGAAGAACGAATACATGAATAAATGAAAGAATGAAAGAGGATAGGATGATGGTATGTCTGGGAATGAAATGCCTTGTATCTTTTTAAGTGGGAACCCTTTGAAGACTAGCCGCCCGCTGTCCACCATTAAAGGCCTTCAAACAAAGTGTGATTTAGTGCCAGGGAGTGCAAGCCGGGGCTGTCCTCACCTCTCAGCTCCAGGAAACCACAAGGTGTCTCCTTTCAGGCACCACATTCGACTCTGTCACTCACAAGGACCACAATATCACCCCGACACCCCATCTCACATTAGCTGCCTCCCTTTCCTTGAGGGGTGTGGGCTGGACAACAACCCAGAAACCCGGTACAGGCTCTGAGTGTGAACACAGTAGGGCTGAGATGCTGTTTAGTCAGAGGGTGGGGCATTGGCATCTGGACAAAACTGCCAATGGGCTTTTTATTTCTTCCTCTAGACCCTGGTTCATTTCTCCCAAGAAATGAAACAAGGCAATTGCCATGCGTCCCGGGTGATTTGGAAGCCCAGGATACAGGTGCCTCCTCCACGTGTCACACAATTCAGTATCAAATTACCAGGAGCTGGAGAGAATTGCATCTACGCTGGAGTCTGATGGACGTGGGGTCTGATTTATGTAGAGATGCAGTAATAGGCAGGGATTTTAAAATTTGATGGAGAGCGGAAGAAATTCAATAAAAGTGGGTCTATGGAGGCAAGTTTTACTGTGTGTGAATGTTTTCATAAACACCTCTGAAAAGAGAATGCTATACAGGTGAGCTTAATAAAAAAGGATTTTCCTTTTCATTCCTGCCAATCTGACTCTTTCACAAAACCTCCTATGAGAGAGAAATGTGGGCTTTGGGGGACCGTTCTTCCTTAGTTATCTAGTTTCCTTTTTCAACTTTTCTAATCTCGCTCCCCCGCCTTTCAGTTTTTATTGAATTTTTTGCAAGAGGAGAGAATTTTGCTAGAAAGGATTTTACTAGAAAGAGCAAGTTAACCGGGACTGCTGAGGAATGCCTGGCACTCAAACGCCTAAGGAGTCACCTGCAGCTAGAGGTGAGGCATGCTAATGAACCCAGGTGTCCCTGGGGAGGCAAGAGAACCAGGTAGAGAAAAAAGCTGCCTATGTCAGCAGCAGCAATTACCCTGGACAAAGTCTTCCTGTACGGCGCCTTGGCTCGGGGGCCTGGAACGTCTGGTTTTAAATCCTGACTCAGTTTCTTACCATCTCTGTGCTCCCTAAAAATTGTTCATTCCTATGAGTCTGATTTTCATCCTTTGGGAACATGAGGTCATTTTTCTTCCCAGGATGGCTGGAGGAATACATTATAGGATTCCACAAACTACTATGCCCAGAGCCTTGGTGCAATAGTTCCCTGTAAGTTGAAAAAGCTCAAATTCCCTCCTCCTTTTTCAGAGCCAGAAAGGATGCCAGACAGAAGTGGGAAGGACATGTCCTTTGCTCTAACCTTGCTTGTGGACAAGAAGGCAACCATTAACACCTAAGCGAACTCACAGCCTGCTGGGATTATGGACTTGAACTGCTTCCTTTCCATCCATGTGTCACTTAGCCCAAGAAACATAATCCAAGGAGGAGTTTGACTTCCAAGTTTTGGCCTCTCCCCGAGGCTGTAACGGGGAATGAGAGGGAGCTGCTGAGGTAGGAAAGGAAAAGCTCAGGAGCCCTGATGGCTCTACCTGGAGAGGTGCGTAGGTGTCTACACCCTTAGCCAATGGGGACCCAGGAGGAGGAGCAGAGTTTGCTGAAAGATGATGAGTTTCAGTTCGGTCAGGTTGAGCACCCACTCTGCTTAATTCACAGTTATTGGGATGCCAGCTTTAGCTGGTGCCTTTTCTCCACTGTCAAGGCCAATCCCAACTACAGGCGCACATGCACCTTGTTATCAAAGCAGTTCCTCAGTCACCACGTGGTGGGCCAACACTCAATGTCAGTCTTGTATCAGTATTTCTTTCATGTTCCCTCCTTTCTTCCGATGACCATCTACTGGTCCTCTACGCTGGTGACTCAAAGATCATTCGTTCCCTCCCTGAGTTTACTCTCTTTACTTCACTCCAGAGTCAACCCATTGCCTTTTGCACCAGACAGAACTTTTTTCTCTGTGGATTATCCAACAACTGATTGACTCATGAACAGAATCCTATGTCAAAGAAAAATGGCACCAGACAAGTTACACAAACACGGGGACACTTTATCCAAGACTGTTGCCATAGGAGAGAGAGACTGAACTCAACTCCGCCAGGAATAAAAAAGGCAGAGGTTTCTTAAGTCCTGATATGAGCCAGGGGAAAAGTACTGGAGATGTTAGGGAGAAGCTGGTCTCTGTGATCAGACCACCTGTGTGAGCTAATCCCCATCAAAGCTGGGCTCCTAGCTGCCCACAGAGACCTGTAACAGGGGTATTATATCCTGCATGATTATCATTTCAGAGGGATGGCTTCCAGGCCCTTGAGAAAGACATTCCTGGGCAGTAAAACTGGCAAGAGGCTGGGAGAAGATTTGCATCTCAAAGGATCGGGGATAGAATTTTCAATGGAAAGCTTTCTAAAGTAAATGCTCTAAGAAAAGGGAGCTAAGATGCCTATAGCCAAGGAAGGAGCCTGTGTCAAGTTCAGCCGAGCTGAGGGGAACCTTGAGGTGATTTTAATCTTCCCTCAGAGAACGGGAACTGACCACCTGAGTGGCCTGCAGAGTACAGGCGGGAGACCTGCACCTTCCCACCTCTGACCCAGTACTGGGGTAACTGAAAATGCCAACATACATGGTAAAACCAAACGGCTATACAATTGCTTTTTCCTTGGTGAAATATTACCGCTCCTCATGACATACTATTTGTCACCCTTTCTGTTCAATCAGAAGTCCCCTAATTTCTAATAGCATCGCTCCTGCTTCCCTCAATAGACTCTTCTGATTCCCACACGTGGGTGTAGTCCCCAGCCCAAGCCCCCAGTGGCAAGTATAGTACTAACAATTAAACAAAAAGGATATATGTAAAAATATTTAGTAGAGAGAATTTTATATATATATATCTCATGGAACTTCTTGGTCAGGAGGTGTGGGGGAGAAGAAATGTCAAGCAGAATTCCCAGGTTTCCATTTGGGAGATTAAGGACTTGTACATGTAGTATCCTATCATGAGTTAAAGAACACAGGAAGGAAAGTGAGTTTTAGGTGGAGAATTTATAGGTTCAATTTCCAATAAGATGACTTTGAATTTTCATATAGTACATTCGCACTTTGTCTGCCTGCCCAGACAAATATTGACCACTGCCTCCCACCTGACAACCTAACTAGCGTTGGTCAGTTCTAGCGAAGGTCCAGCTCCTCCCCCTGCTCTGAACCCTTTCCCCACATCGCTGTTCTCAGTGACATGGCAGCCCACTCTCCTTCTCCCTGCTCCTCGTGGACATGGTCTACTTACACCCTACGCCTTCTTAATATGAGTGGGGTCTTCAGTTTGCATCTCTCATGGAAGTTTAAACAGTGATCAGTGAAAGAAAATGCAATGTACTGTGAATGCTGCAGAAACTTAGATTTCTGAAGGCACTAATTTCCCTTTAATAGTTTCCAGATCCCCTGCCAATAAATCCAAAGGAGTTTAATTTTCCTTTATGAAGTTTTCATCTAACATTGTACGAGCTACTTCTGATGTTTCTGGTTATCCAGTTAATGTGCTATTCAGATTCCTTCTTACACTCGTCAAACTCACGGCAGGTTTTTCTTTGTTTTATTACCAATTAGCACCTGTACCAGCTGTAAAAAATTATATTGTTCAATTTTATCCAATAATGTTGCTCATTAGCCACTTTAAAAGAAAAGCTACTTAGGACAAGATTGAAACTCTTTGGTAAATTGGTTTTTAATTTGTTTTCTCAACAAATACATAAGTCAAACACTAGGGCTGCAATAGTGAGTAAGGCCCAGTTTCCACCCTTAATGAAATTCTGAGTTTTATTATAGTTTATTAATCTACTCACTTTTCTAAGGTTAAGGATGACAGCATTTAAATTTATATGGTGCCTAACCTTCGGGAACGGGTAAGGTTTAGGCATTACTGAGTGGTATAATCATTGGCAGCTAGTAATGCCTGAATCCCACCTATGGTGGGGGTCTTATTGTTTCAAATACTTCACGCTTCCCACAATCCTGGCTTTTGCCATGGCATCGACTTTGCAATTCCTCTTACTAGAGGTCACGTCATCGATGCTGGGTTGGCATAGGATTTGGGTCAAAAGTTCCAAGAGTTGCCTGACGAAGCATCTAGTGTTTCTGCTCACCTCTCTTACTCTTCTGCTATCACCATGGGAACAGCGTGAGGGGAGCTGCTGGTCCCAGGAGACCAGAAGACATGTGGAGTCGATCTGGGCTGTACCTGAAGCTGGGAACCAACCTGACCAGCAAGTCCATGATCAAGAATAAACCAGTTTTGTTCTACGCCACTGAGTTGGGTCTATTGTGTTACAGAACATCATTGTCGCAATAACTTACTGATAATGATACTCTTATCTTTCAAGGTTCTTGAAGGAGTTATGGATGCAAGAAGTGGTACCAAGATGGAAATGAAAGAATTGTGGTACCATAGGGGCAACTGTACCCAGGTTTCTGTTGTTGTTGTTACTTTGTTTACTAAAGGCAAAAAACAAAAATCTTTTTGTAAAGGCTCTGGCACACTGGTTGTCAGATTCTGAGCCCATTTAACAAATAGCTTATATCAAGTAACAAAAAGCAACTTTGGCTGGCTACTCGTAAACGAGAAAAGCAATGAAGCAGCAGGAGTCTGGTAACTGACAGAATGACGGGAGGGAAGGCAGGCCCCTTGCGCCAGCAGGAACCGGAAGAATTCGGCATCAGGAAGGACAGCCAAGGAGGGCACCGCCCAGAAATGCTCGTCCGGGAAGCTGACAAGAGCGACTGTCACTGCTTCTCCAGAGGCAGCCACTCCCTGACCCACTGCCAATCACCGCCACCGCCGCTGCTCAGGGCTGTGGGGAACCCTAACTTGCCCCTTTGTCCTGTACCAACTGCTCAATAGTGTCTTGAGCTTGAAGTATCTGCTTGTCAAGCCCAGGTCCTGTGGCCACGCACTCACTTTGAGGAGGGGGCGGGGCAGAGTATTTCTTTCTTTTTTTTTTTTTTTTGTCTTCCATAGTGAGGGTCACAGTTTTTCCAACCATGACTTAAATAATGAGGGATTCTGCTAAAAAAATACAAAAATACGTTTGCCAAGCTATCCAAAAATAAAAGCGAATATCCACTACACAGGGAAGGGGAGGTTCCTGGTCATGATACTCCGCTACAGAATCGGCCTAAGGAACCTTTCTGGGTCCCATTCTTGCTAAACTGCTCCCACTGAGCACGTTGCGATCACCCTGCACAGCCCTCCAGGCACTTACACCTTGAGAGTTCAGTGCCCAGGGATCATCTGTTTAACGCTGTTTCCACCACTGAGCAGTAAGTCCTGAGAAGCAAGAACCATCTCTGTTTTTTTCTGTTTGCAGTAAACACCCAGGGCCTGGTTCATAGTCAGCACTGAATATTCATCAGACTAAACTGAGTGGCAGGGATGAGAATGGGCATTTTTAGTTTATGTTTTTAGTTAAGTTTCACAGACGTGTCAGAATCTACTACAAAGATGGTTTAGGTGTAGCCCATATGCTATTGCCAACATTTGGCTATTTTTTTTTTTTTTTTTTTTTTTAAAGATTTTATTGGGGAAGGGGAACAGGACTTTATTGGGGAACAATGGTCAAATTGTTGTCCTTTCAATCTTAGTTGTGGAGGGTTCTGTTCAGCTTCAAGTTGTTGTTCTTTCAGTCTTAGTTGTGGAGGGCGCAGCTCAGCTCCAGGTCCAGTTGCTGTTGCTAGTTGCAGGGGGCACAGCCCACCATCCCTTGCGGGAGTCGAACCGGCAACCTTGTGGTTGAGAGGACGCACTCCAACCAACTGAGCCATCCGGGAGCTCAGCGGCAGCTCAGCTCAAGGTGCCGTGTTCAATTTTAGTTGCAGGGGGCGCTGCCCACCATCCCTTGCGGGACTCGAGGAATTGAACTGGCAACCTTGTGGTTGAGAGCCCATGCTCCAACCAACAACTGAGCCATCCGGGAGGCAGCTCAGCTCAAGGTGCCGTGTTCAATCTTAGTTGCAGGGGGCAGAGCCCACCATCCCTTGCGGGACTCGAGGAATTGAACTGGCAACCTTGTGGTTGAGAGCCCACTGGCCCATGTGGGAATCGAACCGGCAGCCTTCGGAGTTAGGAGCATGGAGCTCTAACCGCCTGAGCCACCGGGCCGGCCCTAACATTTGGCTATTTTGACCAACACAAGTGACATGGTTACTACACACTCGTATTTAGTATTCAGGTCTACATAGGTCACCCTAAGAAGAGGACACGGGAGCTTTGCTGCAATTACAGGAGAGACCATCCGGAGGTATTCGCTGGCTTTGCCTCTCTGGGCTGTAGCAATGGGGTTCAGGTGAAATCCACTGCTAGGTTTGCAAAAAAGGCAACATTTCAGTTAAGATGGAAATGTGGGGTCTTAGAGACACTAGCAAATTTTCGGCTCTATGTGCAGTGTGTGCAATTCTCTGATATTTCTGTTTTCTAATCCCATAGAGAGTGAGGTTACTGATATCCTATCAGTAACATTTACGGATGGGAGTGCAAACGGCGCCAGGTGTGGGAAGCTGGAGCTTGTTACCACCACACATGTCAGTCCACTTACGCCTTAATGCACTTTGAAGGGCATGTCAGAAGAGGAAACAGGATCAGAGGAGTAAGACTACTCCAGATATCAAACATCCCACAAATGGCAGAGCCAGAGGCGGGGCTGTTCGATTAGACTCTTGAGCCCAACATTATACTAGTAGCCATTCCAGGTGGGGGAGTCCTGGCGGGTGACATCAGTACCTGCTTTAGAATGTACCCAGCCTGGGGGGGCGGGGGGTGGGGGCATGGCTCTGGCACCCCCTAGTGGAGGAACACTTCTGAGCTAGACCCGAAGTGCTGAGCGGTTTGGGAAATTGTCCTGTACCACCATCAGCATAATTCATAGGCAGTGGATCTGTAATCACATGTTAGCTGAAGAAGCAGCGGGTTTACCAAAGATCAAAACCAGTCACGATAAGCTTCCCTTTCATGTAAGTTTTCCAATGGCTGCTTGGCCACGCTGCCTTAGCCTCACTCTAGGTTCTACTGCCTATTTTGCCTGAGTCACCTCAACAGTCTGCTACTACCCACCAGACCCCACCCAGCTCCCTGCATACACTTTGTGGCCAGTGTGATCTGACGAAATGCAAAGCCAGAGAGATAGAGGGGGACATTAGTGGTTCTGTTTCTCTGGAGAACCTTGACAGCGTATACGTCTGTATCTATGCAGATAAATCTGTCTATCTATCTGTCTGTCTATCTATCTATCTATCTATCTATCTATCTATCTATCTATCTATCTATCTCTCTCTTTACCTATCTATATCTGTCTCTGTCTCTATCTAACATTATATATCTCTATGTACTACAAATAGATATCTATACAAATAGATAAGTGGGTAAATGTATCTATAGCAATTTAGACATATCTCTTTGACTATCTATTTTTTGTATCTTTATCCCTTTCAGTATCCATATTCATATCTGTATCTATCCCCTTAGGAAAAATTGCATTTCAGCAATCAATATCTCTTTTTCTTGAGGAACTCATTCAATAAAAAGAATATGTTGTAATGCATGTTTTGAAATATTTCCATCATGGTGTTATTTTGTTGTCAAAAAAATTAAAATTGTGTCATTTGTAAAAAGTCTCTTATCTTCGCATTTTAACTTATACACATTCTATAAAAATGAAATTGTATGTCTTAAAAGTACAGTGTCTTTCAACTTCCCCTTTGGAACCAGCCTGGTCTCTCTAGCACCTCTGGGCCCCACACTCTATCCTAAGCAATTTTGGTTCTTTTGTTACCACATAAATCCCCCCACTCCCTTCCCCGTGTACCCCTACCTATCTGCCAGGATTCTCTTTTGCCCAATTACCAACCACGTTTCCCTAATTTATGCGCCTACACTAAGCAGTGCTTTGTGGCCTCCTACCTCTATTGGCTATGTTTTTTTTTTAAACTCAAAACGATCCTTTTTTTAAAAATCTGACTTAGTCTTAGATTCAATTTAGGGCTAAACTGGTATCTTATTTCCACTGTTGAAACTTGTTTGCTTCTTTCAGGAAGAATGGAGGCTTGTTCTCTGAGCCCACAGAGCATTCTCTTTGTATTGCAAAAACTATATTATATTATAAATGTCTGTGTTTCTCCCTACCAGTTATATATAGTAATATCCATAAAGATAGGACCTGATCGTCTTCATATTTCAATCTGTCGCCTAGGACAGGGCTTTACAGAAAGTTGATGCTGGGCTCTACTGTTAAAAATGATTGAGGGATAATATTCCCTAGTGCTGAACCTCATAAGCCATCGTGTTTTCCCATCATGTTCCTTGAGTAACCTCATTCTTAGCATCTTTTTTTTTTTTAATGATGAACGATACCTGTGCTCCATCTACTTTTCACTGGGTCCACTTAAAGCCATCCTTTCTGGAGGCCTGGCTTCTGCTCCGTTGGCCCTCAGCTGAGGCTGACAGGTACCTTAAGATACAGCAGGAGCCCCCTGGACCAGCCAAGCGCTATGGATGGGAGAAGCATGTGAAGTATTTTAACTCCAATGACTGATCTGACAGATCTCTCACGCTGGGCGTAGCTGGGACGTTCCAGACACCCCGCCGCCTCAGACCTCTCAGGCCTCACGTTGACCTTACTGTGCTGTCCAATTTTCCACATTTGCAGTCATTTATCTGCCAGCCCCGCATAATGATGTATGTTTGTGTTCCTATGTGCCATTTCCATTACACAGAGCAGCAATGTCAAAAAATCATGATACATTATTCAATTTTTATTGAATAGCCAGCATCTGTTCTGTGGCAAAGATTATTACAACTGTCAGCGTTATCATAATAATCAGATAAGTGAGGTCTCTGTTTCAACTGCGCCACCTGACATTTTGCAGGTGTCTGTCTCTTTTACGTCACTTTAGAGAAGATGACTGACTCAGTCTGTCCAGGTACAAAACTAATGGTTTCAAATCAACCTGGATCATTGAAGAAGCAGGAGGAGCAGCTCAGGACTAAGTTGAGAAGAGCTGGGTTCCTGGTGTTGGCAGGGAGCAGTGCATTCTCTGTGATGTGTCACACGGACCTGAATTTCCCGGGGCCTCCCTGTTTCCATTTTTAAAAAGATGGTCCCATTTAGCTCAGCAATTGTCAATTCTGCCAGGAGCTCTCACGCCATTCCTTTCATGGGCTTTTTGCTTTTACAAATACCTGCGTGAAGCTCAGTGTATCTGTGCCTCATGAAACGAGAAAATTTCAGTGTAACTACTCTTGAGAATTCTACAGGCCTCACTTCTCAGAGATACAAAGTACCAAAGTTAAGCCTTGAGCAAGGGCGTTTATTAGATAGAATGACTGGGGGCTTTGGTCCTCTACCATTTCCTACCAGATTCCACATCTGGAAAAAAGGGACAACCATGCCCTCAACCACGTGTGACTAGGTAGCAGCTATCCCACAAGTTCAAATGCACAGACCTATGAAAGACTGCTTTGGGCAAATCTCCTCTCCATCACTTACCAGGTAAGTCTTCCTAAGAAGGTGGCTTTTCCTGCCACACTTCAGCTCCCTTATGTCTAAAACAAGACCACAGGTAGAGTGCTACCGCAGAGGGTTCTGGGGTGAATCAGTGGGGACTAAATTGATACTTGGCCAAAGTGCTGAGTTCATGAAAGAACAACACGAATACCCAACATTAGCTAGTCTTTATAATTTTAAGCATTTCAACGTAATACATCATATATATATTTATGTATTTAGTACTTTTTAGTGTTCATTGAGTTAGTAAAATTTAAGGTTGTGAGCTAAATGATAGATTCTATTCCTGAGAAGCTTAATTTTAGTGAGAGAAGTAATACATCAGGAAATATGTTTTTTTCTTTTGGTAATTAGTGATAAATAACGATCCAGATATACTGCAGATAGCTTCCAGTGAGAAGAATAAGGATTTGGTTGTAAATAAACGTGTAAGGCAAACTCTGGTCAAAATGTGAGCGGCAGTATAACAAGCGGGTGAGCTCTTGGTTTTGTAGGCAGTAGGAAACCATTTTTGCTTTACATGTAAAAATAACAAAAAATGAGTTGGTTGTTTAAATAATATTGTTTTAAGTGTTAATTATGCTCTCTTTCCATAAATATTTATTTAACACCCACAAAATACTGGGCAGTGTGCTAGGTTTACAATTCACAAATCATTTACAGTAATTTAGCTGATATTCTGTGTAGCAGATAAAACGTAAGTAAACAAACAAATGGATCCAGAGTGTGATAAAAACTATGAAAGAAGCACGAAGAGGCTGCACTCTACCTGGTAGGGCGGGCAAGCTGCGGAGAGAAACAGTGCTTGCCGTGACTGGGACACTCAGTTTACGCTCAATGCTGGAAGATAAGAAGATGCCAGAAGAATCTGGAAGATAGGAGTGGGAGTGACAAGGCACCTGTACAGGAAAGTTACACAGGTGAGAATCAGTGTGATGTGTGTGTGCATCGAGTTTCTGCTGAGGTTCAAGTCGCACTTCGGTCACTTCTTGGGCATTTCATCTCTCAGAACATTTGTGTGCGTATCTGTAAAATGGAGCTGCTTCTGCTAACTCACAGATTTGCTGAGAATGAATTTGTTTAGGGACAGTGTCTTAGCTAGTTTAGGCTTCTGCAACAACAACCACAACTATATATATATTTCAAGCCTGGGTGGCTAAAACAACAGAACTTTGTCAGTTTTGGATGCTACAAAGTCCCATATCAAGGTGCAATTCAGTTTCTAGGAAAGGCTCACTTCCTGTTTGCTGATGGACGCCTTCTTGCCGTTTCCTCCCAGGGCACAGAGAGAGAGCTCTAGCCTCTTTATCTTCTTATAAGGGCTCTGATGCCATCATGGGGGCCCAACTTCATGACCTCATCTAAAACTAATTACCTCCTGAAGGCCCCACCTCCTAATACCATCCATTGGAGGGTAGAGTCTCAAAATATGAATTTTGGGGCCAGGAATATTTAGTCCATAGCAACCTGGCACCAGTGAGTTCTGACTATAAACTATCATCTCACATTAGTCCTCTACTCCGAAACCTCATTTCATTCAACAGGAATTCCAATCATCACCATGACCCACCGGGCCCTCTGTCTGGCCCCAGGGGCCTCCTAGCGCAGTCGCAGACACTCAGGCCTTTGCCCTTGGCTGTCCTCTACCAGAAGTGCCCTTCCCAGCTCTCCGACAGCCTGAATTCCTTCTGTCCCCTCCAAGTCTTTGCTCAAGCCCCACCTCTCAATTAGGCTCACACGACCACCCTGGAAGTGGCTTACTCTGGTCCACATATTCATTCTAACGTGGTATTTTTCTACACATTAATCATGCTTATTGATAACATATTGTCTATCTCCTCTGCCAGAATATAAGTCCCCCCCACCCCCCCAAAAAAGGATCTGTGTCTATTTGGCTCACAGATTTATTCTGAGTACGTAGATAGGTGTCAGGATTCATTTACTGACTAGATGAACCAATCTGCAAGAACAGAGGTGTAACCTAGAGGCCTGGACTAGATATTCCAAAGAAGTAATTGAATATTATTTGGGAAAGTAAGGATTTTCTCTCAGTTCCCTTTTCTTGGGGCCCATCATCCACAGCAACTGTTTAAATTCCAAATATAAACTATATATTAATAATAATCAAGTTCATTTAATAATGGAATTTGGCTTATGGGAAGATGAAGTGTAGTTGTCTAATTAGAGAATTGATGAAGGAGGTAAATATTGTAGGAAGTCCCCTTTCGGCCTGACTGACGGTGGCATTTCATCGTGCTTTAATTAATCCAGGTGATTTGTGGTTCGAGACAGAGCCCATGCCTTGTGGGATCTTTACCTACTGTGATTTCCCATTGTGCAGAGAGTGTTTTGTGCAGAAAGGAGAAGAAACTTGAGCAAGGGGAATATGTGCTACAACTGGAACAAGGACGGGGACCCAATTCCAGGGAGCAAGGTAAGCATTGTGGAGAAAATGAATCTCCCATGGGTGGTCCCATTGCCATCCAGTATAAACCAAAGGACCTGGCCTGGTCAGAATTGGAAAGAAGTCATATAATGGGGAAAGTGCCCTCAGGATATAAGAAGCGGAGAGTGAAGCACTAGGGTGGAGCTTGTGTATTCTAGAGAGAAGAACTGATTTCAAAGACTGTTTATGACATACTACATGTGCGAACAAGGGCATATGATTGAATCTCTGAGCCTCAGTTTACCCACCTATGTAACGATATATTTTAGATAGTGTTATGGGGCTTAACTGGCATAGCAAGTGCAGTGAGCATATGTAAGAACAAAGAGTAGGGCTTACATTCCTTCTTTACCAGTAAAGTGACAGAATTGGACAAGCTCTCTTCTTTTTACAAGTATTTATCATGCCACTACGCTTTATTAAACATGCTTGTTTCTATTACCTCATAAAATCCTCATCTTTAATGAGAATACTACTGTTGCCCCCACTTTCCAGATTATGAAACTGAGGAATGGAGACGTATAGGGATTTATCTAGTTATCAAACTGCAGCCAGAACATTAGGAGAACCCGCTTCACAACACTTTATATGATACCATATCTCCATTAATAGAGACAACTTTCCTAAAACAAATATAGTCACATCTCACCTTCTAGTGGGTTACTGAGGAAAAAACTGGATCCCCAAGGATTCAGCATTTGAAGAATTGATATTGAGGAATAAAAGTAACATAAAGATTTGGATAAACAGGTATACCCACCCCAAATATTCAAATTCCTGTTTCAAAGAAAACTGACATCTAAGACATATTAGAGAAAGACTAATCCCCATCCCTTATTCCTGGTCAAGGTCATGGGCAACTTTAGAGATAAAAGTCTAAGAAATCCAATAACTGGTCTTCTATCCAGAGCATTACTGGCACAGAAATAGCTTAATTTGTGTTCCATACTCATGTTGAAGGAGCACGGATTCTGTCATTAATAATGCCTGGTTTAAATGCCATCTAGGTCTGTGGCTGTGTGACTTTGAGAAGGCACTCAACCTCTCTGAGTCATAGTTTCGTCATTCATAAACCAGAAATAACAGTACTGACTGTGAGAATTAAATTTGGACATTATTGACATGTACTTATATATCCCTTCGTATGGTGCCTGCGCATAGTAAACACTCAATACAAACTAGCTATTAGTTGTATTCACCTCAATTTTCCTGGTTTGTACTCTGTAATCTAACTTTACCAACTTCAAACCACTGTCACTGAAGCTGTAACTGTTGGTTCCATCAGGGCAGCAAAATCTCCCTGTCCCTGTCTGACTCCTACGTGAAAAAAGGAAGGAGCTGTTCACATCTGTCTTATCTTTTCATAATTGTATTTTAAATTATAGCTATTTGTCAAAAACTCGTAAACTTGTAGCTGTGGATCTATAGGTTCCGTGACCTATCTCCTCTGGAAAGGGCTGATGTCATTAGAGATGTTCCATTATCAATCATTCAACGAATGCGAGCGCTCTGGCTCTCATCAATTATTCTATTTTAGACAAAGATCAGACCAACCCTACCTCCTCTCAGCTATAGATGCTGTCATTGTCACGAATGGAACTTTCAATCTTTCCTTAGAAGGAAGAAGTTTCCTGGGGAGACTTCTTTGCAACTGCCAATTAAGGGGTGTGGGGGGGACTACCTCTTATACTCTCCATGGAATTCACAATAGATTGTAACAAATGTGGTTAAAAGTAGCCCGTTTGGGAAACAGTGACTTTTCGGACATTTGGTGGGATCTGCCGTGGGTTTTTACCCCGCACGGCAGGAGGACTAGTACATTCCAAAGTGTTACCAGTTCCTGGTCTCTAAGGGAACTGTCCCCTCCTCTCCGCACCCTAGCACGGACTTGGGCAGGAAACAGACATACTAGCACGAGTCAGACAGCGTTTCTATGCAGTGCTGTTTGTTTTCTTACACACAAAGGTGGCATTCTGCGTGTGTTCTTCCTGTCTTCTACACGGCCTCCTTGCCTGATCTCAGAGGACTTCTTTGGCCCAGGGCTTACCAGGGGAGAGCATTTCAGGGCTGCTCTGCCTATCTTTCTACCTGGAAATTTAGAACTAGACAGTGCCTCCTTCAGCTCTCCCCACCACCACCCCCTGTTGACAAATCTCATTTCACCTTCTTATGTGATAATTGGCTATATGTCTTTCTCCTAAAGTATTCTCTAAGAAAAAGCTCTCAGAGGCCTCAGGTCTTTGTGTCAAGTCTTTGCTGATATCTTGGAGCCATCCTGTAACTGGGGTACAGCAGGCAAGTGACGTACATATCTGTACAGCTCCTAAACCTCTAACCTGCCATTATTTTCCGTCACTTCACTTCTCTCCCTCCCCGGACAGGACTCCTCAGTGAGCCTCCCCCTCTCCCCCCCTTGATGAGCTGTCACCTCCCAAATGCACCCTGATCAGGTGGGTAAGGTTTCTGGCCCTGCAATGTCTGTTTTCAGCCTTGAAACCCAAAGGCGTTAAGAACTCACTGGATGAAAGCTTTTTCATGGAGATGACCTTGTATTTAACTTTCATAACACCAGAATGGAGGAAAGCTACCTACATTTGACAGAAAAGGACACTGAGAGCCAGAAAGTTGAGGTGATGTGACAAATATGGAAGTCTTGGAATAGAACTTGTAACAGGACCCGAGTGTTCTATTATCTCTCAGCCTACCTCTGCTACGTAGGCAGAGCAATAGTTCCAGTTTGCACGGGGCGGGGTGGGGAATGATACACAAGACTTTGCTGTCCCTTTTGTCAAACAGAACACTTTTCCTGGCTCCCCGGAGCCTCTGTTTATACAATATTACGGGCCACTTAATGCCCATGGCCAGACATTCTGAACCTTACTCTCAATACCAAGTTTAGGTTGTCTGCTGCAGGGCTAGGTCGACTGTGTTTTGGTTTTAGCTTACAATTATTACATTATGTTAGGTGGACATTTAAAAATATACATAATTGGAAAGAAGGTATGTATTTATGCTGGGGGAAATTATTCCTTTTGCCTACATTTGTCTAAAATGGCTTTTATTCACATGTTTCTAAAGGACTGTAGATTAATAGAAGATTTTCATGGAAATAATTATCTTACATTTATTGAAGTCTGACCATGTATTAACCATGTGTTAACACAGTTTCATGAATTCAATGCTATGATGTAGAGACAATTATGAATAACTGTATAAATAAGGAAATTTAGGGCCAGAGAGGCAAGTGACTTTACTTAGTCTCAAACACAGCAGACACAGGAATAGAGATCTGAAGCCTGGCCACCTATCTCTAAAGCAGGGGTGTCCAAACTGTGGCCCGCAGGCCAACTGCGGTCCGCAATCCATTGTTAATCGGCCTGCAGCAAATTCCAAAAATATATTTAGTTTACTTAAATAAACTAGGTGAGGCAATACGTGCTTCATCTCGAGTGAGTGGCCCGGCTGTTTGTGTATTTTACCGCATATGGCCCTTGGTGAAAAACGTTGAAAAAAGTTTTGACACCCCTGCTCTAGAGCTTGCTAAGCTCTATAAACACCCCGTTACGAGAATGTAAACATGCCTCACGACTCCACGGCATCGACATGATGCCTCTTCTGCCCTCCCAGACTTTTCTGGAATCTGCACTCCCTGCCTGCGTGTGGAATGATGGTGGCGGTTTAGAGCACAGAAGGAAAAAATGCAGAGTTCCTGCTTTACCTGACAGAGTGGAGTGAAGAACAGAGAGGGAGGACCTGGATCGGGAGCTTGGGAAGGTGCCCTAGGTTTCAGGGTTAATACCCGTTTCTCCAAGATTCTGACAGTTGGGATTCATTTTAATACCCATTGCCACATAAGAACACTTTTCTTTCTCTCTGGCTATTTTTAGTTGGCAAGGCTCCTGTAGACATTTTCAGACAGGTACTGTATTATGATGGGTTGGACTTGTGTAAAACACATATGGAAGTGTGAAGATGAGAGTTACTTGGAGGTAATTAATGAAACAAATATTTTCTAAGCACCTCCATGTACATAAAAATTAAAATGGAGCGCACAGGGACACATAGAAATAGAATTAACATAATAAAAGGTCTTTCTTTGGGAAAGTTATATCATTTGAAAAATAAAACAACTGTAAGTGAAATATTGCTAAAGATTTATAAAGTGGCCTGGTTTTGACGGGGACATATTGTGCCTATTCTGTAAACCTGTGCTGAGCTAATCTGTAAATCGGGCAGAGTTTTATCTATAAATTATAGGAATCAAAGAATTCCTTAAAATTATCTTGGATCAATGATGAATTATCCAACTTAAGTGTGACCAGATAGTCTCTGATGGAGAATGTTTAAAATGCAGATTTCTGGACTCTGTCCCATATCTACTGAGTAAAAAAAGATTCTGGGTCTTCTGCTTCTAGGAAAATGGAATACATGTACTTTTTCCTATTCCTCCCACTGAGTACAACTAAAAACCCCTTGAGAAGAGAAGGAAACAACTCTGCGAAAACATGGTTCCAGGGATCCTACTCAATGGAGTGGCCATAGCATTCATTACCTTTGTCTACCTGTCAAACCCAAAGATATCTATCCCAGGTTCCTAGACGTTATATCTGAAACAAACAAGACAAAATAAACGCCTGCCCTTCCAAGTACCACAGAAGTCTTCTCTCATTATAGCATCAGGCTTAAGTTCAAGGTAGGATCCCATCCGACAATCAATTCTAGGCCAAATCCAGCTCCTTAAGTACTATTATGAAAGTGTTTAAGTTCATGTTTAAAACCACTGCAGGGAGCACGTCCAGGTGGGGATCAATGTGTCAAGGAACATAAACGTAGAGTTGAAATCATGTGGATGTTAAGTGGATCATTATATCACTATGGAAGGGATGTCACTACAACAGCTCTTAGCTATGGGATGAGGGAGATCAGCATGAGGCAATATTCATTGAAACCAGAATTCATAGGATATGCGCAAATTTTCAGGCCCTTTTAGTTGGACCACTTGCATTTTTTAAATAAGTTGTTCAGAGAGGGGTTATTTAATATTTAAAGGCGCTATTAAATCTTTATTTATATCTCAGGGAAGGAATTCTTTTAATCTCTAAAATAAGAATGGGATAGTTAAGAGTGCTATTCTTACAATAGCCATACCACCAGAGGTTACACATGTTATACAGCAGCGTTATCTTTGCTTCAATGAAGCAGGACCACTTTCATTTTAACCCGTGGACCACTGATTCTGCAGACCTGCCCTCCACGTAGGAATACACCTCCTTTGGAGTTCAGCTCAAGTTCCTCATACACAGAGATTTCCCTGACAGCTCTAACAGAAAAGGAAAGCCATAATAATTATGTCATTGTGACACTGACAATAGAAAAGACATATCCAAAATATACAAGCACACTTTCATTATAGCTGGTATTAAGCACTAATTAACAGCAGCCTGGAAGCAGGAATACAGACTGTAAAGTATCTTGATGGGATACATAATAAAACAAATACAGTGAATGTACTAGTACATCCACGGTCCAGCAAGGGCACCTAGGGGTGATCTTTTTGGACGAGGGTCCAAAATCCTCTTGGGAAGGCCGGTGACTGATTAACTGAGGGCTACATCTGAACGAAGGCTTTAATGCAAGCAACCACCAGAGTCCTTTCTTTATCCTATCACCATAAGAAATGAGTAGGTATGGATATTATTCTGAGGGTAGTTTAAAGTACTCAGACTTCATCTATGTATAACAGTAGGGTCAGAGAGAAAGAAAAAGTACAATTTGAGTAAGGTATGTGGCACCTACATTGTCTACCTGTCAAACCCGAAGATGTCTATCCCAGTTCACGTGAGAGTGACGGTCACTCACGTTGAACCCAGCGACTAACAGGTGGTCATGAATATATATCTATTTGGGACAGTGTCAATTTACATCTGTTGTCCTACTGTGATCATTGATATCCCCCTCTACCGAGTGCATGTTGAAATCTGAACCTGCAAAGTGATTGGAGTGGTGCCCTCACGAATGGGATCAGTGCCTTTATAAGAAGAGACAGGTGAGAGCCCCCTTGCTGCCTGTTCTTTGCCATGTGACAATATAATGGAAAGACAGCCATCTACAAACAAGGGGGTGGACCCTCATCCAAACCTGACCATGCTGGCACCCTGACCTCTGGATCCCAGCCTCCAGAGCTGTGAGAAATAAATTTCTATCGTTGACGCCTACCATCCACCCACGCCCTGGTATGGCATTTTGTTATAGCAGCTGAACTGACTCAGATAGTAAATGCTGTGATCTTTCCATTGAGTAGGATTCCTGGAACTATATTTTATTTATTTATTTATTTTTTTCCTGGAACTATATTTTAAAATTTGGGCAGAGCTGTTTGCTTCTCTTCTCAAAGGGTGGGTAAGGACCATATCAGAGGCTATGTCCAATTTTTCCTTGGTTCTCTCAAATATCCTTACTCTTTTGATATTAAACATTGTATTGTTTATTAAGTTTCATGAAGAGCTTTAGAGTCTACTTGGCCATAGCACCTTGAAGCCAGGGCAGTATTTTACTCACTTCTGTATACACAGCTATTAGTGCTATGCTTGTCTGAGTCCAAAATCAATAAATGGTTGTTCAGTGAATGGATTTTGCTCTTTACTCTTTTTGAGGGTACAATTAAGTCTCAGGAAATAAATGGCTGTGCTATGTGTAGTCATTTGATCAGGTACTAAATGTGCTTCTTGGGTTCAGAACATTCACAGACAGAAGTAACAAGTTCTCGTGAAGGAAGGGACATAGTCTATCTGAGAAATTTGAGTCCAGCTTTTTATGGCTTCACAATAGAGGCAGCCCCTGCTGAGGTTTCCTTTTTAATGATTTATTAATGCAGTTGCCTCTGACAGTTTGAGTATTTTAATTTCGCTGGGTTTGAATGCTGCTTTTGATACTGTTGATTATAACATCCTCCTGGATCACTTTGAATATTATTATGCTGCCTTAGCGGAATCGACTTCAGTGGGTTTCACTCATGTTTGCTCTATAGCAACCACCTTTCCCAAGGAGAAACCTCTTTCCTTCTCCTGGGCTGACATATGATGTGGGCTCTCATTCGAGAGGCCTGGCTTCAATGCATCGTCTCTCACTGAGCCTCTCTGGGTAAGTCTATAGTCCTCTAATGTAGGAGACATTTGGTGGATTGGAAAGAAGGCAGTCTTTGACCTCAAGCTTGAGACGTTCAAGTTCTGTCTGCATGTGATGGGTTACTTTACCCCTCAGCCCCTTGGATACCTCATCTCTAAAGGGAAATCATTATGCCTACCTCACGTTACGTTTGTGTGGAGTCCCGGAGTATCTAGCATATCATACTAGCTGCTATTGGAGGCCATTCTCCTGGAACAATATTGAATAGGAAGCCCCCGTAAAAAGTTTCGTCTACCGACTCACCATCACAGTAGCATTAAGTATGAACCCAGAATAGGAATTAAAAGTGGCTTTTGACTTTGGAATCCTGACAATTCTTATTCCTGTTCTTCATTCTCATAACATTAAAAAAAAAAAATTATTCAAACATGTCTGCTCCTGTACTAGATTATACTTTCCTATTAAAGCTGAGAGGTCTCAGTTCTTTAGCTTTAGATTTCCTTCTAACTTAAGAGCCATATATGTAATTACGATGCAAATTAGGATAATTCAGTGAAGAAAGGGGGGTGATATTAATAAATATTTCAGGGTGATAAGTCAAAAACCAGCACTAACCATATTGATATGGTTACCCTATATACAAATCCTTGCACAAACATATTCATATAGGAAACAGTTAATAAATCACTAACAGACTAAATTAAAAATTTACAGATCAATGCCTCACAAATCAAAAGTAACATTTCCAAGTTCAGACTTGCGTACCACTGATCTATTTCTGATCTCGTATTCCCTATATACACGACTGGAATAAAGATTCTATCTTTCAAAATAGATATATCAGTGCCTCTTTGCCTCTCTTCCTCTCTTAACAGCCGTATCCTCAGGGCTGCCAAATTTGTTTGACCCTCTGTCCTAAATACTCTTAAACTCTCTTTCCTCTCTACCCTCCTCACTGCTGCAGCCTTAGCCCATTTCCAATTATGAATAGCATGAAAGCTCTCAAAGTGGTATTTTTACTTCCCTTACTGCTCATCCAAAAATGCACTACTCTTATTTAATTTTAATGAATTAATTAAAATTAATAATTTAATTTAGGGTAATTAAATTAACTCTAATATGGTCATTTGACTTCCATGTCTTAAAAACCTTGGGTATTCCTCAACTGACTTCATTATAAAACTCAATTCCAAAACCATTACAGTTGCCGATCTGACCTCACTATGCAATCAAATCGCGCAGCCTCTTTCCTACTCCCTGGACACAGTTGCAGACCCCATAATATCTCCTGCTTCCCTGAATAGTGATTTTTCAAACCATTACAATCTCTTCTGTCTTCCTGGAATCACCTTCCTGTCTTCTCTACTTGAAGAATTCCTAATTTCCATTCCCACTACAATTCATTTGGTGTCTACTCCATGCAAACATTCTGCCCTCCTTAGGAACAACGGGGAATCGCTTCCTGTAAGATCCTAAAGCACTTTCTCCATGTTTCTATAAAAACAGAGTGGTTGTTTTCACTGCCTATACCTGCATGAGCTTTGTGGACAAGGCTTCTGGTTTATTAACCTCTATATTCCCAGCTTTGTGGAAATACCTTGTATACATTGGGTATCTGTGTATGGAGAAAAAGAAAATCAGAAAAATGAAGAGACAGTATAGTTCTTGGTTTCTGTGCATCTTTTAAAATTCCTAACACTAGGAATTGCTAATATTGCTGTAGATGAATAATGGTACCGTGTTTCCCCGAAAATAAGACCTAGCCGGACCATCAGCTCTAATGCGTCTTTTGGAGCAAAAATTAATATGACTTGGTCTTATTTTAATGTAATATAAGACCGGGTCTTATATAATAAGAGCAGGTATAATATAATATAACACAATATCATATCATATCATATCATATTATATAAAATACCGGTCTTATGTTAATCTTTGCTCCTAAAGACGCATTAGAGCTGATGGTCCGGCTAGGTCTTATTTTTGGGGAAACACGGTATTACTATTATCTTTTTATTAGCAATAGTGTTACTGACACCAACAGGCGCAGACCCCACGTGCTGAACACTGATTGCTGCCCGAGCACTAAGCTAGCATGCATTCGTTGAGTACCTTCTGTGTGTCTATCACTCTTACAGGGGAACGGAGGAGTGACAAGTATAATACCACTGACGGAGAACGTACTATGTGCTAAGTATTATTCTAAATGAGATACTTTATCATTGATTGATTTTTAGTTTTGGAGAAGAGAAATAGGTTGAACAAATTACCCTGAGCTATACAACTATTAAGATGTGAAACCAGGAATCAGTACTGGGAAGTTTGGCTCTGGTGTCTGTGTTGTAATGATTCTCTTTCCCTGAAGTAGGCCAAAGTCCCTAAGTCCCTTTTCACATGAAGCTGACATATGCCTTTTCACGTGAGGCTGACATGAACATGAGGGATACAGAAAAAGAAATACATGATGTAAAGAAATGAGTAAATAATAAGAAAACAAATAAGGCATTACAGAAAACTGACTAATTCAGAGAGTGAAGTTATGTGCAGAGTACCACAAGGTGATAAATCAGGGAGTGGTGGGCAGTGAAGGCTGGGACATATGGGCTACGCTGGAGGTGAGACCAGCAATGGCGCAGGCTACATTCCTGCTGGAGGAAACAGCAGGCCCGCATACGTCTGAGGCTCTGTGAATGGCAGGCTTCCGGATTAGAAAGAAAGCCTGTGAGTCTCAAACACAGGGAGCAAAGTGGGAAGTTCCAGAAACAGGCTGGGGTAGAGGCAAGAGGAAGGAACCTTGCCTTGGTGAGTGGTTTTTATTTCAAGTGCAATGGAAAGACAGTATGGTTTGAAGAGGGGTGACCTGATTAACATTTTGAAGAGTTCTGGCCAGAGAAACCAGGTGGGACTCCGTGGAAGAGGTCCAGCATTACAACGATGGTAGTTTGAACTAGGGTTTTAACAGCACCATTGGGGATAAATATATGGATGATACTAGAGTTCATCATAACTTTATGAGATGGCATGATGTTGCCCATTGTAGCTACGAGGGAACTGAGGCTCACAGTGATTTAATATTTGAACCAAGGAAAATTCCCAATCAGTGTCTGTTACACAAACTGAGTAGGGATTTGAACCTTGATCCTCTGTCTGGTTCCAAAGCCCATGCCTTTAACATTGCGACATTTCTGAGGAAAGACACGAATCTCCTCGGGGTTCAGGAGACTCCTAGGCTGCTATGGCAACTGGTAACAGTGCCGATGGAAACTAGGGGCATAAAGCAGGGAGCAAAGAGGGCAGACCATTTAGACACAGCTCAAGGAACCCCTGATAGAGGAAGCACAGCTGGTGTGGTGGCGATCGCAGGGGGGTTATGCTGTGGTGCTTCCTGGGCCTGGACTCGCTGGGAACTTGAATGGCCTCAGCGACAGCACACACAGGTGGGGTCCCATGATCTGGAAGAACACGTGAAGATCCAGACTTCAGACCTCGCAGGAACTGGAAAACGGGGTCTTAGAGGAAAGACATCTCATGGACTGGAAACAGGGTAAACGGGCTTTGGGATCATTTCTAGAACACAGGGTCTGATGGTCATAGGAGAATGCAGTGCTGAAGTGCAGCTACTAGACTCCAGGTGGGGAAACACCACCAACGGACATCTACAATGAAGGCTTATTGGTACCATGGAAGGGGTATTATTTTGGGTTCCTGGGCCCAATTGCAAAGTGAGAGGAGGGTTTTCCCCCACACAACTGATCAATTCATGCTCAACAGCTGGGTGTATACAATTCAACTTAATTCTGACTCTATCTACCTAGAGACAGCATCAGACTCTACAGGGTAAGGACTCAGACCCACAAGACTGTCCCCTCCTCCCACTTCAGAGAAGCTGCATTGTAACCTGTACCTCCAACAGACTGGCTATGAATCAGAGGTTCCCAGGACCCACTCACTGGATTTGATTAATTTGCTAGAGAGGCTCACAGAACTCAAGAGAAACATTTTACTTGCTAGATCATGGCTTCTAAAAACATATAATTCAGGAACAGCCAGATGTCTTCGAGATTGGTTCAAGATCTAAGACAACACCTGGAGAAGAATACATAAGTAGTTCTGGTTTCAGAGTATTGGGGAAGAGGTGAAGAAAGATAAAGAATCAGGAATAAGCTTTTTTGATCTCTAATTGACACTGGATTATAGATAATTTGGTTAGTATTCAGTTTGGTGGCAGCCTTGATTCTTAATTTTAGGAGTTACAGAAGCTGGACAAATGTTTCTCTCCTTGAGACTTACTTTGCTTATTTGTAAAATAAGGCTGATAGAATACATGACAGCTCATTTCCCTTTAAATCACTAATTCCTTTATGTAACAAAGGTAAACCATCAGTAATTTAGAACCCCCAAATTTCATGAGTAGATAAGATAGAGTATGGTATGATTTATTTTTAAAAATTTATACGTGGCTGTAATTAATACCATAAAGCATGTCTTCAGATAACACATTTAATAGCCTCATCTCAGTGATCCAAACTACACCTCCTATTATACTCCACAACGGTAGTATCGTCCATCTAGTCGTCCAGTTCCAAGCCTTGCCAAGTACCACCACATCTGACTAACGTTCAGAGAATGTACGAGGAGAGTCTGTTTCCTGAATGCATCGATCCCTCTGTTGAAAGACTGATCATTTGTAAATTGACTTACTCTACTATCGTCTCCATCTGGTCTCTGTTTCTCACTTGGATCTCGCCAGTCCTTTCTCCTTACATCTGTCAAACTCATAATTCCAAACAAATATCCAACGCCATTGTTTCTCTGTTGGAAACCTTTCAATGACTCTCTATAGATTTCCGGGGAAAAATTCCAAGTCTCTATCTTAATATGAGAAGTCCTTCATAATTTGTATGATGTCACCTGTATTACATCAGGAAAAACCTTCTGCCACTCTCTATTTCACATACCATTCCATCCAGAAAAAGTGACTTTAAAATCCCCTGAAAATAGCACATTCATACATCTGTGCCTTTCAAATTATTCTCCTTACTAAAAATATGCTCTTTCCCTCCCTTACCTTCCCATGACCAGCCCAAATATTTTCTTCCTTCTAAAACATCCCGTTTCTCAATCCCCCACTCCCAGTTCTCTGGGCCCCTCTTACATGTTATAAATAATAATTTCAGTGTTCTTACATAATAATTCTATCACAGAAAATAGAACATATTAGTACTATTAATTTACATGTTAGCCCTAGAGTAAACGTCATGACTGTTGGTAAGAAGATGACTTATCTCTGTATCCTCCGTCGCTAGAACTGTGTATGGTACATAATGGTACAGGAAAATGTTTTTGAATAAATGAGGTACTGAATTCCTGTTCTTCTCACAAGTAAAGAAGGTGCATGAAATGTATTCAAGTAATAATAGTTTGTTAGTTCAAGTTGCAATATGTACATGAAAACTGTGGTGACAAATAATGCATTCTCTATTTTCTTATTCAAAATTTCCAAAATTCTAACAGATGTTCTCTCCAGTTCCATCTTAATAAACGAGAGAATTTCGTGCTTTGCATAGTTGCCTTATTGAAAGGCATTGTATTCACGAAGTCAACACTGTTTCAGTAAATAGTGAATGACAACGTCACTGCCTGCAGAAGCAAATAATTCAGGTTTTGATTAGTTGTGAAATAATAATTTTTAAAAAATTCATAATATTTATGCTAACCAAATAATGTAACAAATACAAGTCCTCCAAATAATAATTACCACTCTCTTTCATGCTTTGTCGTGTACAAAACTGCTCATCTAAATACCTAGAGTGTGAAAATACCACTCCTGCCTATGAAAACCACTGCCTGGGATTTATTTCAGTTCTCTCATATTTCCATTTTATCCTTTAAATTATTTTAAGTTATCAGGCCAATCAAAATCAACAGATTGAAAAGGATGCTATTTAATTTCATGAGTAATCACAACATTTTTATCTATGTAAAGCAAGATAATAAGGATAATTGCATTTTACGCCTGAAGGCTCAAAGAGATTCTCTGTGAGTGGCAGGAAGAACACTCTCCCACCTGGATATACAGTGTAACACGGAGGGTTTGCAGCATTTTAAGGAAGAAAGGAACTCTAACCTTGCTCTGTAATAAAACAGGCATGTGACTTTCAATGGGACCACTTCAAGCGTTCTTGGCATATTTTGTAACTTTTGTGAGATATTCTCTTTACATTCTAATTCAAGAAGAAGAAATAACAAAATTGATGGACACTTCTCTGATAAGTATTGGATAAGTATTTCAGTCCACATAACTTTATGTGGTTACCACAATTATCTCTACCACTCAGATGAAAAAAATGATTCCCTGAAAAGTTACCTTAGTCCCCTCTCCTTTTTTAAAAGTTGCAAGAAGAGTGGATACAATACTAACCTTTACGAATTAAAGTGTTCCCCCGCCCCTCTCCATAGTGATCAAATATATCTCTTATCAGGTATAACAAGGCCTGGTTCACACAAGGCTGGAATAGTCCACACAGGTGTTTTGGGACAGGTAGTTGGGATGTCTTAAATTCATGGCTTTATTCTTGTAACACATATTTTATTTAGGAATTATACAGCAGGCCCTGAGCTGGATGAACAACAGAGATAGTTTCTTTATCTTCAAAAGGAAATTACGATAGTGAGCAATCTGTGTGTGGTGAGATACCTGCTAGGGGGAAGGGAAGACAGAGCACATACAAGTAAGCAATGTAGCCTGGGGAATATGGGAAACTGGAAGGAAGCTAGAAGACATTTGAAGAACCACCGTAGAAGGAAGGTAAAACTGAGATGTCAATCCCCAAGATTAAAGCGCTTGATAGAGATTGGGAGTCAAGGAAGAAAAATGGTGTGTGTCAGGGGGAGGACACAAGTGGTGGATGAGGAGAGACACAGAGAAATAGAACATGCTGGGGGGTGCGGGAGTGCAGAGTAAGAAAAGAGAATTCTTGGAAAAATACAAGTCGAGGCAGGTCACACCAAGTCAATCCAGGATTGTTACATGTAGTTGTGTACATTTGATGGAATCAGAGTAGAGGCACAACAAAGGGTGCTTCTGGGGAAATATCTTACAAAGATGAAATTTTCTGAAACTAGTGAAATAAGGAATTCATAAATTTTTATTTACTTTTATGGCCATAAATCAATAATAAAACAGCAATTCCATTTATTGAACATTTACTACACACTAGTCTCTAATTTCTACCAATATTTCCCCATCTAATCCTTTTCAGCAATCAGCAAGTCTCTTCAGAAGACATTATTATCACATTCTACAGATTGGAAATTAGGCTTGAAAAATTTAGGGAATTTACCTAACGTCATAGGGTGTGAAGGTGGAAGAACCAGAATTAAAATAGTTGCTTAATATTAATATATTCAATTTTCTTTGTGGGACCAACTGAGATTTCCGAGCATATTCTCCTTTGACCCTTCCAAGGAAACTCTGAAAAGGAATTAGTTGTCTCATAGATAAGAACATTGAGCATAAGGGTTGTCGGAATATTTGTCTAATATTACAAAGACACTAAGAACCAACATTCAATCTGAATTGACTCAATGCCTATTTGTTGAATGACTACTATATACCAGGCATTATTAGGCCCCCAGTCAAGAATGCTCAACGAAGTAGACATGGTGTTTGCTCTTTCGGATCCAACAGATCAGTCACGAGAGAGAAATTGTGAAAGGACCAAGATAGTCTAAGAGATGAAAGGTCAGTTCATAAACAACCTTTAGCCTATTTCACAATTTTGAATTGTATCCTTAAGTACAATGTTAAAACATTGCCTCATTTTAGGCAGAAGAGTAACATGTTATGGTTTATATTTTCAGAAGACCAAACTGGCTATGGAGAGAGAAGAGATTACAAAAGACCATATAGAAGCTTTTAAATGGGGACCAGGCAAGGGATATTAATAGCTTGAATTTAGACAGTGGCAGTGAGGATGGACAAGATTGGGACCGGTATTGGGAGTAGAATTTCCAGAGCTTAGTGGGCTTTAGATATATAGGATAAGGGGAAATGAGGGTTCCATGGTGACTCTAAATCTTCCATTGCTGTAATTGAAATAAACAACTGAACTACTACCCAAGTCAAGAAAGGCCAAGTGATTATTTCCTGACAAGACTGTCTATGCGTGAATGACGACTATCTGTGGACCCAGTAGCCTCAGGTCAGCGAGGCACAATGGAGGAGTTGCTGTTTCTCAGCGGCTGCGGCCACAAGGCACCATGATGCCAGGAAAATGAACAAGCTGAAAATTGAGCCCTTTGCAAACTTCAGAGTTCTAATGGAAGAATGCTGATCTGATTTTCTGAGATGTCAATATGTTTCATTGACTATGAAACAGTTGCGTTTTTAAGACATCTTCATTAAGAAAAGTCAAGGTGCTAATATACCATTATGCAGATTGCAAGGATTTCTTGCAAGTCCCTAGGAGATGAGACAGTATTTGCCTGAGCCAGTAACTCGGCAGGATGCCAAGCCACGCTGCTATACTACAGCAAGGGCTCTGTTAGCATTTCTTCTTGAAACCATATTTTCTGCATTGACTATCTGGCAGATTTGGATTGCCTCGGGCTGAGAATTGGCAAGTGAGTTGTTAGACCAGATGGCATTTATTTATTTATTTTATAAAGAAAAGGAAGGGAGGAACAAAGCATGATACATATTGGAAAGTCCATTTTTAGTTATAGAACAGAAAAATAAAGGAGAAAAGAAATTGATTTTAAGCAGTTCCAGAGGTCACATGCTTTTTTTATTTCCAAAGTCACATCTAAAAGGAGAGTGTCATTATAAACAGAAGATAAAAAAAAGAAAAAAGAAGAAAATAAATAATCTACAGAATAATGAATGTTCAATTGGATTTATTTGTGAGAATTTGTTTTTTACAGTGAATAAGGCCTTTTTTTTAGGAGAAAAGTCACACAAATTACACCTGAATAATTGCTTTCATATTGTGTCTACCGGAGGAAGAGAACAGCATCAGCTGCTGAAAGTTCCAGAGTGTTGTGTCTTAATCACCAAGCCCTGTGGAGCCCACCTTGCTTGTTCCAGGCGCCATCTGTGAGGTTCTATTGTGTTTTGCCTTTGGTTGTTTTCTTTTGTCCAAAGCAAGACTTTAATTAGCATCCATTAATTGAGTGCTAAGAGTACCTTCCAACAGCCTTTCATCTCACTCTAGTTGGAGAAGAAATGAAGGGAAATTATAATTCTTGTGATAAATTTTACCTTGTCCTGAAGCTATATGCCAAGGTTTTCCAAACATTAAATTCTAAGGTGTTGGGTCTTTTCAATGGGCCTGCGAGGTTTTGATTAATAAAGTTCTAAGATATCAGTGCAACTGATTGTAGTGAAGCAGGTGTGTTACGTTGGGATTCTTGTCATATATGATCTGGTTGCACTGCATGTCATCTTCCATTGGATCCACACCACCCAGATACCTCATTTAGTTCTTAAGAGACAAATTACTAGGAACACCCCCTAATCTTCCAAGAGTGGAGCCGCAGACACTGGATTTCCAATAAGCCACCAGATGTCATAAAGCTAATGATTTGCCACAATCTGAGTATGAAGAGCTCTGTAATCTATCATTAAAGGTTTCTTTTGTTAGGAATTAGTGTTCAAGTATATACCAGCTATGTAACCCTGGAGAGAGTATTTCTCCTCTCCTGATCTCAGTTTCTTTGACAGCAGAATGATATATGCTGTTGTAGGGTTGTTATGTTGATGAAATTAGAAAATCAGTATGAAAAGCCTTTACAAATCAGGAAAAATGATTTTGTATTCTAACTCTACTCTGTCATTTACAATCTGTGAGACTTTGGAGCACTTACCTAACATAACTTAGCTAATGCTTTCTTATTTGTAAATGTGATTACTCTATTGGACAGTTATGATAATTAAATTACACATTATTGAGAAATATAATAGGTCTACCACCATGCCTGAAATGTAAGGGGCAGAAAATAAATAACACATCCTTCTGCCATGTTCTTTTGCTGCTCTGGACAAACAGATTTTCTCCATATTCATGGTTAGGAAACAACATAAATGTAATTGCTTGATATGAATAGAGTTGAAAAATACACTTATTAATTATAAAATGCTTTCTGTGTGCTGGGAACCATTCTAGGCACAGGGAATAGCAAAATGCACCAAACAGATGGGATCTGCATTCATAGGGAAGAAAGACAAAGCACATGAACGTCAAAATAACATAATTACAACAAGATATCTGGTATTGCCCTTGTCTCTCCAAACGGAATTCTGTATCACAAAATCTAGGAAACAGTAGAGCACAGAAAGACTCATAAGCAAAACAAAGGAGGAAAATAGTCAAGCTTTCTTTGTTAAACTGGAGAATGCTAGACTCCATTAATGCGACCACATGCTACCACAGAGAGGTAGAGTGTACAAGAATATTCTCTGCTCTCGTGTTCCTGTGGTAGAAATGCCTGGTCTCTTCCTCCCTCTGCTACCCACGAGCTAGTACAAAGCCCTGGCTTCACTATTCTGAGAATCCAGGCCTCTTCAGCTCTTGCACTGAAACTCAAATCAAACTAAAGTCTGGGCCTTTTTTGCAGTTTGTCATAGTGAAAATGAGGGAGAGCACGGTGGAGACGGGACAATCACACGGAACGGCAATCCAGCAGGAGGAAACGGAAGCTCTGAGTCTGCATACGTATCTATTCATACCTTAAACCTCACACAAGGGATGGAATGGCGTTTCAGCCCATCTCATCCAGAGCTTAAATGACAGGAAACACAGATGACGTATGGGTCAGGCAGAATAATTTGATAATTGCTGTTTGTGATGGGAATCTTGAGGTACCATGTAAAGGTAGTGAAGATGTGCAGTTTATCTTATTAAGAATATTCAAAACTGCTTGCTGTAATTCTGGAATATTTCCATCACAAATATTTGAAATGAGGAAAAAAAAATCTGTCTTATCTAGCATTTGACTTTCAGTATTTAGATAAGAACCACTAAAAAAAAAAAAAAGTTTTCTGTTGATTCTTAATCATAATTAGTCTTCTGAAAAGTCCTGCGACACATAGGACCACCCATCCACACACAGAACCATGGGGCATTTTGGAGGAAGAAACGAGCAATGTCTTTAGCGTTTCCATTTACTGCTGGTGCTCAAACTTCTGGATGATATTATGATGTTTATTACCTTTGGTGACTGTAAGACTGAACATGAAAATGGTTTATAAAGATGCCTCCTAAACTTCCAAAAAAAATATGTGGAAAAACGTTAGATTTATAGTAACTATATATTTCACTGGCAAACAAGATAGCAACATGAAGGAAAAAAAACAACAAACAAACTGATGTAGAAATTTAAAAAAAGAACTGTGTATACTACTACATAAATTCTTTTTTTCCCCTTATTTTTTGAATACCTAAGCTTATCTGTAGATTAGAAAAATTTATACTAACAATAAAAGAGTGGGAACGCAAATGAAGCAAAATGCATGCCCATTTAGACATGCATTGTATCCTTAAAAGAAATAAAGTTTGTAAGCTCTTCACTTGACAGAAGAAAAGTTGGAGCAAACTTAGGAAAGCCAGCCAGTCAGAAGACAGACTTACTTCATGGGAAATGCACCAAGCTGCGCACATAATGCTTTTTAAAATTAGGGCTCAAGAAAAAGTAAAATAAAGGAATCTGGTTAATCAGAGAACACTAAATATGTGGCAAAAACAGCCAGGTCCTAACCTGCCTTAAGGTCATGTGGTCCTTGAAAGATAAAGCTACATTGAGATGAACATGAACAAATGAAAATAAAGCAGTTTATGAAGTGATTAAGGAAAATGGTAAATCTCATTTTCAGTTACTCAAGAATCACAGCATGCTCCGGGTGTGGTTAAAAAAAAGAATGGAAAGTTAAATCTTCACTCAAAATGTGACTAAGTAAAAATCCATCCTGGAAAACTGTTTTATTTATTTTTAATTGAGGTTCTGACATTAACATGTTGTGTGATATTAGAAAAACCACCTAACCTTCCTGGACCTATTTCCACTTAGAGAAAATGGATTTGAAGTTTCCTTTTAGACTTATTTAACAATGTGTTATTCCACAGCAAACCTTTGATTATTTAGAATGCTCAGAAAATAGTTTTCCAAATGGTTGAAAATGTACTCATTCCAATGCTAGAACTTGTCATTGAGAATTTTTGACTAGATTTGTTTTTAGTAGGCACATTAGTTGAACCAGTTTCTGGTTTCTTATGTAAATGATACTGAATGCCAGTTCCCCCTTCTTAAAGTTTTCTTGATGAACTGATACTGTCCTATTGTGAATCTAGATGACATTCTTGTGTTTAAGTCTTTGCTCAGATTTCACCTCCAGAATCTAGCAGCCCTTCCTGTCACAGTTGTTCTCCTTCTTCCAATCGCCAAGCACTTACTAAGTTTGTGGAGAGATGGCCTTAGGAGCACTTGGGAAGGTGAGGTTATTTTAAATAAAATGCACACGTTTTCACATGTGGATGTAATGGGTTTACATAACACTACTTGGACTCCTCAAAAAGCATTTTTTGTTTTCTCTTTGGGGAATAAGGATCAGCATGGGTGTGGGTGGGTAACTGGGTAACTAAGTTCTGAGAGATGGTACATGTTCCTGCTGTTACACATATACAACCTGGAAAAATGTGTTTCTTTTGAATATGGCCAACAGCTTCACCATGTTCTCTTCACCTTAGCTCTCAGGACAAGGAAAAATAAACCGTGATTGATCTTAATGCATTGCCTCTCCCCACAAAGTTTGCATCTTTGAACAGAAGCCGGGAGAGGGCAAAGCTTATACCCAAAATCAACACCCCCTCCAAAAAAAAAAAAAAAAAAAAAAAGGAAAATCAAAGGAGGTGATTTTTGCAGAAATGCTTTTAGATGTAGGACTTTAACTCTAAAAAGATCAATGAAATAGATATAGAATCCAATCAAATCATTTAAATATCCATGAGAATAGTGGAAAGAGGGAAAGAATGTAAAGATTTCAGAATAGGATCAGACAATACAGGGATAAGCTGTGTCCTGTTAAATGATTTAAAAAGACACACAAAACACTGGCTTAGTCATTAGTTTAGATATAAACTGCATCCCTGCGTGTGGATGGTGCGACTCCATTGGGAGGACGCAGCATTAGCGACCTCTCCCCATTCCTTCACATAGAGAACCTGAGAAAAAGCCCCTCACTACCTGAAGCTCTGGCTCACGTTCCCGTGGTAATTGCTGGTTAATATGGAATCCCAGTTTGCTTGGTCCTCAGGTAATCCCCAGCTTGCTTAGCACAGAAACTTGTCTGATCCAGGCTCAAGATCTACCCCCTACTTGGTACCTCCACATGGTGGTCCACGCAGTTCCCGAACTCAACATGCCCCAAACACGAACTCGTACCTTTCCTTCCTCCTATGGTCTCCTCCATCTCTCATCCTGCTGGTGGCTCAGGCCAAATACCTTGGGGTCGTGCTTCACTTTCACTTCCAATCAACCATAAAATTCTTTGGGTCTCCTTTCTAACATACCCAGAATCTGCCGACTTCTCACCATGTCTGCTGTTTCCACCCTGGTCAAAACCATCATCGCCATTCACCTGGATTATTGCAGGAGTCCTCTATCTGTCACCCAACTTTCGTCCTTGCACTCCCTACCCCCTGCACACACAATCTCATTCCTGCTAAAGGTTATATTACATCAAGTCACATCACGACACTCCTACTCTCAAAACACTGCCCTGAGTGTCTTTCTCCATCAGACTAAATGACCAGGAGGCCCCACACAGCCTGGACCCTGTTCCACTCTAACCTCAGCCCCTCCCTTTTTTCTCTGCTGCAGGCACACTGGCTTTTGGCTGTTCCTGTAACACTCCAGCCACATGCCCTTCTCAGTGCATTTGCATTTGGCCTTCCCTCTGCCTGGAAGGTTCCTGTTCCAGATTCCCAAAAACAAGCCTCTTTATTTCCTCCAGGTATTTTCTCAATTGTTACCTTTTCCAGGGATCTTTCCCTGACTATTCTATTTAAAAGTGTTACCCTAGTAACTCAGAAACTCACTATCAAATGTCCTTTTCTCCATGGTAATCTCCTGAAATATCTCAAGATTTAATTATTTGTGGTTATTCTCTCTGCCCTTGCACTCCCCCACATTAACGTTTCATGAGGTTGGGGATTCTGATCTTTTGTTTTGTTTTGTTTTCCTCACTTGTTTTAGACCCAGCATCTTAAATGGTGCCTAGCACACAGTAACTGGTACTGAAGTATGAATGAATTGATACGTGAGTGAGTTTAACCACAGGAAATAATAGACTTAATTCTGAATATAATGAAGGGAATTATAACTCGTGGTGTTAATATTTTCATGTTAAGTTTGGAAATAATCAGAGCTCATTTGACATTTTAATCATTTATAACAGGAGAATTTGACATATTACAGTATAATTTGACATCGTAGAGTATCTAACAGATTCCAATTTAAAATGTGGAATTGAAAATTTGATTTTGCTTGTCATTCTAAGTTGAATAGTCTAAGAAAATTTCACTACATCTGTGAAAAGTATTAAAACAGCTTATAATTTGATTTATCAGATTGGGTAAGTGGGTAAGTGGTAAGAAGTTGGGTAAGTGCTTGGGAAGATAGTTTATTAGAGAACTGAAGTACTTAAAAATGAAAATTAACATATTAAATTTATAAATAAAATTTAAAACATGTAATGGACTTTAATTCAGTTGTAAAGCTTGACCTGAAAGTTTAATTAATATTTTCTGGATTTATAGGTAGAAAATAAGACAATTTGTAAATTAAATTCAAAAGCACCAAAAGGATTTTGATTTTGCAAGATTAATGCATTAAATGTTAATTTGTAAAGCCCAAGTCATGTTTCAATTTTCTTTCTATGCCTAAAAATGTACTTGCAAATATAAAAACAAATACTGATGGTGATAATTTGGACATCAGTAGGATGATATTTCTTTTTTTTGGAGAATAATGTTGCTATAAGAGAAAGAAGTTCATTCTTATGTCAAAAACCAACTGTGCAAGAATACTAATAATTACGATTGCTACATATACGAGTACACACACACACACATATATATATATACTAACCATTCCCTCCCCCCGTCACCCTTATTTACTTTTCACTATTAAGGACCAGATTTGCTCAAACACATTGAGAAATATTGGGGTTCTATGGAAACTACTTTCTTAGGGTCACATCCTTCATTACAAATATAATTGTAACAGATTTATGCATGTCTCTTTCCTTTCTGATTGTCACATATCACCAAGGAGAAAAAGTACAGACATTTAGTCCCGTCTCCATTCATCTCTTGGGGAACAGACATGCAAAGCAAGGATCTTGCAAATCACATTCATTCTTATTTTGAGCAGCTCATAGGGGTAAATGGAAAATCATGACAGTGGCTAAAGTTGATGTTCTTGGTACTCTAATAGTTTTGGGTCTGTTATCTCATTTAAGAATTGAGGGCAGATGTTTGGGCTAATTCAAAGAATATTCATGACTCTTGCAATGGTTCAGAGACTTTAATTGATGCTAGTGGAGTAGTTGGTGGGTTATTTCATTGGGAAAGAATGGAACTGGATCCAGGAGGCATGTTCGGCTGATTTCTGACCCTTTAATAGAGTTCTTATCATTTCAGGATGCAGGGTGCTTTCACATATAGTATTTAATGCCATCCTGACGAAGCCCCAGCCCACTAGGTATAACATACAAGATTCAGCAGAAATATGTTTAAGACGTCTAGTAATCTGTCTGAGGCCGATGACCTTGAGATTCAAGCTTTTGCTTCTTTATTTCCTGGCACAACCCCCCTCACGCATTCCGCACCAGTCATGCTAGCTTTCTTGCTCTTCTCAAATGTGATGTTTTTGTTTGTCTGACTTTTGCACTGGTCTTTCCTGTCTTAGAATGCTTTACCCTGGTACATCAAGGTTCCTCCTTGCATATTATTTATATATGCGTCCATTACTGCTTTATCTGGCTGAATTTTCCTCCACAGTACATACTACAGCTGATTGTATAGCATATTGGATCTATTTCTTTTTATGTTTGCTTTTTATGTCTATTTTGTACATTGCGTCCCCAGCACCAAAAATAATCCCTAATATTTGTTAAATGAAGTGACTGAATGATGCAGCAGTAAATAAATAAAAATCCTGCCTTGATTGTGGCTCTACTCACACTGGCTCCAGGGCTCTCCCCAGGGCATGGGCTACTGCTGACTCTCCCTCTTCTTTCCAGTGGAACATTTTCCGTGGGTCTCATCATGAAATAAGTAAACTCTTAGGGCTTGGAGGAATTCTTTTTTTTTTTTTTTACATCAGGCTTGTAAGATAAAGAGCTCCTATTAATGCAGCTTAGTAGCTTTTACCACCCAAGTTCAGAGAGGCTAAGTGATTTGGCCAAGGTCACACAGAGTTATCAGTGTCAGGCTGCTTCTGACTCAGGTCTGTCCACAGTCTCCACTGATGAATGGCTTGTGCGGAATCTCCGCTGTGTTTCCAGTGCCCATGGAATGCTAATTCCATTTAAACAACAAAGCTTGGCAAGAATACTTCCCAGGGGTGCCACTGCAGCTCTTTAATCTATGGCATGATCACCAGTCGTGTAACCTGAATGCCACTATTACTCCGTAATAAGCAGAGACTGTGGACTGAGCAGATGGCCAACCATCAGAAGATGGAAATTCCAGAAGGAACAAGAAGAAACACTGAAACTACTGACAATCGGAGAAAGAAAGGAAGCAGGGCATGACAATTCTGTATGATCTTTATTTTTTTAATTTGCTCCATCAACTGGTCATCAAATTTCTTTATCCCTATGTCTGTTGGAGTTGGATCCAAAGGCAACACGTTAGATATATCGGCGACTCCTAAACCTAGGCCTTCAGTAACTTTTAAACAGAATACTGTCTCTCACTGTTCACACACGAGTTTGGGGATACATTCCCAGTAATGCTCACCTGGCTATTATTACAGTAGGAGAAAATTTTAATTCGTAATTCAAGAAACAAGTGAGAAAGTGACATAATTCTGTTTATCGCTGTGGAAATCATTGGATCTTCACATTAGAACTGCTTTGTCATTCTATGGTGAATATAATTCCAAACGTCTAGAGCTGTGCTATTCACTCTGGTAGGTACGTGTGGCCACTGAGCGTTGGAAATGTGGCCAGTGTGAATGGAGATGCCTTGTAAGTGTAAAACACACAGTGGTGTTCAAAGACGTACTATGATGAAACATTTAAATATTTGAAATATTGAATTTTCATGGGGACTTGAAGGTAGTTGGAGGTAAATATTGTCACTATTTTCTGAGCTCCTATAACAACCTGAAATTGCACTTGGCTCTTGTTTTTCCTTTTCCTTTTCCTCATTGTAATTCTCACCAGTGTGGACCTATACCTTGTGAAAAGCAGTTGTTAACGTCTCTTATCTTTCTATCCCCAGCAACTGGCAGATATTCTGGAACATACTTACTGCTTCATACATTTTCTTGATTATATCCTGGATGCAAAAAACAAACAAACAAACAAACAACAAAAACAAGATCCATGTAGATCTACTAGGTGCATAGATTTTTTTCTACAAAATTTTCAGTCATATATTCTAAAATTTTAGTGTTTAAAGAGACTTTAAAATCATTTCATTTTGCAAATCAGGACATGAAATCTCATGGAAGTAGCAGGAGAAAGTGGAATCTTTATAGATTATTCCTATTGTTAGTCTGATTAATAATAATTTTTGCTGTTTGGGAAAAAAGTTCATAATAAAGCAAGGGCTCATTTAATTTTGTTACAAGCAGGCAGATAGAGTGGATTTGAAATGGCATATCTGGTTTCAAATTTTGATTATCGTTATTACTGGATGAAATAACATCTCTGAAATCATTTTACTAAACTGTGAAATGGGAATGATGATATTCAAATCACAAATACCGCAGTGACCTATGCTACATATGAAAAAAGATAAAAGGTTGAGAATACTTGGCTTGACTCACGTTTTCAGAAATAACGGATCCTGCCCCCACTTCCATTCTTTTGCTCCCATTCACTTGCTCCTGTATCTCTCATGCCCTCCCTTTGTCCTAATTGCTGGCTTTTCCCACACTAACAAAAGTCATCAGATATGATGCATTGAAGATTATAAAAGGAAAAGAAAAAAAAAAACCGCTAATAGTCATTACACATTCTAGTAAGAGACTTATTAAACAGATACTGGAATTCAAGGTCAGAAAAATATTCCACTTCATAAATGCAAAGAAAGGAAATTCAATATTGAGGTGAAAAAATTCTGCTTTAAAAATGAAAAGATGAATTAAAAAAAGAAACGAATTTAATCTAAGAAAAATTTGTTTCTAAGAGATTCAAATTCTTCCACAGAATAATAAAAGACACACTGATTTCTAATTTTTATAAAAGCAAAATGTGTGTAATAAAGAAAAAAAACCTGTTACTGTTTAAGGGCTTCCCTCACCTTGTAGAGACCTACAGGAGGGTGTGTGTGTGTGTGTGTGTGTGTGTGTGTGTGTGTGTGTGTTTGCACACATATACACATGCATATGTTTAGTATATTTATTCTCATTCTCTTTTCTCTTTCTTATTTTTCTGGCAGTGTCGAGCTATACTACACTTTCCAGGTAACTTTAAATGGCTCTGTAATTTAATTAACCTGTTCTCTTAATTACTCTACTGAGGGCTTGTCATCTGGCTATATTCATCTGAATATGTTCTCATTTTTCAAGGACGCACTGCTTAATCCATTTTCTGACACAGCTATTTTTGTAAGGTTCTCACCACTCCTTAATTAACCATATTTCTTTTCTTTTTCCTTTTTCTCCCCATATCTCCTGCTCTTAAAGAAAGGAAGCTTTTAGTTTGCTGCCAAATATTGGTTTTTGCAAACCAATGTCTCCCTACAGAGTCTGTCCTTGTCTCTCTGGCCACATCCTCTAAGGCCATCTTTCAAGTTTCTTCTCCTTTATGAAGCCTCTTCCTTGGCTTTTTTAAATAATAAAAAATATTTATGGCACATATTTTTGAAAACTCAGAAAATCTATTATAGTAAAATTTAAACAAACACAAAGTAGAGAGAATTACTATGTACCTCATCCAGATTCAATAATTATCAACTAGTAACCAATCATGTTTTATAACTATCTCCACCCATTTTCCATATCATATTACTTTGAAGCAAAGAGATACATCATTTACCCTCAAATATTTTAATAGGTATTTCTAAAACATAACAATTTTTATTTATTAGACCACTCTGTTGAGTTAGAATTGACATATAAAAAGCTGTACATATTGAATGTAAAAAAAAATCATTGAGTTTGGAGATAATTACACACTCCTGAAACCATCTTCAACATCAAAGCCATAAACATAGCCATCGCCTCTCAAAGCTGGTTAAGTGAGAGAGCACTGAGCTGAAGAAGAGGGGAGAAGGAGAGAGAAGAAGAATCTCAGGAGAAAATACAAAAAGTTTCTCTTAATAGAGAAAATCTCAACCCAACACAAATGTTTAACACCTTGTTTCAAAAGAAAACCAGAGATTAAGACACGTATAGCACTTTGGGTGGCATGAGGCCAGTTTTAATCCATTTTCTCAAGCTTGCTAAAATAGTTGTATTTTCACTGTTGTTTTTTTTTTAATTACTAATGTTAATTTGTTCATTAGCAGCTGTTTTCTATTTTTTAGAACATGCAGCAAGAAAGGAGCAAAGGAAGCATGTGAAAATAGTCTTTCTGACACTATAATTGTGTTGCCTGAAGTTCTAAGGAGTCAAGGAAATGTGAATTAAACTCAGAGCGGATCTATAGAAAGTATTAAACAATACAGAGGTGTGGGGATAACAGCCTCATATGCTCAGTGTATGCTTAACTTTATAGTAAAAGGCCAAACAGTCTCCCAAAGAAGCTGTATTTTTTTACTTAACAAAAAGCAGTGTATGCAAGTTGCAATTGTCCTACGTTCTCACCAGCGCTGGTATTGTCAGGCTTTCAAAATGTTCAGCCTTTTTGGTAGACACACAGTGGTTTTTCATTCTGGTTTCAATTTGCATTTCATTGATGATCAATATTGCTAAGCATTTTTTTCATAAACGAGCAATGATTGCTGGCAATTAGTATATGTTTTGGTGATGTGTCTATTTGAAACTTATGCCCACTTTTTAAGTAGATATTTGTCTTCCAATTGAGTTAAAGGAATTCTTTATTTCTGGACACAAACCTTTGTGATTCCTTACACGTATGGTACTTCTAAGAGGGTGTTACTTATTTGCCAGCAGCGATGGTGGCACATTAATTTGTATACAATGAAGACGCAGAAGAGTACCTGGCACAGGGCAGAGAATCAAAGATACATAGACAGATGGCAGAGTGATTAGATGACTCATAACGTCCATTCAAAATATATGTTCATGACTCTCCCTCAGCATTAAACCAAAAGTACTGCAAACACACAAGCTGTCCTCAGAATTCTTTTGCATCTGACCCAAAATAGAAATACTTAGAATTCTATTGGGAATGGCACTTCTTACAAGACTAGCGTCCAATTTCATAGTCTCAACAGGCTAAAATCAGTTCTGAATGAAATTCTAGAGGCTTCCCAGAAGGAACCTAGTTTCAGAGTCAGACTCAACCAATAGAAAATCTAAAGAAAAGGAAGAAGAAAAATACACACACACACACACACACACAGGAAAATGTATCTCAGCTAGGCAATTTCTAAAATGAATGCCATCAAATGAGACTGTGAATTGAGGCAGGCATCACTCAGAGAAATGGTGCATAGTTGGGAAGAAACAGATTTGCTTCTGGCAGAATTGCAGTGGTCCTAGAGGCTGGTCTCATGGTTGCAAGGAAGTACAGATGTGCTCTATTCCTGAGCCCTGTGGCGCAAGCAAGAACTGGTGCTCTGGCAGGTGGCGGCTGCAGAAGTGCCATCTGGGAATCCAGGCAGTAGGTGACAGTAATCTCTCTCAAGAAAATAAAGAATTTATTGTGTCTTTTTTGTGATTGGCACTAGATTTGGTTAATGAAGGAGGAGGGGAGCTGGTTAAGTAAGAGGGAAAGGAGCTAAAAAAGGAAATTCAAAGGCTGCTTTTCTCTGTGACAAATTTTGTGTTTGTTCGTTTTATATTACTTCCCACTGTGTGGTCAAAAATATTTTCATTTCTTTGTTAATTACCTGTAAGTCCCATGAGAGCAGTGACCATGCCTTTTTCCTGTACCAGGTGTTACTAGAGCTTGCCCTGGTTTAAAATCAGGGAACTTATGTTTACGTACAGTTTTCTACAATGTTTTTATAGCAGCTCTATTCTTAACTGTAAACAACCCAAATGTCCTTTAATGGGTCGATGAGTAAATAAGCTGAGGTACACCTATACAACTGAATACCAAACAAGAATAAAAATGAACAAGCTACTGATGCATGGATGACTCTCAGGATGTTAAAGAAATGAGTATCCAAGGTTACATACTGTGTGATTCTATTTAAATGACATCAGGGGAAAGACATGCTATAGCAATGGGGAACACAGTGGGAGGTGTGCTACGGAAGGATTTGCAGCACGAGGGGATTTATTGGGGTGACTGAACTGTTCTGGATTCGCAGTGTGGTGTGATTACACAAATCTATAAATATTTTAAACTTATACAACTACCCAAAAATGTCAATTTTACTACATGTCGATTTGGAAAAAAATCATAAATTTAATTAACAGGAATGAAAAAAAGTGGAGGGCTGGGGAGTTGAATTGTACAGGTGGAGGAGAGAGATACTTGAAGTATATGTAAGAAATAGGCCTAGATTTAGAGCAACATATTAAAGAAATCTGTGGCCTTTCGAATGATTCTGAGCTATAAAGATTTGTAAGTAATGAAATGAAAATGGTAGGTAAAATCATTAGGGAGAACGCAGTATCTATTAAAATATTAAAATGCCAATATTTAAGAATTGTGCAGGGGTGTGTATGTCAGGAACAGAACAAGATAATCAAGACAGAATGCAGTATGAAAGCCAACAGGATGTTATGCCATGACAAGTGAGGTCAACAGCATCGAACACAACAAGCTGAAAAATAATCTGGCCACTGATATTTGTGGCTGGCCCTGGAATTCCAATATCGTGATAACTCCCAAGAATTTCTATCAAGAGGCAGAACAATGGATTGATCATTCCATAAAGTTTCAGACTGCCCCAAATGTAGCCTGACAGGCCAAAACAGCGCACTGGATTACTTAGGGGTCATGGAAGAGTCCAGAGCACGCATTGATTTGCTTTTTTTTTTTTTTTTATACTCAGTTTTTTTTCTGTTGTACTTTGCTTTTCGATCAATAAGCATACAATTTTGTAGTTCTATACAAATAGATGTCAATTAGCTTCCCAAAGAGGTTTTATTTTTAAACTGAGGTGGAAAAATCTCATGAACTTGTAAGTTGTGTGCAGAACCTTAGAGAAAATTCCTCAATTTACAAAGTGTTCTTTCAGTGGAATGGAGTTAACATTTATTGGGCTTTTGCTATGTGCACGTCACTTTATTTATAGACGTCATTAATTTAGTCATCTCATCGTTTATTCAATAATCATTCTCTGAACTGTTAGGAGCTGAGAAATAAGAACACAGTGGATTTTAAATTATAATAAAAAGGATTTCTTTGATTGCAACCAACATAGACTACCTAGTCACTTTTGTACATTGAACCCCACAGGAAATTAACCCTAAGATCCTCACGCATTTGGTGCAAAAGGAAACGTTCCAGAACAGCATGATTTAGTAGAGGGAGGGGTTAACCCAGAAAATAGTTACAATGGCCTCAGCTGATCCCACTGGGAGCTCTGAAGCTGGGATGCCGCTTCAGAATGGCTCTGCCTTGGGACAAAGAAGCCAGACATTGTGTACTCCTGCATCTCCCAGCCACTGGACGTGGGCAGCTCCTTAGCCCTTTAAAGGGGCCACGACTGGGCAAGACAGCTCTCCTTAGCTCAAGGCAATTTTTTCAGGAAGGCTTCAGGTGAGAGTGTCTTCCAATGCTCTGAGCCAGTGAGGGAATGAATGTCTCAATTTTGAAACAGAGGGTGGGTTTCTGGAGAGTGTTACAGCATCCGCTACAAGCACCGTTCTCTATCTCCAGTATTTATCAGCGTGCCTAACACACATAAGTACTTAATAAATAATGCTAACACTATAGTCTCTGCCACCAAATCTCACTGTTGAGAGAGAGAGAGAACCATAAAAAGTTGAGTAATAAATGTTGTAGTAAATGTATGAGGGGGACACTACCTCATGCAATTCTCACACATTTTTAGGGGATTTCCAGTTAAATAGATTTCCCTTTAAAATACAGTACAGTCAGTTAAACTGGAATGCCAGATAAACAATGACTATCTGTTAATATAAATGTCTCACGCAATATTTGGACCTTATATGTATGTATGTATTTATATATGTACATATACATATACATATACATATACATATACATACATACATATACATATATATGTGAAGGCCTGACAATTAAGTTCATGAACTTGTTGCAACGATGTTGATAACTTATTTTCTTATCAGAGAGATTATTCATTATGAATTTGTACCAACTGGACAAACAGGTAACCAAGTTTACTATTTGGAAGTGCTGAAAAGGCTGCATGAAAAAGTTAGACGGAAACGACCTGAACTTTTCACCAACAATTTATGGCTCTTGCATCACAACAATGCACCAGCTCACCCGGCACTGTCTGTGAGGGAGTTTTTAGCCAGTAAACAAAGAACTGCATTGGAACACCCTCCCTACTCACCTGATCTGGCCCCCAATGACTTCTTTCTTTACCCAAAGATAAAGGAAATATTGAAAGGAAAACATTGTGATGACATTCAGGACACCAAGGATAATACGACGACAGCTCTGATGGCCAGTCCAGAAAAAGAGTTCCAAAATTGCTTTGAAGGGTACACTAGGTGCTGGCATCGGTGCATAGCTTCCCAAGGGGAGGACTTGTAAGGTGACCACAGTGATATTCAGCAATGAGGTGTGTAGTACTTTTTCTAGAATGAGTTCGTGAACCTGTCAGACCTCGTATGTGTATATGTCATATTTCACAGGACATATTTCATGGAAACTACTTATACTAAAACATTATCCACTGTTTATCTGAAATTGAGATTTAATGCAGAGTTCTATTATTTTTTTTGCTAGCAAACTAAGGATGGAGGACTAAGGAACTCCATATTATTGTTATTTTTTAATAACGATAATAACAAAAGTTACCAGTGGAGCACGGACTAAAACTAGCCCTGCTCAACGAAATGATTAGTCTCTGCATTGGCTCCATTTGCACCTTTTTGTGACTTACGAATTTTAGGAACCTAGAAGACTTTAAATCTATCTCCCAGTTTCTGCCCATGGGAGGAACTGGCAGGACATGGAAGGCAGAGAGAAAGGGGGACTTTTCCCCTCCCGCTTCTGGTTGTGCCTTTGGCATCAGTGGCCACCACAGCCTAAAGCAACTCTGGGGACTTGCAGCTGCTTTGGCATCAGTGGCAGCTTCACCAGTGGTGGCTGCAGCTGCTCCCACATCCCTGCTGGTTCCTGGGATTCCGCTCAGCGAGAGTGATTCAGTACCAGCGGCAGCAACACCGCTGGCCGAAGTGTGGATTCACGGACTCTGGCAGCAAATATTCAAAGGCGGCAGGACTCAGTCGGTCCTTTGGTCCTTTGGTCAGACTGGGGACCTTAGAGTTATTCAGAAATGAGGGACGCAGCAGGGATGGGGTGAAAGATGATAACTGCTGTAACAAATGTGCGTAGGAAAACATCTAACATGCTACCAGTGACGATCTCTAATTGATGGGTTCACGGGGTATCACTTTTTTCTTCTTTTTCACTTTAAAAATATGTTTTGACCTTCTGTAAGAAGAATGTCATAGCAATACTATTTTAATAAAAAGTATTTGTATTAAAAAAAAATAGTCCTCAAAAAAAAATTAACAGGCAGTGAGTCATGAGAAACACTCCATGACAGCCCCTGGCAGAGAATCCCTGTAGACAAGCGACCTCATCACTGACGCTGTATGGAAGGTACCAGAACGTACCAACAGCAGCATCATAGTTACTTCTGTCTTTCCCAGGGTCTAGGGCTGGTCGCTTTTCATAAGTCTGAGTGACACGCCAGGATGTGTATCATCTCTCACACTTCGTTGGTCCTTGAACTGATATTTACTCCCGTGTCAATCAACCCCCCGGCCGCACATAGTCTCCAAGGTTCTAAAGCTAATCTGTCTGTGAGCCCTCCACGGACCTGCTGCTTGTATATGCCCACTCCACCATTGGGGTGTCAGCTCTACTCTCATATATTGGCATCCGTCAAATTTTCTCTATTCCCTTGTGTCCTTCTGGGTCTCTGAAGTTGAGAATTCTCAGATGAGGAAGGGGAACTCCACACAGTCCAGAGCTAGGAACTCTGGGTTGGCAAATCTTGACTGTGCTGTAACTGTGATTTGAGTAAACTATGGGAATCTTGACATCCTCACTTATAGAAAGAATGAAAAACCACATGACTTTATTCGCTTCCATAAGTACTGAGTGAAAAAGAATAAGTAAAAAACATGTAGCTTAGCTTTTGGAACATAATAGTCTCAATTTCTTTTTCTGAATAATTTTTAATAAAAATCAATCCAATCTTAGATGACTTGATGTATTATCTCTAGAAACTAATATTAATAGTCTCACCAGTGTGTGTGAAAGTTTAATGAGAAAATAAATATAAAATTCTCTGGAAATTATTAAGTAATAATTAATATTAGGGTTTATTATTGGTTAGTTCACATGACTACTTATTTTTAAGGTGATTTTGCTGGTCTTGTCACTTCCTATTGAAATGACATCGAGAAGATCCACTCCATTGTTTTAATCATATATTTTTTCCAGTTCCATTTGTCAACTGAGAAAAAGGAAGCGAGGACCAGGGTAAAAGCAGAAATAGTGCAGACATATAAATTCCTACAAAGTGTGAACTACATTCAAATGCGGAAACTTTGGGATTGATGGAAGCATCCTTATTATTTTGATTGTCCTACTGCTTTCAAGGGGATATGCACACGTAAATCTTTTCCAAATGTACAACTTATGTATGTTTAGCTTGTTGTGTGCAAACTATACCACAATAGATCTGTGTAAAATGTATTTATGAAACTACAAAGAAAAAAAGAAACCTGAATCCAGAGAGTAAGATCATTCAAATCTTTATATAAGAAGATAAAAAGTGCATATGTGGTGGGCCTTTGAAAGGTTTTTAAATAGGGAAGTGACATAGTCCTATTAGTACGTTGCTAAACAGACCCCCAGACAGGGGTGTGGAGGTAGAGCTGGAGAAGGTTGAATCAAGGACCCACACATCAGTCCCATTTGTGCTGCTTGGATAATTTGATCCTTGTTACCATGAATTCCCGGAACGAGAACTGTAAAAATTTCCAGCAGACTGGAGTTATGAATATGAATGTGTGCTCCATAGGCTAGCACTAATGAGCAGATCAAGGCCGGTGCAGGGGAGGAAAGGGCGCCAGGTGGAGGCGGAAAGCTGGAGTAGTGGGGCGGGCAGCTGGGCGCCAGTGCCTTGCCGAAGGAAACGGCTTCTCTCACGAAGTATTGGGCCTGCGTACACTGCACCGTCTCGTTTCATAAAACATTACTGATTGATAGCCAATTGCTTAACGTGACAGCAAAAATATACATTACATATTCAACTTTGGAGAAACAGTCTTTGCAAATTGGTTAGTTTCAGATCTATCAGGTGATCAATTATGAAAGTCAAATCTTTGAAAGTCAAAATGTGAAGACTCCTGCATCGTTCACTAACCGTAGTTCTTTCTAATCTTCCCCAATGGAAACGCCATCCCATCAATGAGCAGACCCACACATGGGCTTGTGGTGTCATAGCTGCTCTAGTCTTTGCCAGAAGTGCCTTTTTGCTCCTTAACCCACATTTCTTTTATAAAATTTCATCTTGATTACCCTAAGCTATAATATACATGTCTTTATTTTCTAGTAAAATATAAATATTTAAGTTTCTTGATAATAAAAATAGCGGAAACAGGTAATATTGCTGAGCCCTGATTTTGTATATCAGGCATATATAATCCTCAAAATAACATACACATATCACTTTACTCACCCCTTTCTTAGATAAGAAAACTGTGGCTCAAAAGAGGTTAAGAGTCCTTCCTAAGGGTGTGCAGCTGGCGAGCGGCAGTGCTGAAATCCTGTCTGTACTGTACAGCATTCGCACAGGAAAGGGCCCCTTACACTGCCTGTATCTGACCAGGATGCTTCCTCCCCTGCCGTGTCTGAGTTCCATACCCCTGCATCTGACCAGCTTCTCAGGGCGTTTTTATTGCCTTTCAGCTGCATAAGCTCCTTGACTGCAGTGCCCTCTTCTAGGCACCATCCTACGTTAACAGGATGTTATGTAGCTGAGAACTCAGCGAACACAAGGAGAAAGGAAGGTCAGTGGAATCTGGGGGAAGAGAAATCCAGGTGGGCCCTCCCTAAGGTAAGGCACCTTTCGTCCTTTACATATTGTAAGGCATTGAAATATTCTCATATACTCATTGTAGGGATCCAGCATTCTTAGAGAAACGAGGCATAGGACCCAGGAAACAAAAGTAACACAGCATATAAGATTATTTCTAGGGCAATTACTGAAACAGGTAAAGATGTAAACGGTTAAAACTAGGCGCTGTCACGTAGTAGATATATGCGCACACATATTCCACGTTTTTGTACATGTGCATATTGGCTTGAGAAGTGAAGGTGCTTTTGATTCAATGTCAACCCCATCTTCTAATTATTTGCCTTGGGAAATACACCTCTGAGCCTCGATATTCATATTTGTCAAATTAGAGTCAGTGATGTCTGTTTCTAGGCTGGGATAGTTTTAATGACAACATATGTATGGGAATACTTATTGTCTTTACTAGTTCTTAGTTGGTGCTTCATCTGCGTTCTTTGCTTTTTCTGCCAAACAAGCACAGGGTCTAAAATATTTCATTTGAATTTGAATGATGTAGTTTATATATTATGGAAAACATGCATATTCTATCATTATGTTGGGCCACGTGTGTCAATAAATCAAAACCACTCTCTTTACTGACAAAGTATTTTCACATTTCACCATCGCATGTCCTCATGTCCGAAACCAGGTGCACTGCATGGCTGCCGGTTAAAAGCAGTGAGTCCTGAGAGCAGGGAGAACAGGGAGAAAAGAAGGGCTGCTGTCAGAAATGAGCAGTTACTATGTGCCATGCACTTTCTAATCATTTTATATTACATTTCCATAGAAGTCTCGTCAGACACAGAATCCATGATTCGCTGAAGGTCACCAAGCTGGTAAGTGGCAGAGTTAGCAACACGGCCTGCCGCCAGTCAAACAGATCTGTTGAGCACTGGCCCGCACCCCTCCGAATGCCCCCTGCATGCTCTCACTGCTAATCCCGCCGTGCCTCCCCCTCACGGGTTCCTATGTTTGAGAATCCTATACAAACAGCCCATGACCGCCTCTCTCAACTAGGTCGCAGTCTATTGGATACAGAATACCATTTCCTCATCTGTAAAATGGGGAAACCTGCCAATCTTACCAGGTTGCTGTGGGAGTTGAATTTATAATATATATTTGAACGTCTTTGTGGGTGGCAAATTACTCAACTAGTAGGAAGCATTACTGCTGTGGCTGAAATTCGTGGGCCAGACATGGAGATTTGTGCATTTGCCTTGGGGGAAAAGTGTCTTTGCCAAAGCTCAAAGGAGCTCAGAGCTTTCAAAACCAAAGAAGGGCAGAGTCCATCAATCATCCTGCTCGCCATGGGAAGACACCTCTCAGAATGTCAACACTGCAGAGGTCTGGCAACTTGGCCTGCATGCTTTTTAATTACTTTGCTAATTAGTAGGCAAACTAAAATTAGAGGCCACTTCATTTCCCCCCCTTTTTTATACTTTCTGCTTTTCTTTCTTGAGTTTGAAGTGCTCCCTGCTGCTGCCAGACATTCCCTACAAGGAACCAAAGGTGCTCCAGGAATCTAGGACCTGGGCTGGGTCCCAAGACCTGCAGGCTGGAGCTGAAAGCCGGTGAGTCAGAGGCTGAGGGGTAAATCACAAGAGCTGAGCACATAAAGATACAGGGAAGTGGCGAGAATGAGCATTATTTGAGTGTAATTTACACCTTTCAGGTGACATTTATTGAGCACTTGCTAGCACGCCATGACTGTCACTATTTCCTTAATCGCCACAGCAACCTCATGAGCAAGATTGTAATATAATGCCCGGTTGTCTGATGAAGAAATGAATGAGAACAGTGGTTTGCCTAACTTTCCTTAACATTTATAGCCCTAAAATTATGAGAGAGTCAATTCTAGAGAATCTAGTTCTGTACTTGTGCCCTTAAATCCTTAAATACATCACACAGCATTCTGGAGAGTGTTCCGGGCGCTCCTATTTCAGAGGAGGAAACAAGTTTCAAGGTCACATATGTAGCTCAAGGTCACTCATGCATTCATCAGGTGGCTACTGTACAAAATCCTAAATACTGAGCGGCTTAAACAAGTGCAATTTCTTTCTCGCAGTTCTGGAGGTGAGAAGGTTCTGGGATGGTACGTTTCATTCTGAGGCCTCTTCTCTTGGCTTATAGGTGGCTGACATCTAGCTGTGCACTCACACTACGTCTTCTTTGTGTGCAGTGAGATTTTGAGAGCAAGCTCTTTGGTGTCTCTTCTTATAATCCAGTCCTGAAGTCCCCATCTTCATAACCTCATCAGACACTAATTATCTGCCAAAGGCCCCATCTCCAAATATCACATTGGGGATTAGGGAGGGCTTTTATATATGAATTTTGAGGGCACACACATTAAATCCATAATATTCAGCCCCTGGCACCCCAAAATTCATGTCCTTCTCAGTTGCAAAATACATTCATTCCATCCCATCCCAACAGCCTCCAAAGTCTTAACTCATTTCCGCATCAACTCTTAGCTAAAGTCCAAAGTCTTACCGAAATATCTAAATCAGATATTAGTGAAATTCAAGGCATGAGTAATCCTGAGTGGTGAGAGGGGACAGCCTTCCTTTGTACCTGATCTTAGGTGGGGTAGTATTTGTAGATAGTCTTTATCAAACATAGGAAGCTCCCCTCTACTGAGTTTTTATTATGAATAGGTGTTAGAATTTCGTCAAATTCTTCTTCTGCGTCTATTGTTATGATCATGTGATTTTTCTTTTTCTTTTTCAGCCTCCTGATATTTTGTTTGAATTACACTGATTTTTTTGAATGTTGAACAAGTCTTGTATACATGAAGTAAATCTTACCTGGTTGTAATGTCCAATTCTTTTTACACATAGTTGGATTCAATTTGCTAACATTTTATTGAGGATTTTTGTTATCTGTGTTCATGAAAGATATTGATCTGTAGTTTTCTTATAACACCTTTGGCTCGTTTTGATGTTAAGGCAATGCTGGCCGTATTGAAGGAGTTAGGAAGTATTTCCTCTGCTTCTATCCTTTGAACAGGATTGTAGAAAATCGGCATAATTTCATTAAGTGAAATTAGAATTCACTAATGAATCCATTTGGGCATGGTGCCTTCTGTTTTGGAAAGTTATTAATTGTTGGTTCAATTTCTTTAATAGACATAAACCTATTCAGATCGTCTACTTAGGCTTCTGTGAGTTTGGGCAGACTATGTCTTTCAAGGAACTGGTCCCTTTCAACTAGGTTTTCACATTTGTGATCATAATAGAGCTGGTCATCGTATGCTTTTATTATCCTTTTAATTTCCATGGGTTTTGCAGTGATATTCTGTCTTCCATTTCTGATACTAATTTATTTCTTCTCTCTTTTTCTTTTAGTCTAGCTGGAGTCTTATTGATTTTTATCGATCTTTTCAAAGAACAAGTTTTTGTTTACATTGATTTTCTCTATTGATTTCCTGTTTTCAATTTCATTGATTTTTCGCTTTAATTCTTATTTATCTTATTCTTCTTACTTTGTTAATTTGGTTTTTTTCTAGTGTCCTATGGTGGAAACTTAGATTACTGATTTTCGATCTTTTCGTTTTAATATACACGCATGTATCCAATGCTATAAATTTCCCCCTAAGTACTGCTTTCACTGAATCCCACAGTTTTTAATAAGTTTTCATTTTTATTTAGTTCAAAATATTTCTTAATTTCTCTTGATATTTCTCCTTTGACCCATGTGTTATTTAGAAATGTGCTGTTTAATTTCCATATATTTGGGAGATTTTCCCGTTGTCTTTCTGTTGATTTCTAGTTTAATTCTATTGTGGTCTAAGAACAGTTATTATGTATTTTTAATACAATGTGTGATTTGGATAGCCAATATTTACTTACAATTGGTCTGATTGTATATCAATATGTGAATTGAGCTTATAATTTTTTCATGCATTTCCCTTATTTGATTTTCAATCAAATAGTAACACCTTTATTAAATCATATGCCAAGTGTTCTTCCTTCTATTTTCTTGAACGATTTAACTCTTATTGGCAAGTATGGCATATTGTGAACATTGATGATATCTGAAGTTTGGGGTAAGAGATGTCTTTGAATTATGGAACAGAATTGAATACATTATTTCAATTTATTTACTACATATTAGTTTGACTGTTCTATTTGTTTTTTGAGCAAAATTGACATTTAATATCTATGGAGTTACATATTTCCTCTAGTTCTAAAATTCATCAGTACACGGTGGTTTATAAAATTATGTTTTAATCTCAGATGTATCTCCTTTCCTCAATTAATATTCTCAGACCAGAGATCTAACTTATTTTTCTTTTCAAAGTAGTATCTCTTAATTTTGTATATGCATGCTATTATTTTGTTGCTATGTTCTCTACTTCATTTGTCACGCCCTTATCCTTGTTACTTTTGTCTTTTTTTCTTTGTGGTCAGCTAGTTGATTCTTTTCCAACATTTTGAGTTTAATGTGTAATTTCTTTTTGTTTCCTGATACATGTATTTAAAGCTATACATGTGTCTATGAATGCTGCTTTACCTGTCTGATTTTCATACCTAATGTAAGTCTTTGTGTGTCAACATACACTTTATAAATTGTAACTTTTCTGGCTACAGCATATTCCACTGTTAATATTCTAAAATATATACACTGTTTCTAGCATATACTATTATAAATGATATTATGATAAACATATTTGTATTTACAATTTTTTAGGTTTTCTTAAGTTTGATTTATTTCCAACTAATGTTTTGTTCATTCTAGAATCTTACAATTGACATTATTAAATCAAAAGTGTGAGTGTCTTTAAAGTTCTGTTGACACCCTGATTTAATTTTGTGATGGTATTATAACAATTTTATTATCATTGGCAATATGAGATAGGACTTTTGCCACAATTATTACTTTCTCTAATTTAGAAGAATACACTTATGAGAAAAATAGGCCAATCTGATGATCCTTTGCCTAAATCCCTTAACATTTTAACTTTGTACAAAATTTTAAAACTTTTGGTCCTTAATCTTTTAATATATTAGATAAGAAAGTAGCAATAGCTATCAAAATATCCTTTTGTGTTTTAATCTTCTTGGTTTTAATGATTCATCATTGCTTACGTATCCATAGCAATAAGAAAGGTCATATTTCTCAAGTTGTAAATATGAGTATTTACCTTATAGAATGCTGTTCCTCAAACATTTTGGTCTCAAGATTCCTCTATTGAATGTTCACAAGAGTTTATGTTTATATGAGTTATAGCTATTAATAAGCATATTAGAAAATTAAAATTAAGACATAATTATTTGTTTTAGTAAAGCTACTTTATTTATTAATTCATTATATTTTTTAAAATAATTATATTAATCACATAACAGGTTAACAAATAAAATGTTTTTAAGTGTTTTATGTCTTTCAAAATGTGTATAACATGCTTATATTTATCAAAAACGAATGTATTTGGAAACAATAGTAGCATTACTTTAGACTTTTGGAGAAAAAAAGTAATGCTTGCCTTAATAAGAGCTTAATTCACATATCTGCTGCTGCATTTAGTCTATTGTGAGATTTTATTTTATTTTACTTTTTAAGTATTATTAAAAAAAATCTGGCCTCACACAGATAAGTGGTTGGGAAAGAAAAGTGTACTCACTAACCTTTTTAGATAATTGTGTATATTTTTTGTTGATACTAAACCAAACTTGATTAGTGCTAAGTTTCTTAAAGATGAATTGCAATGTAGAATCTAAAGTGCATATCAAACTTTTTGTGCTGTGTTACATAAACATCTATTGGTCTGTCTTGCACTTTGAGTGTGTCTTTTAGCTATGTGTGATTTTGTAAACTCATGCACTAGTCATATAAAAATATTAGTTCATTGATTTATGTAGATCTTCTAACTGCTGGCATATTTAATGATAAAACATGAACAAATAATTTGTTGATATTGGGAATATTTTCATAAGAAAAATCTTTAAAATTTGAGAAACAACTAACATCACAGTAGGAGATACAATTTTTTCAAAGTTCTATTTTAATTCGTATAACTCAACTACTGTTATTGGCAACACATGATGTCAGATTGTTTTAGAAGACATATTCACTTAGTTTGTTCCTGAGGTAGTTAATATATGTCATACCCAAGTCTAAATATGGACAGTTTGTCTCACAGTCATTTTTTAAAGTGAAAATGCTGCTCTATGAAAAAAGCAGCTGGTTCAGCCTGCAATTCAGTCACATAATATTTGAGGCAACCACTGTATTTATGTATGCCTCAGAAATGCTTTAGATGGACTTTCCATTTTGTCACCAAGAATACTATAAAGGTAAGTAATCAAGTTTCAAAATTTGATAAAGTTAATGTTTTTATTTCTTCATCAAGCCGTTTTAAAGTGAAATAGGCTTTTTTCTTCTTTAATTAAGAATATGGCGATAGAGAGAAACTTGTTTACTGGTACAAATGGCTCCACCCCCTTGATCTGTACTAAGATGCCAGCAGCTTCAGCCACCACTTCTTCTGTAGCATTAATGCAAAGTGTCCACCACGCAGTTCACCTAACGACTGTTTGCTTGAGCTCTAGACACTGACCATGCAATGATCAAGGCTGGAGTCTTAGGCACAATTATAGAAAACATTTGGAATGGAGGTGTGTGTCGTTCCTTCTTATACATTCGACAAAGTCTGACAGGAGCAAAGTCAGCATCGTTTATCTTCCTCAGACTCTTTCACAGGAAAGGGGGACTATTACTAATTATGTCTGCACGTAGAATGTAAGTCAGGATTACACCCGGTGCAATGGAGTATATGTCTCCCTTGAATAAGACAGAGATAAACTCAGGCCACACCACTCTGCAGAATGAACAGGAAGGAATATCACAGTGCTAAGGGGTGTGCTATGTGTGTGTAGCTTGCCTTCCAAGCTCAGTGAGAGCAGTAGTATTTGTAGCATTTCAGGGTTGGAAAAAAAATATTTTTCAACAAAAACTTTAAACAACAATAATCACTGTAAAAGAGCAATTACAGAGGTTAAGAATGTGGCTGTTGGGGTCCAGGAAAAGTCGCCTCAAAACATCCCCTGATGGCATAGTGATGATTTCAGATTACCATCCCTTGGAGGCAGCAGGAGTGGGAGAAGCTCTCTGACTCTGTCTCTTTAAACACAGGGGTAAATCTCCAGGTGGAAGGAACCCGCCTGCTAGGAGGGCTAAGAACAGTGAGATAATGGTGAATCAGCCAAAGGCCAGAGACAGAATCCAGAGCTGAGAAGCCCGGCTAAACAAACCCTTGTGGGCTTTACTCACTTACTGCCCTATGCCCACTTCTCCTTAAATTCCGTACTAGCTACGTACCCCCAAACCTATGCTCCTTGTCTTGTCAAACCCCCACTGATGTATGGCTTCTTTATGTAAAGGACATGTAAACGGCCTGCTCCACTTCTCTCCCAGAGAACCATTCTTTTAATTCTCACATGTACACGTGATAAAACGGGGTTTTCTCCTGTTACCCTTCCTTGTGCCAGTTTTATTAGTCCAACCACAAAAACTCAAGAAGGGTACAAAGGACAATTCCTCTCTCTGACACGGCCCCACATCTTCTCCAAACCCACCACTCTTCAAGTATTCCTCCTAAACTTTGGGAGAAGCAGCACGGAGCGTTCCCCATCTGAGCCCATTGTTTCAATGGCCTAAAGCCATTCAAGTAAGAAAGGAAGGAGTGGACCAAACCCGGGGGTTCATGGCTAAAAGGTAAAAGTTATCTTGCTTGAAGTGTACGCTGTGACCACATATTTGGCGGTGGTTATTTGCCCATAAAATTAAAATAGACAAACATGTTGGCAGTTCTCTGAGTTTTTGAGGAATCAGTATTTCCAAATAAATATCAAACTCAGGTCTACCTAGCAGACGCCCATGCTAAAGTGATTCTTCTCCAGAAAGAAATTAGCCTGCAAGGAGTCAGGGGCAAACTTGACGAGAGCCTCAGACGACACCCAGAGCTCCTGAAGTCTGACGTGAGTCTGGGTTGTATTTCGGGTTGAGCACAGAGTGCCATCATTTTTAACCGACTGCTATTTTATTTTTCTCTCACATGCAGTCAGAGTCAGCCCCCAACATACATAGCATTTTATATATCCCTTTATACTCTGCCTGTTTTGTTCTGACTTCTGCTGGTTTATATGCTGAAATGTCCAGCCTATGTACCAGAGCTGCCCAAATAAGTGAATGGTTGTTCCTCATCTTTGCAAAAAAAAAAAAAAAAAAAAAAAAAAAAGCCTAATTTGCCCCTCAAAATAAATGTCTCATTTTTTATTAATTAAGTCCTGTAATTTATAAGAACATGTATGTCAACTTTTGTGAAAACTCCTGACATTACTGTGGTAGGATCCCTAATTTAACAGTATGTGGTGGAATAAATGAATGTTTGCACTTTCAGTGAACTGACTGTATTTAGTTTTTCTTCAGATTATAGACTTTTAGAATTCCCTCTCTTCCTCTTCTCCTTTTGCGTCTCTTTCTCCTCCTTTCCCTGCCTCTCACACGTCCTCTTCTTCTCCCCTCCTCTTCCTCTTTCTTCTTCTCACTTATTCTAAGGTCCAGCTATGAGGACCTTTGGAAGAAAGGCAGGAAAGAAACATCACCAGTATGTTATCTATCGTTTAAAATACATCATGGACTTAACATTATGAGTTTCTGAGTAATACTGTATTCCACCCACTTAGACATGACAAAATAGCTCACAGAGGTTACATAACTTGTCCAAGTCATGTAAGCGATGGACTTCTAACTTAGGTGGATTGTCTAGTGGTTTATTTATGCATTTATGCATTGAACAAATGTTTTTTCAATCACCCTTGGTTTTCCAGCCCTGTTCAAAATACAGTGGTCAATAAGACACATGAAGTTCCTGTATTGATCCTGATTAAGCAGAGCATTTTGAGACAGCAGTCAGATTGGGGGAGGGGGGTAAACTAATACATAAAAGAGATTTGAATTGTGGAATGTTGTAAAGAAGATTAAATAGAATGATTTGGTAGAGTGAAATGCAGCATATTGATGGAGAATGGCTCATGGAGTTTCAGACAGGATGACCTCTCTGAAAAAGTAACATTTCAGTAGAGCTCAGAAAGCGAGAAGATCCCAGCTATGAGAAGATCTGCGAGAAGAGCATTAAGCAAATGCCAAGTCCCCGTGTAGCGGCAGAGGGGCAGCTGGGGTTGGCAGAGGCGAAAGCAGCGCTGTGTACCGGCAGAGCAGGTGCTGGGGTTGGCAGAGGCAGCACAGGCAGGGGGCCAGTCACGTGGAGTGGACGCCATTGTTAGGAGTTTAGGTGTGTTTGTTTCTTTCTTGTAAAAGAAAACCACTGGACAGTTTTTAAAAAGGAGGTGAGAGATACGGTGTGGTCAATATTTAAATGTCACCTCATTTGATATGTGAACGATGTTTTAAGAGATGATTATAAGCAGAAACATTTTTTTAAATATCATTGAAGTGCTTCAGGTGAAAAAAATCAGGGATTTGGAGACTTACTGGATAAGCATAAATACAGTGAAATTAAAGTCTAAGCTCTAGGGCTAACAGAAAAACACTTTTGAAGGATATATAACAAATCAATAATATGTATAGATAATATAAGTTTATATTGTTGAGGAGTATTCCATAGTATTGATGGACCACAGATTGTTTACTTATTTACTCACTGAAGGACATCTGAGTTGTTTCCAATTTGGGGCTTTTATCAATTAAAAACTACTAGGAACATTTGTGTTCAGATGTTTTTTTGTGATCATACACATTTATTTACCTGGGATAAATGCCCAAAAGTACAATTTATGGCAGGTGCATGTCTAGCCTTTTAAGAAACTGCCAAACATTTTCCCAGAGGGACTGCACCATTCTGCATTCCCACTAGCAATATATGAGTAATGCAGTTTCTCCACATCTCTGCCAGCATTTGGTTTTAGAACTTTTTAAAAAATGTTAGTCATTCTGATAGAAGTGTGGTGACAAATAATTGTGGTTTCCATTGGCATTTGCTTAATGGCTAATGATATTGAAGGGCTTTTTATGTCCTTGTTTGTCTCATCTGTGTCAAATGGCTGCTCGTGTCTTATGCTCATTTTTAAATTAGATTTTTTTTTTTCTGTTGAGTTTTGAGAGTTTTTTACGGGACTAGGTACTATACATATGTGGTTTGCAAATATTTGCTCTTTTTCTGTAGTTTATCTTTTCATCTCCTAAACATGAAATACTTTAGAAATGATTTAAAGTGCTAGATGGTGTTTTATTCCTGCCCTGTGAATTTATTTTCTCGTCTCTGAAGTTGTTAGGATAGGAGCCGATCACCTGAATCCAGTCTGAGATTAATCTGACTGGAAACTGGTGCTCAATCATTATTAGAGCTTGTTCATTTCCATCTCACCCTTTCCTCCCATATGTAGTGATTTGAAAGGCTCCATTTTTATTGGGATTCCTGGTAGATCCTGTCATCCAAGATGTATCTGCCCAGACCTGTTAGAATACAGAATTCTCTTCCCCTTTGAGACTTTTCTTTAATTCTGCTCTACTTCCCAACTTGTCAGCCACTGCTAATGAATTAATAAATTTCCGGTGGGGAAAATTAACACACATATTGGATGATCTTTCTACATTTCCCTTCTTTTTAGTCATTTCCCCTTCAAGTCTGGCAAGAGTGGTAGCTCTGTGATGGCTTCAAACACACATGCCTTATAAAATTTGTATCCAGTTCATCAAATAGTTCTCCTTGGGAATATTAATGTGATACCATCTAGTTCTCCATGAATATAAGCAGAAGTCTTCCCCTCTCTTTTATTTTAATTCTTGTGATAATTGTCCCAGAGTTATCTTCTGTCATGGTGTAATTTTAATATCTAGTGGTTGCAAAGAGAAAATCTCTCTATCGGTCACCAATGCTGGCATTTAAGTATCCAGTGATCATAAGGCCTGATGATTTTCTGATGATTTAAGAAAACTTCTGTAGCATGTCTTGAAATTAGTATTCATGCTTTAGGTTTTGATACTATTTTGTCTACCTTCTTCAATTGTCTACCTTTAATTTTTATCAAAAATATTCCTCTTCCCAATATGATTGACAATATTTTCTACTGCATTGCAGCTTGTATTTATTAAGAGACAGTGTCTTGTTAATATTTGTTTTCTACTGAGCAACTGTTTTTTCTTAATAAAATGAAAATTGTGAAACTGCAGTATATAGTATCTCCCCCTTTGAAGGGACCACTACTAAGAACAGACTGAAATTTGTTGCCAAGTAATAGTGAGTTTATAGAAAACTTGGAATATATTTCATGGACTAGAATACCTTTGCCTTTATTTTTCTACTATTCTTTTTTTCTCAATTGCTTCAGTTATGTTTAAGACTTCTGTTCAGTAATACAGGGGTCCTTTTCTTTATTTGTTAAATTTGTTTGGTTCTTTTTTGGATAGACATTTTAAAATTTTGATAAAGCAGTGTAATAGTGGTGAACTAAATAAAAAGGGAATATTTTTATCTCCCAAAACTATTGTAAATACTCAAAGGATGAGATTTTGCCCTTTATATTTTAAATAAAGCTAGGCATGAAGAAAGTACTTTCAACAAAATACGTGTTGAATACAAAATTCTCTTGTACACTGTAATATATTATTTTCTGTACAGGAACTCTGGGATTTTCACATATTAAGTGTTTAAACATGTTAAATGAATTAATCACTATTTATTGAGTAATAACATATAAATTAAGTGAGAGGGAAGTGAAATGAAACACACCAAACTCACTACTATTTTGGGACACAGAGACAAAAACGTATTTAATACACAGTAAATCAACATAATTTTGCTCTAATTGATATGAGTTCATTAGCTTCTTAGTACTGATATGTGTAGAAATCTGAAAGGCTAAAAATGTTTGCTCCGTTATTAAACAGACAGAGTCTATCGGACCATTTTCTCCAGAATGCAGATTTGTTAAAGACAACCCCACAAGCCCTCCTTGCTCTCGGGTCACGTGTCAGCGGGGAATAAGCACCATTTCTAGTCACAGACCTAAACTTGAATACCAATTCCCATGACCTTGAGAAGTTAGTTAACTCCTTTGAGCTTCAGTTTTCTCACCAAGAAATTACCAAACTAAACTCATCATTTAATTTTGAGAAGCCAAATGGATCCGTGGGCCATGAAAGTTTATAAGGGAGGGCAAGAATCAGGCAGATTTCCTGCCATTGATTTTTTTGTGACGGGCAGTTTTCCACAGGTGGTAGAAGAGAATGGCAGTGAAGATGTGGCTGCATGTCCAAAGGGAAGAGTAGCCCTGGCCAGAAACAGGAGAGGAAGCTGGAGTTTCTGCAAGTAGTAGGAGAAGTCTTAGCAGAAGTCCTTTCATCAACTGGGGGGTTGATGCAGAAAACTGTGCTAACCAGTCACTCCTCTCTTTCATTTTATTTTATTTCACTTTTTTGAATTGGAAGGTACAGATTTTATATAGTTCGCTGATTTCAACAATTGTACACACCTGTGTGTATCACGAGCCAAAATATTATCTATAATAAAAGTTTCATCACGACCCTTTTCAGTCAGTTAATCCTACCTTCTCAGCTAAATATTTTCTGATTTCTAGCACACCAGGCTGGTTTTGTATGCACTTGAAAATCACATAAATAACATGTACATTAATTTCCTTTCTGTGCCTGCTTTTTTCATTCAACATCACGCTTTGTTACATTCATGCATGTTGTCGCATATTTCAGTAGCTCATTCTTTTTTGTGGGTGAATCATATTCTACGCTATGACTATGCCATAGTTTGTTTATTGATTTCTGTGTTGGTGGGAATTTATTATTTTACTAGCTATTGGCTATATTAAATAATGCTGCTATGAATATTCTCACACAAGTGTTTTTGTGCACATGTTTTCATTTACCTGGAGTAAATATTTTAAACTCGACTTCGGTCCACACACAAAAATCAATTCAAAATGAATCATAACTTAAACATCAAAGCCAGAACCAAAAAGATTCTAGACAAAAACACTGAAGAATATCTTCATAAGCTTGGGGCAGGCAACATTACCTTAGAACATTAAAAAGAACTCTAGCACTAAAATACGTAAATTTGCCTTCATTAAAATAAAACTTTTGGTTTATCAAAAATCACTATTATAAAGTATATGTGAAGTACTTCTATAATGATAAAAACGAATAAGAATTGGGCAAAAGTTTGAGTAAACACCATACAAAGAAGACGGTCAATAAGTACATGCAAAAGTGCTGGACACCATTAGGCTTCAGGGAAAGAGTATAAGGGAACGAGTAGCGGAAATCATGAAGTATAACCAGGGTCTAAGCCACAAGGACCTCTTCTGCCATATTCCTGAGGTAGCACTAGATCTTAGGGACGACGAAGAGTCACTGCAAGATTTGAAGAACAAGATGGACATGGGGAGATTTGTCACGTCACTCTCCAAGAACAAGCCTGGCCTTATGCCTCCCCCGCGTAGTGGCACAGGAGAACTCCTAGCTCGGGGAGAGGCCCTGACTGTTGGTGACAGTATCCCATGTGCCTCACAGGCCTGGCAGAAACGCATAGTCATTCACTCAGTCATTCAACAAATACAGTATGCATTTACCATGCAGTAAATTAGTGTTTAACTTTTCGGAGTTTATGGTCCAAGGCAAGAAGACAAATGCAAGCATAAAACAATTTACTTGTTTTAAAAGCCCAGAAACTGTCCCCATGGCTATACCTTTGCTTTAACTTCATCTAGAATTAAACACACACACACACACACACACACACCGGTCTGTGAAAACATCTGGCAATATAAATTCTAATGTGAAACATGCCGCATTTGAATCCTAGACCCAAAATGATTTTATTAATGTATAACAGAAAATTAACTCAACCTCCGTAAGTGTCAGTTCCCTCATTTGCAAAATACAGATTAAAATAATACATTACTGTGAGGGCATAAAAAATCATGTGTTTAAAGCACACGTGAGGCATATGACAAATGTGCACGATGTCAGCTATTTGCATTACTTCCTTGCTACGCAGCCAGACTGCTGACCCGTCACTCTAACCATTCTTCTTATCCCCCATAGATTTCTCTAGACCACTTGAAATCATCCTTCAAACACAGCTGCAAAGATTGTTCCTGCTGTCAAAAACTTGTGCGATTCCTCTATCCCTATGGAATAAACATGATCACCTTAGCTTTCAAATCAAAACCTCAGTCTTTTCCATTATTCTGTATTGTACAATCAGTGTTTAAAAAAATGAACAGATTACTGTTATATAAGTCCATACCAACGTTCCTGAACCCACCGTTTTGTTCAAGCTGTTTTCCTGCTTGGAACGTTTCCCATGTTCTATGTTTCCTCACATGCTACCCTACTATTTTTATGTCCTCTCTCTCAACCAAATGCAACTTTCTTCTCCTGAGCTCTCTCAGCAGCGTGCATATTTATGTTCCCCAGTGACATTTGTTATACATAATTCTGGATTAGTGCTGTCATTAGTTCATGTGATTTCAATTAATGACGATAAGGCATACGATTTTTCAGTAGCTACAGTATGCTACTCATTTTACAAAGTTCATACCCCACAATATCTCTAACTTTTATAATACCTCTCTAACTATTATGGGTTCCATTTATTCAAGACGACCATGAGGTGCCAAGATTTTAGGTAACGTTGTACGATCACACGGTTAATAAGTGGAAAGAGCAGGTGTTCAGCTCGTGCCTGACTTTGACGCGTGATCCATTGTACCAGCTTGTTTTAAATGCACCTTCTCCTCCTGCTAGATTAGAAATTCTTTGAAATCAGGGCAAGTAGCTTATTCAACTCTGCATGTTCTCCAAGTCCTAACCTTGGGTCTATTTTTCAACACAGAGCGACTCACTGTGTTATGCATTTTTATGTTATTTCAAACACTGCTGGCTGATAACTCTCCGACAGGTGTTATTATTGCTCTTTGAACTCAGATATGGACACTGAGACAAAGCAATGAGGTGACCTGTTCTAGATTATACAGCAAGTGGCAGAGGCTAGATTTGAAGAAAATAGAAAACACAGGGAGTGCCGTCTGTGCTGGGCACGGGCTTAGGCATGGGCGTGCTAGGAAGCAACCTGAGGCCTGACAGCCAGGCCCTCGGGGCCTAGCAAAGGAGGAGGTGTGTGAGGAGCGCTACAAAAGATGTTTCTAAAGGCTCAAAGACGTGTTTGAGCTCCACTCTGCAAACTCCCCCCTCTCCTCTTAGTGATGGTTGCCTCAGATTAGGCCCATACATTTTGACAGTTCCACTCCATTTTATCCAATTTTCTTCTGAAGTTTGAAATGTACAAGATTACATAGGAGGTGTTATGAAAAATGTCTATTTTTATATTTAATTTTCACTCTGAGCTGAGAATTTTTCAGGGGACCTAACTTTGCCTTACAGAATATCCTCATTAAGTCATTTTAGGCCTTTTATTCTGAGGGACCATCTGGTGGGAAACCTGGGTTCTTAGTCGGAAGCTTTAAATTTATCCTGTTTCTTTTCTTTACATATTCTTTCTTCCTTTCCTTTTCCACGGTTCCAGAAAACTTTATCTATCCTCATTTTCTTTACCTAACAATGACTTTTCCCATTTTTCAGCATGCATATACGAGTGTATATATTTATGACTACCAGAGAATTGGTTAGCATTAGGAAGATGCTCTATTAAGAAACCCCATAGACTTTGGGTTCAAATAGACTGTGATTCTGTTTTGTGCCAATCTCAGCCTATTGATAACCAATTTTGTGGCTATACCAGCCCTGTGGTTCTCATTATGATTGCAAGATGCCCTCAGTAATAATCATCAGGAAACTTTGAAAAAAACACAATGTTTATTACTCATAGGTCCTGGAAAGCACAGGGCTCCCCTGAGGCCACACAGGGAGATTACTGGTAGAGAAAGAGAAAGCAGACCTGGGTTCTGCTTTTACTGGGGTTGTGGGTGGGTCCTAAGGTTTTCAGAGCTCACTCCTTATTGGTGAATTTAAAACATAAGCTAGAAGTTTAAAGTATGGGAAGAGAACAAACAACAGCTCAACTAGTCAGTTATGGAAATCAACCAAGATTTCTAAAACAAAGGAGCCTGGGGGTTGAAGATGGGCAGCCTGGTTCTTTATCTGGCCCTGTGGCCTCAGCCATCAAAGCTGAAGACAGGCACTTGCATTACAAAAAAGGAAAAGCAATGTCAGGGCTCAACACAGATTCAAATACTGATTCCACCACTTTATAGAAAATTGGCCTCGAGTTAGTTCTGTAACATGTTCCTATTAGCTGATAAAATGGGAATACTAAAATTTATATTTACAGCATCTTGTAAAGATTGAGGATATAGTGAAGAGCATATCACAGTGTTAGGCACAGGAGAAAATCATAAATGGAAGCTGTTCTTAGTATTGTTATCACCATGCAATTTATAAAATCCATGGATAGGCTGCATAACGCCATATAATTCTCGACAAGGACTAAAATGTAAATCTACCACTATTAGTGCTGTAAGTGACCCACAGGGAAGAGGTCTTCAGCCGCAAATTCACGTCTTGTGGACAGAGGGCTTTGTCTCTCAATGTTCTCAGAGGATAATGGGCCAATAAATAAGGGAATCGGCCTTTCCCTCTCTTAGACTGGAATCACTGCCCAAATATGTCTCTCGCTTTATAATTTATCAGGTAGTGCTTGTCAAATGACAACAAAACAGTCCTCTTTCTGAATACTTCCTTGCCTACACTGTGTAGTCTAAACAACGTGAAGTTTGCTCATTTTGTTTACTTTAGAAGGGTACCGTAACTTCTCTTGAGTTAATCTGCTCTCCTGGTTACAGGTGTTTGCAAAGTGGACTACTTGAACACCACCGCTTTGCTGAGCTCCTCTCTGGCTCTTAGCCTCCCCTTGGGCTCCTGGAAGCTGTTTTTCCTTCCTCAGGACCTGCCATGTCTCTCCACCAGGTAATGGAAACCTAGATATAGTCTCTTCTTGGGTCATGTAAATTCATTTCCTCAGATCTAGAGGATGTCCAATGATGTCTTCCTTTGTTTAAACTGTTCCTGATTTCATGGTGACCAACCTGTTTTTCTCTGCCAGTGCTACAGAAACAAATATCCTCCTATAGATATGAAGGCAGACAATTTTCTACTGTTAAATTTACTATTTTAGTAGAAACAATGAATTTAATCTAATAAGAAGTTTTCATGCAGTCTATGTTGAGGATTAATAGTTTTCCTATTAAAGTGACTGACTTTATTTCTCACAAAATGATAACCTTGACTAATGGCATGTCTCCTCCTGTTCGCAGTCATCTGGTGTTAATGGTTCTGTCCAAACAGCTTGTTCCTGAGTCCCGCATCACCTATCAGCCCGATAGCAGCCTGCCAGTTTCAGCGTATCCTGCTCCGCTACATAATTCAATGTTTATTAACTATTTATTAAACATTCACTATGTGCCAAAGTCTATGCTATCAGGAAAATCAAGCACTACATCAAACCACTGCACAACCCAGATACTGGGGGGACACCAACATGCCAGGGATTTTGTGAAAAAAGGAAAGGTGCACTAGAGGCCTTACTAAAGAAGTGGTCGGTTCATCCAAGGAAAGACACCAAGAGTTTCACAGCTGCTTGATGAAGGGGAGCCTCAAAGTAGGACTTTTCTAGGTGGGAAAGGGAGGCAGGCAGCGTAGCAGAATGAACTCAGCAAAGATAACCAAACACCTGAAGACACAGAGGGAGAAAAGAGAAAGGTATACTCCAGAAGCGCTGCAGATGGTAACAACTAGAGAATAGGGCCCAGGGGGAGAGATGAGAATATCCAAGGCCAGAACCAGATATAGGATTTATTAGGTGACACATTAGCGTTTAGGCTTTATTATTCTGTTGATATACTCATCAAAGTATTTTAAGCTGGGGGACAACCTGGTTACATTTGCTCTTAGGAAACAGCATTCATTCACATAGCACGGGATGAAGTGGAGCCAGGGAGACCACAGGGAGATTCTCATGATTGCTCAGGCTGGAAATGAAGGGACTAACTCAGGCGGGGGGGGGGGCCCATTCACACATAACGACAGGGCTTTGGAAGCAAACATGGGTTTGCTCCCCTCTTATAAACAGCATTCCTTGGATGAGCTTCCTCCTGCTTCCAAGCCTCATCCGCAAAGTGTGGATAAGGTATTACTCACGTACGAATGTTTGAAACCCAAATGATACAATTATTTCATCCCAGTGTCTGGTTCACAGTAAATTTTCAATAAAATTATCATTATCGTCAATATTATAGCTTTTGAGGTATTTGCATTGTTAACAGGAAAAAGAGACAGTTACTATGAATAGATATACTCAAGATATAGAAGAAAGAGAGAGAGATCAATGGACGTGCCAAGAGTCAAGAAAATTAATAATAATTAATAACAATAATGTTTACTGTTTACTGAGGTTCCAGTGAACCCCAAGTACTACCGCCTTCACCTTACACAGCTCCCTCTGTCTGTAAACACTGTTACCTGTCCCTTCCGTGACCTTATGTTCACCATGACTGATTCTTACCCTTCTGACAGGGAACGTCAGGAGGAACGTGAGAGCGAGAGAAGCCAAAAGGAGGCACAGGCTGTCGGGGTTGAGGTGAGAGCAGGAGATACTAAAGGGGGTAAAGGGTTTAAGACATGTTGAGAGAACTATGGATCTTCTTCATGGAGTTGAGAAATATACATATGGGAAAGGAGATTCAGGGCTCGGGTTATTTGGAATGCACCTTTCTTTACACAGATTACGTTTTACCCACCAGAATACCTCTCTGGGAAGAACCACATGGTGACAGCTAAGTATCCACTTTCATCACCTCTGTTCTTCACAGCGACCGTGCATGGAAGACAGACATTTATGCTACGTTTTAGGTCCAAGGCCACTGAGGTTTAGAGAGATCAAATGTTCACCTGGGGCCATAGAGCTAACCACTTGTGGTCCCAGTGAGAATCCAGCTCTCCTGAATGCAGGTCCTTTCCAACATCCAGCCTCTGTTGGCTCAGGACTGACTGTCTGCTCTATGCCTCTAGTGACCGGAGGCATCTTCATGTTCATGGCCAAGCTTCAAATAAAGCCAGTGGTCGCTTGAGCCCCTACGGGCAAGTTCGCGTTTTCTCCTTCTCCTGCCCATTTTGAACTTGCTCACACGCTGACTTCACGTGGTCCCCTTGCATATCTAGACCCAGCAAGGTCTCATTTGGTTATTGTTTACTCAGTAACCGGCCTTCAGATGGGCTTTGACAAGACAGGGATGAGTCACCTCCTCATCTGCTGAAGACCCGGGTACACCCCCAGCCAGCGTCTGTGGGCCTCAGGCTCTTCTCCTCCCAGGAGGGGCGGGGAGAGACACCCAAACTCCCAAATGCTCACTTCATGTATCACAGGCACTTGCGTTTCACTAGTACCACCCCTTACTTTAGCATGACACTATTCATTGTATAAACTGACTTCACAGGCAGGAGGTATTCTAAGAGTTGCAAACACCCCATGATATACGGTGCCACAGAAAATTTGGAAAACAGGGGTCAGTAAAGCTAATCATAAGCAACTACCTAACGACAATACTGATGATCATGAGAAATTCCTGAAAGTGTTTTATTCACATTTATTTTATTGATTTATTTTTATTTAACCTTATATAATGGAATTCCTTCTTGGTACTATATAAACTTAACTTTAATTATGATTCTAGTTATAATAAAAGCTATAATTTCCCAACCAACTATATTCACTGCACTAGGTGTTTTATACACATTATCAATTCATTCTCACTTAATAAATACTATTAAATGGGTAACATTTTTCTTGTTTTACAAATGAGAAAACGAGGTTTCAGAGAGATTGAAGAGCTTGCTCAAGACAACTTGATAATTTTGTACTATAAAATAAACCAGTTTTCCCCAATATTAATTCTCATATCCTCTTCATTTTTTACCACTATATATAACATGGACATAATCTTCATGTATTGGGTGATTTTTCTTCTTCTTTCATAGTATTTCCTTAGGTTAGTTTACAAAAATCAATATTACTAGATCAATATATAAATGTACTTTTTAAATCTATTGAGAGAGGCTTAAGAATAAAATGCCCCAAAGTAACTAGCAATAATTTACACTTATACCAGCTATTCATTTCACAGAACAATTGCTAGATTCGGCTGAAACATGGTACCTCATTATTGTTCTAATTTTCATTTCTCTGAGCACATTTTTTCTATATATATCTAAGCATTTGTATTTTCTCTTGTCTGCATTAATCCTTTACCACTTGCCTACTGAAGTTTTTCTTAGGCGTATGTGGAGACTTTGTAACTGTATTTATAGTCTGAGAGTTGTGTGTGTGTGTGTGTGTGTGTGTGTGTGTGTGCGTGTGCCCACACATGAGAGATCAAGTTCAATGACCCCCTCAGAGGATGCATTTTCCTGCTCAGCATCCATTCCTCCCTCTTCTGGTCACAGCACCTTATCTGCCTTTAGGAATCATGATCCCTCCACACCAGGTCCACGGGGCTCAGGTACCCCTGGCATTGGATCCTACATCCTCCTAGCAGTAATGGGCTAAGATCTGGGAACCAAATTGAAGATGAAGGCAAGGGAAGACCTGCCCAGAAGCTTTGTCGGAACTCTTGGGAAGGAGGTCGTCTCCTTACTCTGCAAGACCTGAGCCAGTAAAATACAGTCTTGCAACTCACGGTGCCATTTTTGTTTCCCTCAGGGAAAGGTTTTCTGGGAATAAAGTCACCACTGAGGAATGTAAAATTAAAAACAAAGAAAAAATACGTCTTTGGAGTTTCTTGATTCTAAGAGTGAAACAAATCCTAGATACGATCTTTTGAGTCATGTCAGACTCTAATTTAAGTTGATTAAGTTGAATTCGTCACTTGCTATCAAACACTGCCAGGTACACCTGAGTCTACCCACTAGCTTCGCAGTCACGGGCCTCAGGGATTCAGATGGAACCACTTCTCTGAACCAGGCTTCTCACCACGTCCCACTTACCTGCTGATGCTCTTTCCGTTTCCTTGGTTGAGGGTCTACACATAAAGCCCATCCTGAGTGTCCTCAGAAAAGAGCTGCCAGACGACCAGAACCCGACCCCTGCTGATTTCTTGCTTTTGGTTCCTTTTCCCTGGTACTCCCACTACTTTGATCTGAGTCTTGTGACTCTGCTGAGATATTCTCATAAACGGTGCCTTAATTTCCACATTCTGCCTTCTTTAAATGCCCTCACTGTGTGTTACTGGCCGCTCTCCCCTGAGCCATGGCTGTACCTCAGCTGCCGTCATGTCCTAACTTGGAGTCCCGTATCAAGGTCAGAAGTTGAGTGTCACTGTTCGCTTTAATTCCCAAGCATACAGAAGGTACCCCAAATGTCTTACTGACAGAATGATTGCATAAAGTAGTTTGATCCATATTGTGGCATATTTCAATCATCCCCAAAGAGGAAAATGTCTATTTTTACATACATTTGACACATTCATGATACTACACAAAAAACACCAGGTGTCTTTGGTGCTAAACTTTACTGATTTGAAGTTTATTAAAATGTATTATTCACTGCCTATGTTCCTGCTTTGCACAGCTAAAGCTATTGCTGAAATTTAAGCTTCCCAATAAACAAGATTCATATTATAAGGTCACAAGTGATCATGACAACCCGGAAATTATCAATAAATGATTCCATCCAATTATGGTCCCGAGCATGTGAAAGGCAAACTGCTAAAAAGTTAAAGAAAGTACGTCCTTCTTTAGAATCATTCTTTGGATTAAACAGATGCTGGTTCTGGAATAGAAATGTCTTTCTGATCAAATCCTCCCGGGAATTAAACACAGTCCAGAATTAACCTAATATTGTCTCAGCCTTAATCACATCGTCCTCTTTTGATGTCATTCTCTGGCTCTTTTGGGGGAAGCTGAGCTGTACTCAGGCACATGTAATTCCTACTCAACCTTTTTAACCTGTAGACTTTCATATCTCAGGTTTTGTTAATTGACAACAGGATGGCTTTTTGTATAAAACGAGAAAAATTTTTCCCTGTATTTCCTTTAACATTTCTGTTTTTAATCTTTATTATATTTATTGAGGTGACATTGGTTAGTAAAATTACATAGGTTTCAAATGTACAATTGTATAATACATCACCTATATATTGCACTTATGTGTTCACCACCCAGAGCCAGTTTTCCTTCCATCACTATATATTTGATCCCCTTTACTCTCTTCTACCACCCCTGGTAAGCACCTTAAAAAGCGGGTAAGTGTGTATCCACCCTTCATTTCCCTTCTTCCCTCCCTCTTACTAAGCTACCAAGCTCTTTCCTCCTCTTATATACGTGGCTCCCGACAGAGGAGGTTAACTACTTGCTTGCATGGGCGAGTATTTACTAATCATTTTCTTTCCAAATAGTTTGATTCATATTTTCAAATGGTATTGTCACAAGAATATATGATTTTAATCTGAGAACTTTGAGCTGAAATGCAAGCTCAACTTTCATAACGTTTGGTTAATTTATTTACTAGTCTCTAAATCTCTCTTCATCTGGGAAAAAGGCTTTTCAACAATACTTAAATCATATAATTAAGTCATTTCTATCCTCCAAATAGAATATGCATGTTATACAGCCAGAGGCCAAGTCTTTTTTGCATATCTGGTACTTATGATATGCTTGCTCAATCGTGAAAAATAATATACATATTTGTTATTGTCATTTTGGAAATCTAGCTGTTGCTGTGTAGAATACAAGGATATAGAAATTCAATGAACAGGTTTTATCTAATTTCATTTATTCTTTGATGGCACTGAAAAGAGTTTACACGTGAAATCCTCATAATCCCCTTTATTTTCTTTAGTAAAAAGGCTGCTTTCCCATACTGCCTCAGTTCACTCATATATACATACACTCATGCATATACACACCTTGCCTGTAAGTATATTATAATTACAGATTACAAACTGATTAGAGTGTTATGTATGCCTGAAGATCACATACTAATTATATGTGAAGTTATTATGGGAAATCTGGCAAAGGCTATGCGAGCAATTGCTATAAAATTATAAGTGGATGCTGTTTAATTTTATGATTATTTGTACCATATGAAATAGCAAGTTGCCAAAAATCAAACCAGGAAGGTGTCGTGAATCTGTTGCCCATGTCCTTTTAATAATGCTGAACCTCAGTAGTGCCAAAAGCACAGCTTGCTTTGGTTTCAAGGACAGTGGCCTTGGGGGCAGAGCTAAATTTAGAATTCACGCCTATGCTATAAGAAATATAACTGTCGTGAGGTATGTGATAGTTGCCTAGTTTGGAGTTTGGAGATAAATGGTGAATATGGAGTTAAGGAGTAATCATGAGTTACTCAATAAAATGTTTAGTTTTACAACCGCGCGGGCGCGCACACACACACACACACACACACACACACACACACACACAATAAAAGAGTAGTCGTAGGATGTATTTGCTGTGTTGTAAGCCATTATAATACTTTCACTCATTACCTCATCACATCCTTACAGCGGCTTTGTGAGGCTTGTCCAATAAAGTACAGTAGTTTCATTTTAGAGATGAGGGACCAAGAGACAGAGGGACTTGGAATCCTTGTCACACAACAATTAAGTGACAGAGAAGGGACTGACACCTGAGAAGTCTGCCTGCAGGATCGGGCTCTTCACTATCTAATCATTTTCAGAGACAAAGGATGCCAACTGCTCTTTGTCCCCTCGTTTCTTTCCCCTGGGCCGTCACCACACCCACGGCAATGTGCATCCTTCTTCCTTTGTCCAGTCTCTGGAACAGGAACCACTTCGCCTGTTGAAATTCTGAACACTTTCATCTCCTGTTCATCTGAGACTTTGCTCTCTTTTTCTTCCCTTTATATTCAACTGCCCCCCCTTCCTTCGGTCATATGTTCCCAGCTTAGAAACAAGATTTGATTCACATTGAAAAGCATCCTTTCATTTTCATACTGACTCGCCATCAATCCACTAACCTACTTTATTTCTATTCAGCATCAGCATCATGTTGGGGTGTCCCTTTCTCCACTTCGTCACTTCACACAGCAGCTCATGAGGCCGCGGAATTCCTTCCGTTAACATTTCCATGGATGAACTTGCCATCCTTTGGCTCACTGTGCGTTAATGCAGTTCTCCATGGCACACAGATCTGGGTTCTTGCAAGGAGCCACTCTTCACAGAAAGGACATACTTGTCTCCTACTGTCCCTCCATTCCCTGAACTACTGTGAGTCTGCCCTGCTGGATTGTACATTTTCTCACCATTTTATTCCCAGTGCCTGGAACACTTTCTGGCTGATAATGTTAAAATTTATGTCAGAGACCTTAACCTAGATGGGAATCGGGAGGGCCTGTGGGAAGAGCTATCACACCCTACGTTGTCACGAGAGCCCTACAGGAAGAACCCTGTGTTCACACAGCGCTGTGGCCCACACAACCTGCCCCCTTCACTTCCTGTCCTCCTCTAAAATCACCTTCTCCATCTTTGCCCCAGCAGTTTCTGCACATGGCTCGTGTCTGCAAGCACCGGATTCCAGTGTGTTCTTTTTCCCGAATAAATTCTTTGGTGATGGAATATCTAGTTGATTTTTATTTATGGTGAACAATAAGTGCCCAATATTAGTGGCATTCATTAAGAGTGGAGTGAAAAATACATTCTGAAGGTGGTAATTCCCTTTCATTTTTATTTTTCATGCTGTGATGTATTTGTTTACTGACTTTTGTTCCTGACACTAGAATGCATCCTCCATGAGCAGAGAAATGTCTGACTTATTTATACGTTTCGCACTGGTGTCCAGCCTAACGCCTGCCTGGCAGTGGGTGCTTAATAAATGTGTTCAACAAATACATCAAGGAACAGATGCACAGCCTACAGAAAGTAAGAACAAACAAACAAACAAACAGTATAGAAAGATAAGGAAGCCATCGGGGAACAATGGGAAGGAGCAGTGAGAGACAGAAGAACACTGAGGACAGCGTGGCCTCATGTGTTAGGCTGTATGTGCGGGTACGGTTCTGCCGTCCTGCCGTGATGCCTTAGTCTGTATGAGTGTTTGCATAGACAAGCTATCGTGTGTTAGACTGTGTCTGTGTAAGACAACTATCATGTGTCAGACTTTGGGTGTTTGTATCCGTGTTAATGTATCAAAATTAATGCTCTATAGTTTCTGCTCTCGAGATGGAGAAAGGAAGGCAGGAGGGAGGTATTGTGCTTTAGCACTTACCATGTACAAGCAACGATACTAGGGGACAAGCATAAATGTCTGTTATTTCACATCAGCATTTTAAAGTTAGTATTCATGTGGAGGAATCAAACCTTTAAACACGTTTTGTTTTTTGCCTTGTACATTTTGGTGGGGCTGATAGAAATAGCCCATAAATCACAGGTTGACGTACTTCCAGCATGGGATGTACTGTTAGGGGTCATCTACACCGTTTTTGACTCTTCACCAGCCCAAGGGGTTGGTCAAATAGATGTGAGTCATTATCAGCATGAGCTGCTCCATGCTACTCAATACCTATTACATGAAGATGATGATGGAAAAGAGAAAAAGCACCTACGAAGCTTCTCTAACACAATGGACAGGAATAAAACAGTGTTATACCATCAGGCTTTGCTGCCATCATAAATACGTGCTAGTGATGATACCTCCTCGGCTCTAAGGGAGACAAGGAAAGGGCAGGAGGCATGTGAACCAGGAAGGATGGGTTGGTTGAGATGCTTTCTTAACCTTCTTTGGCAATAGGCATTTAAATGCTAACAGGCCTTCGTCTGGACCACCCTCCGGCACAGGTCTTCCTGCTCGACTGTCCCACACGTTAGAACTCCAGTGGGTACACAGCTCAGTAGCCATGACCTTGAGTGTTGGCATAAGTTCCTGGATTTAAATATTGGCTCTGCTACTTACAAGCTGGGTGAGTGGTGACAAATTACCCAGATTCTTTCTGAGCTTACTTTCCTGGGGATAAAAAGCATTTGTACTTCACAGGGCTGTAGCAAGGATAGACTACACTATCCTTTGGAGAAATAGATGAGATAAATGTGTGAAACACACTGCTTGCCACACAATAATTAATATTAACTACTTTTAAAATCTATTAATATAATTGATCACATCCATTAGTTTGATTCTTATAATTTAGGTTGAAGAGTATCTTTTTTTTTTTTTTTTTTTTTTTCATTTTCTGCATAAGCAAACGGTGGTTCGGGGAACTAAAGTGTTTCCCAGTGTCAGGCAGGGTCCATCCTATGTCCTTGCCTTCAAACAGCTGGAATGCTCTTGAACAATGTCCAGTGCCCAAGATCCACACAAGCCCAGCGCTCGTACGGCTGCCCTTCTCACATGGACCACGTGGCTCTCTGTCCCGCTATTGGGATCCCTCCCCTTTCTGAAACTCTCAGTGCTTCAGATTCCGCTGCCTTCGGTCTAGGCTCTGAGCTTCAAGCCTGGATGTAACTCCCTACACTGGCCCCTCCCATTGGACCCAGTGGACAGTCTCTGTGATCACTCTGCCCAGCTGTCCTCAGGAAGGGACTTTCCATTACCCTTTGCCCCTGCCCTTCAAACTCCCTCCAGCTCTCCCACCGTTCCTGCCAGGACACATACCAGCCTAGCCTGGAGCCCAGGTCACCTGAGGGACAAAACGGGGGCTCCCGACTGGAGCAGACTCTTCACGTTGCACTCTGACTGGTCGTGGTCGACATCTTATTAGCTGCATCCTCTACTGCCCACCTGTCCCAGACACCCTGATCCATGGGCTCATTTAGAGTCTTCCAGGCAACACCTGCACCTCAGACATCATGCTTCCTTGTGTCTCTTCTCCCCACAAGTAGGACTCACATATGCGCCTAGATTCCATGTGTCTCCCATCATGGGGAGAACAATCCTGTTCCCTCTAGTACACACCCCCCTGCTGGAGTTTTTCAATCGCACCATTAGTAAATGGTGTGCTAAGACTTCAGCCTTTTTATTTTTCATTCCATCCTTTTGCAACTTATGATTGACCATTCCAGTTCACACTGGAACACGCAGACCAATAAGAGAAGGCTAGGTGGCTCCCAGATGGCAGAGAGAAACCGTCAAAACACAAGTACAACGTCAGCATATGAGCAGCTGATAAATTACATGATATCAAGAAGAGGGATACTTTCAACGATGTGTGTGAAGACACCCAAAATGGAGACGCATTTATATCCTCCCCCCAATCTGGATCTATCTTGAGCCAAGGCTTTGATTTGGCTTGTTTTGTTTTTAAATGTGACCTTCTCACATGGGAGGAGAGTGACCAGATGGTGCCAGATGGGGATGTAACATTGTTACACAAAACATGTCCTCTGGGGACATCTTCACAAATACCACACATCATGAGTGTGCCACCATACTTCTTTCTAAGGGTCCAGCACATTCACTGTCTCAGTGTGACAGCTTAAAGAGATTAGTGACACATTAGAGCTGAGGGATTTGGGATTGTGAAGGATGTTTGCTCACCCCGTAGTTTTATTTCCCCCTTCACTAGTTATAGCTAAGGAATAAAGAGCACTTCCACTCAGAGCCTGCGATCATTTTGCCTTGACCTCTATGTGCCCTTCATTTCCAGGAGCTGACCCCGATGAAGGATTCTAAGATGGCATTCACGTTTGTTGGTCTTTCACCCTCTCCTGCCCCATTACCAATGCTGTGGAATTTATCTTTGGTTATCTTTTTCCAACTCATAAGGCCTTCTGTATCAATCCAACTAGACAACTCAGGGGTGACAGAGAGAGCTGGCATGAGTCACTGTGAGAAATACTCAGAGAAGCTCCCTCCTTTTGCTGTTCCTATATCAACCATGACCCTGAAGCCAACTTACTTAGAATGGAGAGGAAGCAGTCAGGCATCCCCTAAACACATTTAGCACCTGTCTGCTTCTTGATAATGACAGTGAAAGAAGGGTAGGTTTCAAATGACCACAGTTCCATTATCTGCCCAGGAGAAGAGCAAGTTCTTTTAATCCAAAGAGCAAACTTGAGGGAGGGCTGCTCTTGCTTTAATAACCCCGCTGCACTCTCACTTCTTCCCAGAGTCTCTAAGAAAAGCACATGCAGCAACACAGGAATGAGAACGAGAGGTTAAACAGTTTTGATATACTTATTCGACTGTTTCAATATATAATAGCATGCGTATCAATATATAATAGCATGGTTATTCGCGGGGAAAGCATTTGCAAAGGTGGTCCACTCCTTGCCTCCATAGTGGGATACAAGAAACTGGAATGGACAATCATGTTGGTCTGTGTTCCCAGGCGTGTGGTTTGAGGTCCAAAGCCTAAAGCCACTCAGAGAACTAGCACAAAGAAACAGGGTCACGTCGTAAAAGAGGAGGAGGGCTTTGGCGTTAGACCAACGAGGCGTCTGATCCTGGTTCTTGCCTTACGAGGCAGGTGCCCATAAGCAAGTTTGTGACCTTTCTAAGCTTCAATTCATTCTATTTTTAAAGTGGAGATGAAAATATCTGCCTCACTGTAATCTTGAGAATGAGAGAGAGAGAGAGAGAGAGAGAGAGAGAGAGAGAGAATCAAAAACATAAGTGATATAGCGTTACTACAATGCCTGGCACAGAGTAGTTTTAGAGTAATTCCAGTTCATTTCCCATCCTTATGATGTCCAGTCAATGACACTTCAGTGCCAGGCAGAGTGAAAGAATCACTCCTTCCCCTCTCTGCAGGGTGCAGATGTCTCCTTTCATTGTAACAGATGTCTTTAGCATTTGGAGGGGGCAGGCTGCACAGACGCTTTCTCAGAAAGTGCCTAGAGGGGTCTCGGGGTGCAGCACTCAGACCTCACTCCCACTCCTGAAGTGACTATTCTGTGGTTGGTGAGAATACTTGTATTAGCGGTAGCATGAATTGTTCTGTCACCTGAAAAGTGATGTCAGCTAGCAAACACCTGGGCTCAGGTGAGTGTGAAGCCTGCATCCCCTTAAAGACATGACTGAACCCATCACTGGCCCAAGCACCTGAGAGATGATTCTCTTCCCCTGGGTCCCTCTGCCAGCCCACCACAAAGCACCTGCCAGCTGTCACCACACCCTCTGGGCACAGCTCTGAGACTCCTGGCATCTACCTATCCCTGCATTCTTCTCCCCTTTAGTACCTCAAACTTTAGAACAAACCCCTTCTTTAAAATCCTGTTTCTTATTTTCTTCCATAATGGACCCTTTCTTCCATAATCGCTCAATAATTTTAATTACATACAAAAGCTGGATTCCAAATCATTTCAAACACACAAGCTGGTTTCTTTCCCTATTTTTCAAGGTCAGAGAAGATTTTTCTTCAGAAATGGCCAGGAATCCATCTCCACAAGGGGAGGATGTTTTATCCAATCCTGGAAGGAGTCAAACATTCCCCAGAATGGCAAAGACAAAGTTGAGTTTTTATTTTAAAGGAAGTTTGAAAGTCTGCTTTCCATTGGAAGTCCAAATTGAATTGTAAAAACAATGGAAACTGATAAATAATTGTGGAATTATGATGATTTTAAACAAAGAACTCACAATGTAATATATAGATGATGTATTATAGAAATGTACACTTGAAGCCTATATAATTTTACTAACCAATGTCACCCAATAAATTCAATAAAGATAAGAAAATGATGCAGTAGATAGTGGTTCTTTGTGTAATTTTGAGCATTGCAAAGATGCAGCACTGACTTCTTAACTAGCCTCTCACATTTTCCCTGTCTGATTGTTAATCAGTTTGAAACTAATGAAAAGAATTTCAAATTCAGCATTACCTTGCCAACACATAGCCTGCAGAAGGCACCTTCCTGTCTAGCTTCACTTCTAAGCTTCACGGATAGATAGAGCTTTAACTGAGAATCTCAGAAATAACTAATAAGCATCTCCACACCTTGATAAAAGTATAGGAAGATACAAAGGGAAAATAAAATAAATCACTGAAATTAATACCAAATGGACCTGGTTTTAAATTATGGCTTGACCACATATTGACTTTATGACCTTCCAAAGTTAACTTAGTTTCTTTCTGGCTCAGTTTACCCACATGTAAACTAGGAAATATTATTACTAACTTGCTGGTTTTGTTGTAAAGATCAAATTCAAAATGACTCATAAAAGGCTTACTGTACACACACACTTCTACTGCCATTGTGAAGTTGACCAAGAACAGTGCTACATCAAGACATAAACTACTTCCTTCTTCATTTGACTTCATTTTAGGTTGGTCTGTAACCAGGTCGACTTAGTAAATGTACATATCCCATTTTACATTGGTTGAAATAGGTTTATCAACATTTGCTCTCGTTTTGCAGTTATTCTTGACTTTCATTACGTGCAGTGTAGTTTCCAAGCATCAAGTCAACTTCTCATTTTCTCAGTCTCTTTAATCTGCTACATTTCTGTTCATAGTCCATTAAGTTCTAGGTTTGAGTGCCCCAGCGTAGCTTAAGGGCATGGACTTCAGATTGATATGGGTTTAAGACCATATCTATCACTTACCAGGTGTGTACATTCAAGCCATGATTAACTTCTCTAAACCTAGTTTCCACATATTTAAAATTGGTCTAATGATATCTCCCACCTGCTCACTAAAGAGTAAACAAATTAACGTGTGTGTATATGTGTGTCTATACGTGTTTGACATATAAAAGCAGAGTATTTTAAATCGAAAGCATCTTATTACATACAGATATTTAAAATACACAGTGCAAGATACTTAAAATAAATGTCACTAAATTTAACTTACTACTTTTAATATACTAGTTATAGATATTTTGTTTTTTCAATCACCCCAAATCACAGCACAGCACGGTGACATGCTGTGTCAAACAAGATCGTGATGTGCCCTTCCATCCCTCAAAACATTTCTAAACCGTCCTTTTTATTCTCCCATAGAGCAGTTCACCATATGCACATTCGCGTCTGGAAGATTGGCAAAGGGAAAACTGTCTGTGCTTTCAAAGCTCTCCAATTCCCCAGCCTGATCCAGAAATACAAGTGAAAGGACAGTGACAAATCTTTGAGATAATAGCAGCCAGCGGGATCGTGGGGGTGAAGAATCTGTTATCTGATGTAAACTGCTCATCCATGTGAGGTGAATGAACTCTTTAAGGGGTGCCATTTAGTTCATGGGCAAAGATAATTTACTGAGCACTACCCAGTGCCGGAGGCTGTGGAATCAGTTCCATTTGGCTAAGCAGACTGCTGCTCTGGAGCGCTTGTTTATTCCTCCCGGCTCATCCATGGCTGCATCTAACTCATTAATGGGAAATGACAAATAATTAATTCATACTCTCTATGTTGTACAGCTTTAATAACGACCACTCCATATCTCCAGTGCATACGCTTTTGTTGGGTAGAAGTTTTTGTTTTGTGTTTGGCTGTGTTTTCAGATGGGACCAGCATCTTGCTGGCAGTGAAAGAAAGGTCAGTCTTTGGAACACCTCAAATTCAGATTTGCTCATGGCTTCACCACTCTTTCTCAGTGTGACCTCAAGACAGTATCTTCATGACATCAGGAAAGGGAAGACATATTACAACACACAATATGTCCTCTCTATCCATAAAGAAAAAGGTCAGCAAGCTTGCGTTCATCAAATTAAGAACATATGCACATCAAAAGATACCAGTAAGAGTAACAATAATTCTCGTTTGGATTACGTAATTGAACTCACAAACAAATAACGGAACAACAGACAACCTAGCAGAAAAAGGAGCACTTCACAAAATGGAAAGTACAGATGTTAAATAAACCTGTGAGAAAGTGGTCAATCTTGGTACCAGTCAGAGAAACACAATTAAATAACACTACATACTCAACAAACTGTTCCAGTGAATAAACAAATGAGTAAACCTGTCAATGCCAAGACGTGCAGACGTGGAGTAATGACACTTTGCTCAGAGACGGCTGATGCAAGGACGATTTCATATACACATTTTAGAAACCAGCATCTATTAAACCTGCTGATACGCGTGTTCTGTGGCTCTGCGATTCCACTCCTTCTATGTAACCAATAGGCACAAATGTACATGTATCCTAGGATACACGTGCAAAACGGCTCATGGCAGCACTATTCACATTAGCTCAAAACTAGAAACAACTCAGATGGCTGTGAATAGTAAAAGTGTGGTACATTCACACGACTAGCATTTAGAGCAATACAAGTCACCAATTCGTAGCTCCACGCAACGTGGATGAATTTTAGAAACATAACATTGAGTTAAAGATACGAAATGAGGTGTAGTAGAGGGTTCAAGCGTTGGGACTGGGTAAGACTCAGCGAGGGGTTTACCAGTGAGTCCCAACGACAAAGACCCCTAACGCACTGGCAATACTACGTTTCTGGACAGGAGTGATTTTATGTTAGTTCTCAGGCTATATTAATTCACTATCTATTTATGTTGTGTGCACTGTTTTGAACTTGTAATTTTTTTTTTTACAAAGTATTTACTTCTAGGTGGCTTAACTATTAAAGGTAAGAGCAAAATTATTCAACTTGGAGAAAGTGATATAGAAACTCTTTTTTTTTTTTTTTTTTTTTAAACCACAGGCTAGAAAGAAACTTTTAAATCAAGACCAAGAATGTTTTAAAAGTAAAAGTTTAGTAATTCCCATGACACTAAATGAAATACACTTGCTCATCGAAAAACATCCAAAAGAGAAACATTAGTGCACACTGTGAGTGAGAATAGTGTCATAAAACATAAACCCATAAACACATGCACCTAAAACTTATAAAGAATGACTTCAATTCCTTTAGAAAACAAATAATCAACCATGTAGATAAACAGATAAACACCTTCCACAGACCTTTCACATTTAGGAAATGTCATAAATGGCTACCAAACGCGTGAAAAAGTGGTCAGCCTCATTGGTGTCCAAGGAAATGAACAATGAAATCACAGAGATACCATGTCACAGCTCTCTGATTGGGGAAGTTAAAAAGCATGGAGTCCGACAGTATTGTGTGGGGGCCAGGACGGAACAGCCTAGCCCTGCTGGTGAGAATGTAAACTGGTCCATTACCTTCTGAACACAGTTTGTCCTTGCCTGGTAGAGCCAGAGTTACTCACACCTGTGTTGTGCTGCGACAAGGGCGGGTATACCAGAAGATAACCATGGTTATCTTCTGTTCACAGTAGTTATCTTCTGAGGGTGTCTCCCACGGATTCTTCAGAAGGAGCCTGAGGCAGGACATGAAGACGCATGACACATCTCTAAGATGTGGTGCTGTCCAAACAAAGGCCAACTTTTAAGAAACGCTTTATCACAGCCCTTTTGGGAGTCACAGGTGAGACCAAGAGTTGGTGCCGCATTGCACAAGGAGTCCACAATCCCTGTGACCCCACCATTCCCCAACTAGGAAGCCACCCTGGAGAAACTTGCATAAATGCGCCAGGAGCCATGGACAAGATGCTTGAACTAGTGCTTTTCTCAGGAGTACAAGGTGATGCATAAATAGTGGCCTCTAAAGAGATAAACAATGGGATGAATAGACATATTAAAGCATGGATGATGACCAGGAGCATGGGGGTAAGCAAAGAGTGTTGTAAAATGACACATGCTGCCACCTATGGAAGTTTAAAGACACTCACAGCCAAGTAAGACATTGCTTATGAACACAAAACAAGGGCATAAATCTCAGGACATTAGTTATTTCAGAGGGGGAGAAGATGATTGAATGTAAGAGAGGCATAAATAGGACTTGAAGTCAGTGGCTATCTTGCTTATAAATGGAATGGCTTATTTTGTACTAAGTTTTTAAGTCTTCAATGCATTTTTGTTTTTTATCCACCTGGTAATTAATAAAAATATAATTAACAGCAAAAAGCAGTGGGGAAAATTATAAAATCAGCACTTATGGTTATTGTTATATTGTCCTATTTATTTTCCTTTGTTGGCCTACTATGGATCTGAATTCATTTATTTATATGACGTTTCTTTAACTTATTTTTATCACTTTATACCACTACAATATAATATCTTATCTTTTTGATTTTAGAGTTTATGGAACATTTTAGGTAGACCAACCAGTCTTTGGTTGCAAAATAAAGATTCAAGGGATGCACTTGACAATTAATATGCTTGGTTTAGTCCATACAGTGTTTAAAAATGGAATGGGGGTGCCATTGGGATGGACATACACCTTACAGTTAGCCAGGAACCCCCGCATACCCTCCTGTTTTGCTCCAATCAGCTTCTGTCATTTACTTTCCTCTGTTGGTAGTTACAGACATTTGCGATTATGATTCTACTTTAAACCAATGGGAAGGTTGGGAGGCAGCAGTTCAGTGCTGTGAAAAAACAGGACCCCTTGCCTCAAATGAAGGGCTTCAGTGCAGTGTGCCCCACAGCTGTATGACTTCAGGAACATATCGGGCCTACTTTTTAATAGTCCTTACTTACATCCCCCCATACCTTCTGCAAACAGGATTCTAAGAGTTAAGTATGCTTTGTACTTCCTCTTGAGGCCAACAACATCCGACAGGGCAGTTAAAGGGAAGAGGTGTACCAAGCAAGCTGAGGCAGCAGGCGTGAGGACAGAAATGAGAGTCAGAGAATGTGAATAAAGAATGGCTCTGGGCTGCCTCTCTAGAATCAGCAATGAGGCATGAGTTCATGTGGTTTATGTGTGCCCACATTTTTCAGGGTTGACAGAGTCACCTGCAAGCACATTACAGAATTCATAACAGTAACCAGGGCAAGGTTTGCCTGTGAGCAATTTGCTGCATATTAGTCACATTTGGACAATATCCTCTGAGGAAATCACACATTGGCCTGATACTTGTCAATGAAGAGGGGAACTGACAGCTACTTCTAACTCCTCATTATCATGGCTCAAATGGCTCCACTAAAGAGACAGGGGAAAAACACAGTATCACCATTCAGTGCGTGTTAGAAAATCATGACCTGAGAACCTATTATGAATCAGCTTGCACTACAGCTCTATTAGAAATGAACAAGATTCAACTCTGGCCCTCAAAGAGCACAGGATGAAATGGGCAAGGCAAACGCTTGCTCACAATCGTACTTATGTGAGAGAAGGCCTAAGAGAGATTGGTAAAATACTGCAGCAGCATTGCAGCGAACTCAACCATTCTGGTCTGGAAGCTGATTCTAACTCTTTGCGGAATCTGTCAGTGGCGAGGGAGAGGAGAGGAGAAAGAAATATTTCACAGGTGATGTAAGAGCAAGCAGTTGAAGGATACATTGGGAATGAAAGTAGAGAAGGAGGAAGACCCTTTCTGGCAAAGAAATAGAAGCACATCTACACGAATGAAAATGCAGATGGTAAGTTTGGGAACCAGAGGCATTAAGCAGATACGAGTGTGTGGATGGGTGATGATATTACATCTCACAAATGCATGGAGGAAAACACAGTGGGGCATTTAAACATAATATGTGTGGGTTTTCTTGTGTCTTTTTGTGAAAGTGTGACACTCATTGACCACCCTTCAATAGTGTATTTAGTAAGAGCTAAACTTGACTGTGAGTGTCAAACCCTTTTTAGCTTTAATTCAAAAATTAGTATTTCCAGCATGCCCACGTATAATTCCGACAAGTTTAAAACTTTTCAACTTTGAACCTTTGTGATCAGATCCCTAAGTACGGACGGACTGTTGCACCATGACTGCTGGTGGACTAAATAAACTGCAGACGAACGCAAGTTAATTGTATAAAGGAGCAGCTAAACAGTTCAAAAGCTCTGCCATTTGTCCATCCGGCACTGTGCAGTCATTGCTAAGGGCCCACAACAAGTTTTCTTTCTGCTGGCCACAGACTTGTATGTAACCTTGAGCTCACATTACTAAATATGTTCCAATATTCCCACTCTTTCCCATTCTCTGAATCACTCCTACTTCCTTTGCTCCTACAGTGGGCAAATACCTGGATGTCAGCAGAATTTAAATTCTGGACCCACTCTGTAGCAGCTATGTAGGCAGGACAGGCCACTCAATTTCACTGAGAATCAGTTTTTCCATCTGTGACATGGAATGATACCTGCCCTATATGGTTTCCATGGCTCTACAAGAGAGCAAGATGTGGTAAACATGAGGGGAAAGTGTCTTTTACGGTCATAAAAATAAACATGAGAATAGGTTACAGGTATTATGATCATTACCATTGTTACATTCAGACCTTTTCCTTCTTACTGGCTTTTGTTTCTCACACTCTGATAAATAAATCTCCCTATAGAATTAATAATTATTTGTGCCTAGTGGAATACCTTCCCTTATATGTGCATGTTAACACACATTTTAACGCCTGAGTGCCCTGACAACCACCCTGAGACAAAAACAGACTAGGTATTGTAATGAATACTTATAAAGGAGAGGCAATGTCACATTTCAGTTTAGAGCAAGTTTTCTGGAACCTGGCATCTGAAGTTCAAATCCCAGCCTTTTCACTATTATCTGCATAATCTTGGAAGACATCTTTACCACTCCTTGCATCGGGTACCTTACTGGTAAAGGGTGTTAACACTATTACTTATTTCACGGAGATTTTATAGATTTTAAAATAATTAATACATGCAAGTAGTTAGAATAGTGCCTGACAATTAATACACACTCAGTATATGTTAGCTATTCGTTTTCTATAATGATTAGGCCATTATCTTGTCAAGGCCACTGTTAAGAAATTCAGATTCAATCACTCTGGATGAGCTTCAATAATCTGCGTTGCAAACAAGTTTTCCTGGTGATTCCTTGCAGGTACCACATAGCTTGCATTTTGATGGCTAAGAATTAGTTAGCACAGCCTAATGAACAGAATCTTTCCTGGTTCAACATGACTTCATTCATTTCTGGGATTTACTGCATACCCACTATATGCCGGGTACCATGCCAGGCCCTGGGCTATGTCTGTTCCTGCATTTGTCTTTGTGTGTCTGTGTCCTTCTTCCTACATGCACCTTGGGTGCTTGTCCCGACCTTCTCTGGACTGAAGTTGTTCCTTCCTTGCCTCCGAAATCTTTCCTCTCAATGGTAACTGAAGAACTTGGATGAAGAACAGTCTGTATCAGTGACTTGTACTGATGTTTCACTTTCCTCCAGTTTACTCTGTACAGCGCCAGCCACCTCCTTCCTTATTAAGGCCAGTAACCCCTTTGGCTGAGTTTACACATTGCTCTTTAATGTGAGTATGTGCTCCATCCTGTCATTGTTCTCTTGGGTCACCGGATTATTTCCTGAATAATAATGGTCATTATGGCAATAAGGGGTATCTTAGAATCCTCTTGACCAGAAGAGCAATTTCCTTCTTGGAGTTTGAACTCAAAACAGATTCCCCATCATATGCCATCATGATACCTTCCTACTGAACTCCATAAGAAACGTCCTCAAACTTCAGGTTGGTGTAACTGATATTTATTAGTCCATGATGAGGGCCATGTGGACTGAGAATAACAAGTTGTCTTAAGGAGGTTATCCCAGAAGCAGGTCCCCAGGAAAGGATTTCAGTGGAAGAGGCTATTAGGGAGAGGGGCTTAGAAAGTTCTGGCAGGGAAGTGGGGAGTGAGGCGGGGAAGGGATGAGAGTTATACAGAGTGCGCTGTGGGCAGGTTACTGCTCTGGAGAGCGGGAGCTCAAACCCTCTGCCAGCCTCCTGGAGACACCATACGGTTTCTTCAACATTGTTCCCACTAAATGGAGAGGAGGCTAGAGTATTTACACAGCAAATCCCAATTCGAGGTGACTTAGAGATTCTTCTGCAGGAGCCATTTCCTTGTAGGGCTGCTCTAAACACTGTCTAAGCTTGTAGTTATGACCCAGGAAAAGCATCAGGCAGACACTCACAGGTACTTGCAGTAGGAAGCCATACATGTGTATAGGAACACTGAATTTTGAGATGTGAATGGACACAAACAGTATCTGTTACGTAAGCACAAATTATTGGATTGGTTGCTTCTCAAGATAATGAGTTATTTGTAGATATTTATTGAGTAATCACATTCCTAAATCCATACACTAATTCTAACCCTATATGGTGCCAGGCATGGAGAGCCAGACAGGGGATACAAAAGTGAATATAAGATGTGGTATTGCCACATGGGACATGAGAGCTTTACGTGGTTCAGAACACGCCAGCCCGAAACATGGCACCTCGGTATACCGAATATTTTAAGCTGAAGGAATGTGAGAAAATGGAAGGAGCAGGACAGTCACTCCGACCTCCCCAATACTTCTCCCCGGAAATAGGACACAAAGCCCTCCAGGGAGAGCTGCCCGCCCTATGTGCCGAGAGAAAGAGCGTCCTAGCTCTGAAGACAAAGGGAAACTGAGAGGAATCCAAACGAACAGGTCGGGTAGCCAAGTTTCCCTCAGTTTACTACACTTAGCTCACAGCATTTGACCTATCACATTGCTTTACAACTGTCCACTCTTCATTAAACTTAGCAAAAGACATTCAGGTTTAACCCTTTCTTTGGGTCTTGCTTTCCTTGGCATGCACAGCCTCCTGGGTCATGTAAAACTTGTATTAAATAACCTTGTATGCATTTGTCCTATTAATCTATCTTTGTCAGTCTAATTTTCAGACCAAGCCAGGGACTCTAAAAGGGTCAAGGAATGCTTTTTCTCCCCAAAAAGCTTAATAGGGGAGGCCATTATGCAAAACTATCGGTATGGCAGAATTTAAATGCTGGGACAGAAACCCATAGTGCACACGTGCACAAACACACACACACACACACACACACACACACACACACACCAGCAACCAAGTCTTCTCTACTAATGAGATGATCTATGAACAAACAGTAGTAAATCTGAACAGTGGTTTCCTAGTACAGGAGCAGAGTTGGAAAAGAACATACGAAAGAAGGAAAAGTTTAACGTGACAGCCGTATTCGAAGCAAATGATGAACACTAGATTAAGTGGATGTGGTGGTCATGGGGGGAAGGAAGGTCAGTTGATGTGGACAGAAATGTATGCTTGGGTCACTTTAGTTAGGGCGGCTCTGTCCCAACCTCTGTAAGAAGGTCCAGTAGAAAGAGACATGTTTTTTTAAAAAAAATCTCTTTGGCTGTAGGTGAAGATTAGATTGGAGAGGAGAGAGACTGGGGCAGGAAAGTAAGAAGCTGTGGCAACAGTCCGGGGGAAAGGTGCAGTGACTCAGTGATGATGGAAAGGAAAGACAGGGTTCCCAACATAGAGCTGAAGCAGAACCCACTGGTTTCACTTGAACATTAGCTATGAGGGCCTGGAGTCCCTGGAAAGAGATTTCCTTAATGGTTGTTTACTCCCTGTCTTCTGAGGTTCCACACTGTCATCTCTCTACAGTCTGGCTCTTTCTCTCATCTTCCCTCCTCATATTCCTTCTAGCATCATTTCATAGCAGAGTTTGATGTGTGCAGAAAACGAGACTTTACGTATGAGCTCCTGGAGAAATAATACCTTCTTTCCTAACCTTCTTATTCTGGGCAGAACAAATTCCAATTGCAGGAGAAGAGAAGAATGCAAAGTTGGGGTGTCCAGTGGGGGGTGTCTCTGCTATGTAAACAAATCTTCAGTTTTTTTCTTTCCCTGTTTATGCCTTTGCTCCTCCAACTCTAAGCAGGTTCTAGCAGCCTCAAAGGGGTTTTGGAATAATGACTACATCTTCTGGGGGAGAGTTTAGAATTCTCAGATGATGGTTCCGCGTCACCAAAAATTATAATTCATATCAAAGCACTCAACCTTTCGTCCTCACATGTCTTTGAGATTTGGAGTCCTCATGTGGATTCCAAATAAAGTAAGAAAATGCCTCTAAAAGGCCCCAAAGTTTCTAAAAGCAAAATATGGGGAAGAGATTTTCACCCCTGGTTTAAAAACAAGGAGTAAATAACAGTATTTCCTAAAATCTCTCTATATAAGACTTAACTCTTACATCTTTAGTATCCTAATAGAGGAAAACCACGGGTATAGAAATACCTGGATTTCCTACCATATTTCAGTGGAGATAATGGATTTGTTTAAATTGCATATTCCTAGATTAAAAAATAATTTCTAATAACCATGACTACATTAAAGCCCAGAGTTATTAAGAGCTCCACTTTGTGAATAAGAGGGCCCGCATGGAACTTCATTCTGGATAGATGAATTACAGGTTCCTGAGACATCAATTAAATTGGAGGAGGCTATATTAAAAATTGGAAAGCTCATAGTCATTACAGACAAAGAGACCTGCATTTGGATCCTGGTTTAACTACTTTATACCTGTGTGAAAAGAGGGAACTGATTTTCTCCCTCTGACTCAGGTTCCTAATTTCTAAAATGGGAAAATTCCTAGTCATCACTGTGAGGAGATGCCAGTTTCTGATCCTGTGTACTACTTCTGCCACTTCTTCAGAGAGTTTTTGCAAACGGACAAAAGCTTAGAAAAATCAAACGTTTCACTCCTATAGGTTTGGCTTCATGACCCTATGTGGGGCCTAACAGAACTACTGATGACACTGTTGTTAAAGAACCACAAAATATGAGAATTATCTCCACATCAGTCTCATGAAGAAAAGCTACAGATAAGTAAAAAAAAGCACTCTACATTAATCATTATTATTTCTGTGACCCCAGACTTCTTTGAGTGCTCTATTAACAAAGCTCATTCTTTCACCCTCAGCAATATCAGCATGGATGACCCAAACAAAAGCAGCTGGAAGTCTCGCTCTGCAGGTTGCTTACAACCCTATTCGAACACTGTGAACCTGTCATTCTAATGAAAAGGAACACATACGCACATCAGGGAAGACAGAAGGCTGCTTGCCTTCTGAGACCTTATGAGGCCACGATAGTGGGCCAGGGGCCTGGGTCTGTATGAGAGTTCCAAGTGCAATGCCTGGTCTCTTCTGCCACAGAATCATTCCCTGGCCCTTACCACTCTGACCACTACAAAGAAAAGAGAGAGGAAGGACCTTTCCCACTGTATGTTATGGACACATGTTCCCTTTCAACATTCCATTTCTACAAAAAGTGGCCCAATATGTCTTTTTGAACTAGAGGTAGAGGTTTGATATTTTTAGCCACCCCTTGTGCACTATTCAAGAAGGGGTAAAATTTGGGCACTATTCATCCACCCGATCTCCTTAGTCAAGTGGCCAATAGCTTTGATCAGGCTAAACAGAAATAAACTAGTAAAAAAGTTGGAATTCTCCCAAGTTCAAACCTAATTTGTCCTAGAGTTCTTGTCATTTATATGATTAAAGAAAACAAACAAACAAATAACAAAAACACAAGAACTCAGATCAAATCTACGAAGTGCATCAAGGTAAAATAAACATTTATTCCCTTTAAATCCTAGAGCGGTAGAGTCCTTAAGGTGTATGCTTGATATAAGTAAATGTTTTATTGGAAACAATTCCCTTTTTACTATCCTCTGTCCTGCATGCTCAAAGGCTGATTTTATTCTACCTGATATATGGATATTAAGTACTACAAACAAATATGACAAGGTGACACAAGAGAAAACTAAATAAAATATTCACCTTAAAATGATATTTATACCCTCTCATACATGTTCAAATATTATATTGATCTTGACATACGTACAATATCCATCTTCCTCCTTCTCTGAATGAATGGATGGTAGGATCATAAACATATTAGAAAAATAATGGAAAGAAACATAAGAGAAAGAAAGCCTTATCATTCAGGATAAACTAAGAGAAATGCGACATGTTAACTAAGGAAATCTTAAGTAAATTGCTTCATTTCTGGGGTGGGTTGTGTGAGGTCAACCAGTCTAGATTGGGAACTCGTCTCCCTGATTCTCCTTCTCTGTAGCCATGGTAGGGGTCTAGTTAGAATTGGCCAGAAAAGGAATGTACTTGTGTTTCGGGAGGAAGAAAGAAAGCAGACATCATTACTCTCTGAGACTGTAAAGATCAGACAGAGAGACAGAAAAGCACAGATGTGCCAATGGTTCCCAGTGGAGTGTTGCGTTCCTCTACTCTGTGTCCCCCTCATCTTCCCAACAGTTGCACCTGCTGAACTGACAGTCCCAGGGCAACATTAGGCACTTGGCTGCAGGCTCACAGACACAGTGAGTCCCCTTCCTGACCACCCATTATAAGAACACTATGTGCTTTCAGAAATTTCACTATGGGAAAATGATTACAAGATTCTTTGACACATAGATGGTGCTAAACAGGGTAAGGAAAAAAATGCCTTCAATTCTCTGCAATCTGTTCCAGGAAAGAGAAGCAGAGGGAATACTTCCTAACTGATTCTATGAAACCAGAATTACTCCAATACTAAAACTGGATAAAGACAGCACAAGAAAGAAAAACCATAGACCAATATTGCTCCTGAATATAGATTAAATATCTTCAATAAAAGTAAATTGAATTTAACAGTCAACAATATATGATAAGAATTACATCCTATGACCAAGTTGGATTTATTTTAGATATTTAGAATAGTTCAACATTTGAAAACCAGCTAATGTAATCCATAATATCAACAAGTTAAAGGGGGGAAAATCATGTATCATAGCAGTAGATTCGGAAAGAGCATTTGACATAATCCAACACCTAGTCATGACAAAAACTCTCAGTAAACTAGAATTGGAAATTTCCTCAACTTGGTAAGAAACATACACAAAGTATTATAGCTGAAATTATATTTAATGGTGAGAAACTAGATACTCTTCCCTTAACATTGGGATCAAGGCAAGGAGGTCCCCTCTTAGCACCTCTGCTTAATATCACAAAGGGAATTCTATATAGTGCACTCAGGCAATAAAAGGAAATAAAAGGTATACATTTTGGGAAGGAAGAAATAAAACTGTCTTTTTTCCCAGATGTTATAATTGTTTATATAGAAATTCCCAGATTCAAGAACATCAACAACAAAAACTCCTGAGACTAATAAGCAAATATAGCAAGGTTATAAGAATCAAGGTTAATATAACAAAAGATTTGTTTCTTATATATCACCACTAAATAACTGGCATGTGAAATTAAAAAAACAAAACAAAAAAAGAACATTTAGAATAGTGCCAAAAACTACAAAATAAATACTTAGGTAAAACTAGGACCCAGGAAGGCCAGGACATATGATTGCTCAGATTCTCTCCTGCTGAGAGTAGGAATGATTACTCTCTCAGTTCTGGGAATGGTTGGACCCAAATTTCATGGACCAGATGCGAGGTGGCAGGTTCTTAGAGGTTACTGTGTAGAAAATGGTGGGGGCTTCCCTTTGAGAGAAGGAAGAAGGAGTTTTAAAAGAGAAGATCCCGTGTCTCAGTCACAAAGCTGTCTTTATAGAAAAGTGTATAGAGATTAGATGAGATTTGGAAAACTCACCTTGTGGGACTGAGGAAAGATAAGGAGTGGAGTAAATAAGCCCACATTCATATCTCTGCTCAGCCAACAAGTTTCTGAGTGACTTTAATAATATTCTAATATACATATATATCACAGTCGATTTAGCCTTTCTCCTGTTGATGGACCTCTGAGCTATTTTGTGTTTTAGGCTATTATGAAGAACGTTGCTAAAAGCAAAAATAAAATACAATGAATTCAACAAATCACAGAGTAGACTATGCATTATAGTTCTTCTTTAACTCATACAAATGGGCTCAAATCCCAGTTATAACTTTACATAATTGTGATTCAGAACCAACTCAGATCTCATTATAGCTTGGAAACTTGATCATTTTTGATTGACTTATCCAGTAAATAAAAATCTCCTCTGCAGTTTCTTCAACTATTTTCCCAAGAGAAATCAAATTGCCACATAAAAAATATATCTAAATATAAAAAAATCTATTTTCTGGCAAAGTACAATGGCTAAGCAGTAGCTCTCACTTCTTAATTCCTGATTTATGCTACCTGATTTTATCAATATTATCTGATAAGGTCAACAGACCATCAGTTGTTCCATTATAGTACATTTCCTTTAATATTTTTCTTGATATTTTTGCTCATCCTCTAGAATTATCCCTTCTAAATGCATCATTGAACTTTTTCTATTACATGAATGTGTAATTTTATCTAGTGCCATTGTTTGATTTGTATATTTCTGAAAACTTTAATTATAGATCATTTTCTTCCAGAAATTGTGCCCCAATCAAAACTGGACTTGGTGTTTTCACATTTCTTTTTATCTTAGTGATATGGTGTTCTTATTACATGCCATTTTTTATTGTTCCTTGTCATTAATATCAGTCCTAATATGTATTAACTTATTCTTCTCAGTTTTCAAAGCACTAAAGAGGTACATAAAAGTCTGTGGATTTAGGCCATTTTCATGAACAAATTAGGTTTGTTCTTTATTATAGTACATTTTGATACAGGTCAATAAGAATGTCCTCCCGATGCTTTCTTGTTTTTGATTTGAATCCACAATGTGTGAGAGGTTAAAAAAAGTTATGTGGCAGTTACATAACTTTTGTAGTCAGCTTAGATAATTGTACCAGCGGATGTTAGAAAATATTTACAGTTTGAGCCTCAATAACAAATAATTTAAGTGTTTATTGCAATATCTAAGAAATATTCTAAGACTACCGCATGCTTTTTAATGATGCAGAAAAAGTATTGGTAAGGCCAAAATCAAGTTATTTATTTTTATAAGCTGCCAAGTTTGGCAGTCAATAAAATGTATTTTTCAGATTATGAATTCAATTTGTATTTTAAAATGTATTTTACACGTATAACCATATATACTTCCAAGAAGATTCGTTGGAAGCAACACAAAGACACAAACCTTCAGGGTGATCACATAGCAACTATAGGAGTCTGATCAAGACCTTATCCTTTCTGAGCTTCTTACTCCTAACTGTAAAACTGTCATATAGATTAAAACAGACTGTCTATGTATCTAGAATCTATGTATATATGTAATAGTAACTTACTATTTGTCCGTTACTTATCTATATAATCTCTATATACACATGTTCTATCTGGCATATAGTTGACACTCTCAATAAATGTAGCTAGGTAACCCAGGGCTGGGGGATTTGGGAGGGCAGCAGAGTAATAGAATGGCAAAACAGATTTACAGTCATAGAAGTCCTGCAGTACCAAATATTTTAGCAAGAAAACTCTTTAAAGCTATTTTGCTGTTCAATTATCCCTTCACCCTTATTTCTCCAGTGAACTCCTAGTTTCCTATCACATCTCATGGCCAAAATAACCTCCTTTGAGTTTTCCCTAACCACTCCACTCCATTTGAGGAAAGCACTCCTTCTATTGTCTTATATTAATTTGTGCTTATGTCTTTGTTCTTCCTTATCAATTTGAACACATATCACACTCTTATATGCTAGGCAATTAAGCACTTAAACAGCATCTACCTCTCTTATGTATCCGTTGATTCATTTTTTAATATGTCATTCAAGTCATATTTCTTTATAATAACTTGATTTCAGATAGTTTTCTTAGTGTTGGGAGTAGAAAATAAACCAGACAAGATTATTGCCCTCATGTACTTAGAGTACATAAGAAAGATCCAATCACATAATCACATAGTAAAGCTTGAGTCTTGAAAGATAAGTAGGTGTTTGCTTATCTGATAGAAGAGAAAGAACTGCAGGAGCAAAAGCATCAAGGGATAAAACATCTGGCCATGCTTTTTTGTATCCCTGGAATCATACACAGTGTCTACAGTATTAGAAGGAATCACATTTTTAAATGAATAAATGAAGGTAAGAATGATTTCGGTAAAAACACTTGCCAGAGTGCCAAGATATTATAAGACCTCAATAAATTTTTGTAACCACTAGATTTCTGAAGATCTTTTTTGGAGAAACCGTTATATAGAGAACAGCGTACTAGACAAAAGCTTCTACAATGGAAATATGACACTTAACTGTATTACGCTGTTAATCTGAAACAAGTCATATAATCTGAAACTCAATTTTTTCATTTGTAAAATGGGGATGAGGATAATTAATTCAGTCAAGTGAATGCTAGTAAGGTGATTGGCAAGTAGTTGGTGCTCAGCAACTCACCCATAAGTTTGTCTCCAGGCATTTGTCCAATCACAACTTGGCTTCTATGGGAAGCAGACTCGGAGGTGGAGATTAGCTTGCAGGATGTTTACGATGGAGTGCAATTGGGATTGATCTCTTGGAAAAGGAAAGGAGGAAATCAGAAGAGACAAAGGGAAAACTTGAGCATCTATTCAATTCCAACAGCAGCACTGGCTAACCCTACGAGGAGCTCTGGAATAGAATTGCTCAGCAAATGTGCCCCATATTGAGCCAAAAAGACTGGGCATTTTATGCTGATGCCACCATCCTATGATACAAGGCATTCCAAATAGAGTACGATCACCTCCCTGGGACTTTTACATCTTTGCTCTACTGTCTGCCATGGCAATCCAGACATTTAAATTTCACATAGCATGGGTCCTTGTGTTACAAATGCTTGGAGGAATTACTCTAGTATGAAGTTTGAACCATTTCACAAGCTCTTCGCCAGGGTATTAAAACTTGTATTTTGGAAGAATGCTCAAAAAACCCCCACAAAACTCTCCATTATCCAATATTGCTTCCTAGTCCCATATCATAACCACCCTCGGAATCCAGACTCACGCATCTGCCTTCTAGCTGCGGGCTAAGTCTTGCTGCTCCTTGGGGTTATGGTCCGTTTCTTGTTTTATCAGACCCAATCGGTTCCCAGCTGGATTACTCAGTGATTTAAAACTAGGCAGAGATTTAGTGTCCCCTAGTGGAAGTGGGGGTGGCTCCGGAGTAGAGGGTTGTATGGAAGGACAGAAACATCTTAATTATCTTTAAGTGGGAGTGAGGTCTCACTCAATAAGACATGGTGAGCCACTTCCGAAGGTTCAAGGCTTCGGGTGAATCTGTGTACTCAAAATCCTGAGGACAGCAAATCCATATGTCCCCAGTTCAAATGTTAGAGTCCCACTGTGTCTCGCACGGCTCTGACCTTGATTGGTGACACGACATTCTTCGGCAATTGGCTGTCTGCTCATTCCTGGCACCTGTGTTTCGCTTTTCTCCAACCTTCCAACGCAGAAGAGCCTATTCTCTTCTTCTACAAAGCAGACCCTGCGGCTTTCACACACGGCTTTCAACCGCTTTCTCCTTTTTGCCTAGACCATCAATCATGTCTCAAAACTGCCACCCAGTTCTGTTTTCTTGGCTACCATTTCTCCCGCCATTCCCAAATGGCTGAAGCTCTCTATCCAGTCCGTGTCCTCCTACAGAGAGGATATCCGTGCCCAGGTCACGCTGGCTGCCCTGCAGCGCCTCCACAAGGACATCCCGGGACGAGGACACACCCGGTGGCCCGACACAGGGACACTGGAGCTCTCAGGAACCCCGTTCCAGCAGCGTCCCGTCAGGCAGCCTCCTGGAGGCCCGGCCGCACGGCACACACTGCTCTCCTCAGGGCCGGTGCTGCTCAGCGACCTCTGTCCGTCAGCAGCAGGACGACTGGAGGAAGGAGGGCTGTTTCCTCAGGGCGACTCCTCAAACGGGAGTCCAACGCCGCGCCGGGAACCGCCTGGGCCTCAGCGGCGCCTCAGCAGCTCTCAGGCGCCCGCTCGCTCGCTCGGCTTCTGGGCGGGCGCTGCCTGGTCGAGGAGGCACCTGATTGGCGGACGACGCCGAGGCGCTCGAGGCGGCGGACTTCCGGTGCGGAGCTTGAGCCTGAGGAGCCGCTCCAGCGCCTCTCCGCGGTCCCAGCCACCGCGGTCCCAGCCACCGCGGTCCCAGCCACCGCGGTCCCAGCCACCGCGGTCCCAGCCACCGCGGGAGCGTCGCTGCCCGTGTCCGGAGCGCCGCGCGGGCTAAGAGGTGAGTCCTCTGAGGGTGACGGTGGGCGGAAGTGTGGGCCCTGCAGCGAGTCCCAGCCCAGGTTGTGAGACCCCCGAAGCGGGGACTGGCTCTGGCCCACCTCCGGGCTCCTGGCGGCGGTTTGAGGCAGGGCCTCTTCGCCAGTCCTTGGAGGGGGCGCCCTCATCGGAGAAGGCTTTACTGCCCGCGCCCGAGAGCCGGTCCTTTGGCCATCCTTCCGCCTTCTGCGGATTCGGGGACATGAGTCTCCATCCAGCCTTCAGGGGCCATGTCCCCAGGACCCAAAGCGTCCTCGTGCGGCGCAGGCAGGTCCGCGAGGCCCTTGCCAGGCGCCCTGGCGCGAGTACTGGGCCCCAGCCAGGAAGCAGAGACTTCGTGTGGTCTTCCGCCTTCAGCACTGTCTGGTCCTTTCTCCTGGCTTGGACGCCATCCCGGGAGGGTCTTTTAGGATTTCGGAGGTGGACATAATGCCTTTCTCAAAGGCATGAGAGCGAACGTTTTCCTCCAAGGATTGCTCAGGGTTCCAGGCATCGGTCCTGGACGTGTCACTTGGTTTTCAAGGTCCCCGAGGATTGGGGACGGCTTGAGGATTTGAGATGGCCAGGACAGGCGAGGCAGGCCGACCAAAATCTTCAGAGGCTGGTCTCATGTTCCCTGGAAGTGGGTTGGCATTGGCCACTGCTGGTTTTAGAGAATTCTATTGGTCGTTTTGGTGTCCACCTGTTAGAAGGAAGAGGAACGAAGCAGGTTTGAGCAGGGAGAGAAGTTGAGCTATGGTATAAGCCCAAGAACAGCCACAGGCAAAGTCCAGAGGCGCTGCTGGACAACTGGCTCATCACAGAATGATGTTGAACTTTAACATAGGTTCTTTGTGTTTGTGTTGAGAGGATCAAATCATTTTCTTATTTTTATTTTTTTCTCCTTGTTTTTATTGTGGGGAATTACCTTGATAATTCCCTATGGTAACCAAACTTAATTACTAAGGTAAGTGCAACTTAATTGTGTTCTATTACCCTTTTATTTTTGTATTTGGCTTACTAATATTTTATTAATGAGTATCTCATCTGCATTCAAAAAAGACATTGGCCTATAGGTTTTCATGTTGTAATATCCTTGTCATAATTTCGTATCAGTTATGTTGCATCATAAAATGAATTTGGTTACATTCCACTTTTCTTAAAGAGTTTGTGTAAAATTGGATTAAGTTCTTCCTTAAATTATTGAAAATATTTATTACTGAGAGCATCTGGGACTAGAGGGATATTGTTTGGGGGAGAGTAGTTAAAATTGACTCTTGTTAATAGATTTAAGACTATTTAGATATTCTGTTAGTTCTTGTATCAATTTTAAGTTGTTTTGTACAGGAATTTGTATATTTATTTAAACTTCAATTTATTGGTGTGAAATTATTTCAACAATATTCTTATTACATTTAATATGTGTAGGATCTGTAGTGATGTATCATTTTTTCATTCTGGATATTGATACTGTTTTCTTTTGCTTAATCTTGCCTGGGGTACAGCCAGATTACTAGGTTTTCAATGAACAAATTATGAGTTTGTTGATGTTAGTATATTTAATACGCAGTCCCCTCATTGTCTGCCTATTTTGCCTCTATTTTGTTCCTAAGGATGCCATGTGTTATGAATCATCTCCCCCTGGTTATTAGCATAATTGTCTCCCTTAGATTTCTGGTGGTTAACTGCTTCCACCTGACCTCTATAGCTTCTGGCTTCATCATTCTTATTTCTGTTAATGAACCTAGCTCTGTGACTCCCACTCCCACTATCAGCTTTGCCTACAAAGGAGGCCACCACTGCAATTCTCAGTGACTCTATGGCCCCTCTCACCAGCACATTCTGGGTGAGTCCTCTGAGCTTCCTCATAGAGAGAAGTATTTGATGGATCTTCTGTTACCACATAACATCTACCTGACAATGCCCAGTTTTCTCAGTCATTTAATCTCTTCCTGAATCACCTGCTCTGGAAATTCGGGAATTTCAACTGTACTCAGCATGGGCCATCACTTTCCCAGGCTTCAAGGCACACACCTAACAGATAGTTTCCACTAAGCCCTGGAATTCTTGCCAGGGTGTTAAGTGATATATTCTAAGGGAATGTCCCTAAATCAGTGAACCCTCCCCTCTCCATTAGGATGTCCTGGCCTCAGCTCAAATGTTGCAGGGGACCCCAAAAGCTCTGCTTGTCCTGGAGACTATCAGCTAACTGTACCCTCACTGTTAAATGAGTTGTTTGCTCTTGATTGGCTATCCAATCTGTATACTTTTGTGACTGACCCACAATTTCCCTAGGGTTATGAAGTGAACTATTGCCTGGTCTTCGGGCATTTTGGCAGGAAAAATACAATAGCTAAAGTATAAAAAGATAGAAAATGTAATAACAGCAAGTAATTGAAATTGGGATGGCGATTGAGGAGTTTGGTGTCAAATAACCAAGGTGCCCAAGTAGTGAGTACAGGTAGTTGAGAAAGGTAGGGGACATTGAGGGCTGAACTGATGTCCCCTAACAGCCTGGCAGGAAGTAAATAGCAGGACCAGGTAATAGGGTTACCTGTCAGTTGGTAACAGGGGCAGAGCTGGGCTTTGCTGTAGGCCTTAGCCACAGGGAAAGCTCCAGAATTTCACTGGAACTGGTGGACAGGTCAGTACACAGGCTAAATAGTGGGCCTTGTCTCTAGAATTGTGAAATGTCTATAGTAAAGAGGGAAAAGCACAACATAGTTATAAGAAATGGTACAAACTTTATAGATGAATAGAAATAAAACCAGTCCTGGAAACTGTGGTAAATGGTAATACCTGTTTCAGTTAACTCTTTTTGAGAGAATTTTCATTGAGCCAAGGCCAAAAATATTGTACCATTCTCAAGAGAACATTGTCTTTATGAGCGACAACCAAGTGAGTTATTTCCTCTTTTCATTTTCCCCCTTCTTCCTTCCTTCTTTATTTCTTTTTTTCTTCATTTTTTCCTTCCATAGGTTCCTGGTGTATCAGTTTCCGGTGCTATTGAAATATTATCTTTCAAAATAAATCTGTTTTACAATGATAAAATATTCCAGTTTTATACAGATAGAAGAGAAAGAAAGGGAAAGAAAAGAGGAGGAGGGAGAAAGGTGGGGAGAGACACTGATAATTTTGCCTGTCTTATTTGACAGAGTGTTTGGATAGTAAATTGCCGAAGCCTGGTTTTTCCTTAGGGTTCAAAAAGGCATTATTTTTGCCTGCACTAATGAAAATGTTTAAAATTCTGATTCACAATTTGAAGAAAGTAAAATGACTTCTTTGTGTTTGGCAATTTGTTGTCCTTGCTTTTCCTCCTAAAGTTAATTTGACCAATTTTCTCTCGTTAGCTTTTCTTAACATCCTAGGTGTATACAGCCTCAGAGTTAAAACATACCTCAAAACTTTCCTGCATCACCCTTTTATAGCTGAGGACACAACAGACCATAAAGTGAGTTTCCCATAGCTGTGGAGCTGGTGGAAACAAGGTCTGCTCACTACCACCTTAACCCACAACTCAGCTCATCTCTGTCATGTTTTTGTGCTATTTTATTTTCTTATATACTTATTTCTTCTAGTGGGTAACTAGAACCAAGACCTGCAGATCTGTGTGAATTAAATCTTACTTTTGCTAAGTCTGTCTTTCCTCCATTCTTACCTATTGCCCTTTTTCTCTTTTTCCACTTCCCTCTTTGTTAATCCACTGTCTTCTGTTTTATTGTATTTGATTTGCTCTTTTTTCTACCCTTCCTTTTCTCTCTCCTCCCTTTCCTTATTCCTCTTTCCCTATTGGTTGCCTTCCTGAACACAGCAACACACTGCATTTATACACAGAGATGTTTCCTTGATGAGCTCAGAGCACTGTACATACATTACCTTATTATCAACCCCTCCTATCATTTCCATAAGGTCCATTCACACCTCTCATTTACAAATGGGAACAAGAGACACAGGAAGATTAATCGAGCTACTCAAGGGTAAACAATGAATCAGTGTTAGAGCCAGAAACAAAACCTGGTCTCATCGACTTCCCCCCACCAACTCTGGTCATGTTTCTCCTTTTCTTTCTAAATCCCACCTCATTAAGTAGTGTTAACTCATCCCTGAAGTACTTTGCGGCAATCTGCCACAATCAGCTCTGATCTGGGACTTTGGGACGAGGATGATGCTTTGATTTTGTCTCCGATGTTGCTTTGGGGAACTTGGCCTTGTCTATCAGTGTTTGAGCCCTGTTTTCTCCATGCGTGTAATAGGAAACAAGGGACTTGTACTGGGAAAATGCTTCCCACATGTGACACGTAAGATCATTTTATCAGTACAGGAGTTGATTTTAGGTGATACCGAGACAGGATTAAATAAACCCTGACAGTATCATCATCGTTCATTTCTTTTAAATTCTCCTGGTGACTTCAAGGAGAAAGATCTATGTTATGCTTTCACAGCACTTACTAATTACATATTTAACACAGAGGTTCAGCTCCTCTGGCAGCTGCAGTGTCTTGCTATAATTAAAAAAAAAATAACTTATTTTTATAATGATTTTGCATCAATGGTGAATGAAACAGATTTTCTCATTGAAGATGGTGAAACAAAGTTCCTTTTTAATATAGATTTCGATGAATTTGCAAAACAATCAATGACAATAAAAATAGAAAGCGTAACCTTTTGGGCAGTATATAGATATGGAAAATACATTGCAGGTAAAAGTGTCATGGCTGAAGTTTGGGAAGGACAAGATTATGGGACCCTTTTCCATTTCTACAATATTGATCTGAATCCGGAGTGGCAGATTAGATTACCATTCTTAGTTCTTTCATTCCTCCATGTGACTTCACAGTGCCTCCAAGCGGGACGTATCTCATCCTTGATGATTTGGGGTTTTCTGAGTGAATAGCTTTTATTAATGGAATGTTGACCAACATGGTTCTGCTTGAGCTCCGTGCCTGTTAGCCTTTCTACCATGAGAAGAGCATGGGCCACGTTGCTGATATTCCCAGGATGGTGAAGCTCCGTGGTGCTGATCTGACCGTGAATCAGTTTGGACTCTAGCTCAGCCCAGACCAGCAGACAGCAGCTGAGCCTAATGCATGGCTAAGTCTAGAACATGCCCTTGGCCAAAAGAAGCTTCAGTGAAAAGAATACAAACAATTAAAACAAGAAAAATGTGCTGCTGCACGTTTTATGGCTGCCCTTCTTCACCAGCAGGCAAGCAGCTCCCGGTGTTGCTTGTTTATCGAACCAGCTGGAATCCTCGCCAGCACATTCGTTTGCTTAACGTGCTTCTGCAAGACAGTCCTCTCACCACCACCCTGGTGTTTCCCTGTGGAGCACTGATGGGGCCCCAAGGGAGGATGACCCGATGGAATTGATTTCTAGTAGAAGTAATCAGAGCCCAGCTGGCCCCCATCCAAGTTGGGAACATGACACTAGACCCTGGAACCTGGTGGCCCCCAAAGCCAGTGTGTTTCCCCTGCAATCTGCCTTCCCTACAGGATCTCATTTCATTACAAACAGTGCATTAGATTCAAGAAGACACCTCTGAATCCCTGCGTGCAGACTTACAATTTTGTGATCTCGGTTGAGTTGTTAAAACACTTTAGGGCTTGGCATCTTTATTTGAAAAGGTAGATAATGCCTGTCAAAAATTGTTATGTTGGTTGAACAAGCTAACACTTATAAAACTATTAGCAATATGCATGACTCAATATCACCCAATAAATGATATCCGTAATGATGATTTATTTAACCTCATCTCCTACAGCCCTGAAAACGCATCCTAACTTCCAATCACAGCGGATCTCTTCACACACTAGAACACGACATAAGTTTAATATATTAATAATTATAATCTAGATTGTTTTTATACTTTTTCAATTTTATTGCTTCTATCTACCTCACCAAATACTCCTTTGATTTAAATTAGTTTCATTAAAGTTTCTGAAGTTTCTATGTATAAAATCATTTCAACTGCAAACATGTTTGTCTCATCTTTTACAATATTTATATTGAAAATTTTGTTTTCTTGTCTCATAGTATTAGCTAGACAAGGGATATCCAAACTTTTTCAACGTTTTTCACCAAAGGCCATATGCGATAAAATACACAAACAGCCAGGCCACTCAGTCGAAGTGAAGTACGTATTGCCTCACCTGGTTTATTTAAGTAAAGTAAATATATTTTTGGATTTTGCTGTGGGCCAATTAACAATGGATCACAGGCCGCAGTTGGCCCGCGGGCCACAGTTTGGGCACCCCTGAGCTAGGCCCTCCAAGAAATGTATTAAGTGGTAATAATACACACTTTTTAGTTTTTAGTTTTTTACAGTAATCAAAGACTTTAACATTTTACTACTTAATCCTGTTTTCTGTTACTTTTTGTAAATAACCACTACACTTAGATATGTTTCTTCTTTCTACTTACGTACTTTGTAAAGGCTTTTCAACTTCAGGTGATTATTAATATTTATATATGTTTTCCTTTGTTATGTTGAATGAGTCTTTTACTATGCTGCTAGGTATGACTTGATAATACCCCATTTGCATTTTTTTTACATGTAAGATCATAAATAAAATTGGTTTGTGGGCTCTTATTTTTATCATTCAACAAATATTTATTCAAGATATACTGTTACCTATTTTGCTAAAAATTGGAAATTTAAAGGAAAACAAAATATACATTGTTTCTGCTTTTAGGGAACTTACAGTTTAACACACAGGATTAAAATTTGATAAATGCTGAAACTATAGTTTACTCTTGAGAATATTAGTGATGGGATTAGCTAACCAAGTTTAGGCAATTAATTCAAGGTTCTATAACATTTTTTTGAACCAAAGCATCCTAGAAGAATGCTTAGGAGAGAATGAGATAAAAGAGGAATGAAGGAAAAAAGGTGGGGTGGCTGAGCACATTCCAGTTGATTTGTTTAAGGAATGACAAGCAAACAACCAAGCAACCAAAGCTGGCCACTGTAAAGGGACATGGAAACTCACAGTGGTGAGTAGTGCTGCAAAATAGGCTGGAGGTTTCGGCACAGACATGATTCTACTGAAAAATTGGGCCATGTTGTTGATTTGAACTTAATTCTGCAGTTTAATCCCGGATCCAGTTTAGCTTGATTCAGAAGGCACTGAATATTTCTGAGTAAGAGAGTGGCATAGACAGTGAACATAGGATCTGCTAACAGGAAAAAGAGAGGTGTGCTCTTACGGTACAGATCTGTGATTGCATGGCTCTACAAGGTGATCTCTGACATCTGTTGGGGTGACGTTAGGGGACTGTGTAAAATCTGGTTGCCTTATCAGCATTTCAAAATCTGTATAGCCAATCAAGGAGTTTCCCAACATTCTCTCAAATGTACTTCTCCTGAGTTCACCTGTCAAACAGTGATATCGTTTAACCATTCACTGATGCTACTGCTACTACCCCATCTCAGTTATTCAACCCATATCCACCTTCTGGCTTTTCCTTAGGAAGTCCTTTCTTGTATAATTCTTCTTATCCACTCTTTTGTCACTCTAGTTGAATTTGTTATCGATTCTTCCCTACACTTTTTCAGTAGCCAAATAACTGGTCTCCCAACTACCACTCTCCATTCCCTGAAATTCAACATCTATATTTCAGAACTGATAGCTTCTTAAATACATTGAAAAACTGTATCATTGAAAAAGCACCAAATGGTTATTGATTTGCAATATTTAAATATCAGGTATTTAAAATAAAATATCAAAATATCTTAACTACGGATTCTTCATCTGACATAAAAGATCTGAGAAAAACAATAGTTACCATGAAGGATTGCTATAAAAATTAGATAATCCTAGTCTTATCCTTAACCCTAGCATTTGTGTAATACTCAATAAATGGTGGCTATGTTATTCCCAAACATTTCTTTTTTCTTCCAATTTTTTTTTTTTTTAATTTTTATTTTTCCTGACAAAACTGGATTCATCCAAGGACTCTTGAACTAACAAAGGAACTCATGTGGTTTAGTATTTTTCAGGATCCAGCACATGGCTTAGTGGCATATTGATCCATGTAAATGTTGTCTTTACTATGACCCTTTTGTCCCACATGATATTCCTGAGAATTCCATATGGAGAAATATCTCAACATACACTTCCTCATCTGAGCTGTCTTCCTGACTTTTTAATCATAAAGAACAAGATGATCTTAACATGATGTGTTGAGAATGTTAATACTCTCAACTGTGTTTTTCTTGAAGTGTTTTGTTATAATTAGAACGCCTACTTAAAATCAGAGTGCTCTAGCTGGGGCCTCTGGGAAGCTGACTGACTACTAAATTGGCACTCCAGGTTTCTCTCAGGTGTGCCCAAAGTGAGGTCCTCATAGTTAAATGGCAAAAACCAAAGATGAGTCAATATTTTCTAGCCATTTTTGTTTGTTTGTTTGTTTGTTTGTTTGGATTATCCACTAAGAATGCTAGAGAAAGTAAATAATTTAGAAGAAAAAGAAAACCAAATCTCTGCCTAATATTGAGAGCAATCGTTATAGTTTTATGGTCTTACCTCAACAGATACATACTGCAACACACTATCCAGGCCACTGTCATCTAAGGTAAAAACAAAATGTCATTTTGTTATGAGAAGATTTCTCTGAGCCCTTGTAAGGAGATGTGATTACAACTATACCACCCTACAAAAAGGTATTACAACTCTAAACTTCCTCCTCCCACCACTTTTTTATGGGATTATATAATCCTTTTAGGATATTTATCACTTCAGGTGCCATTTAGCAGGAAATTGATGTAACTCCTCCCACTAGTCATGCCTCATCCAGCCTTTTGAGGGAGCAGTGCTGATGTGGGTCATCTACAGAGAAGGATGCTGGGAAGTTTTAAAATAAGGTGATGGATGTCTACAAGGAGGATTATACAGAAATGTATTTAAGATCACCTAACTCTTTCTCTCATTCTCAACCCAACCACAAGAGGTACAAACAATGCAATCCTATATGTGTCTGGGAGGCAAAGTTTATATCATCCTTTGTTTTCTCTTTTATGGGTATATCTTCAGCCTCATAAATGTTCTTCGAAATGCAAGCCTTAGGTTCTTTCCTCTTATCAGTTAATGTATATTAGCGGAAAGACAATGATAACAACAATCTCAAACCCTATTTATCATCACTATTATAAAAGAAAGACAGTTATTAATATTTATTGTTAAATGACTTATTACTACAATTACTACTTTGAAAAACATGACTGTTATTTTATCCACCTTAGAATCTCCAATGTCTAGCACAGGAACTGGGAAAAATAGACGTTAAATATATTTATTAAAATTTAACTATCTTAAGAGATAAGTAGTGACTGAAATAAACTGTTCACGGTAGCAAGCGCCTGGTTCCAACTTCTTTGCAATCAATGCATATTTAAAAATCCTCTTTCATGTTGACAGGGAATAATGACCACTTCTTTCTCACAGCCTCATTTATACCATAAATGTATTAGAAAATTAATTTCATAAAAGAGAGAAAATGATTAAGCACCACTAAATGTCTGGTGCACCTGGGAAAATGTAAATTATTGAAAATGGAGTCTGCATTGAATCTTGAAAACCTGGAACAAACTGCTTGTTACTGTAGTTTGTTTTATTGAATTGCTATGATTAAAAAGGAGAGCGGCTTAATGTGAAGTCTTTTCCGTTGAGAAACACACACACACACACACACACACACACACACACACACACACGAGAACTTGCCTACCACTTTTATTTCTTGTGCTAGAATTGCAGTGGGGACAAAAATAAGTCTCTAAGGTCAACTGTGTGCATTCTATGTTGGGCGGCATTTTTTCTTAGACCTAATACAGTTCACTAAATACTAAACGTGACGCAAGCCAGGTACTTGTGGCAGTCACTCCAAGGAAATCACTTCTGTTTAGCTGGGCAATAAACTCCATATTGCTGTTTCTGTTGTCAGTTTTCGGTGCTCATTTTCCTAGGACTTCAGCATCATTTCACAAATTTGATGATGACCTTCTTGAAATATAGTCTCCACTGTAATTTCTACACACACACTGTCCTGTTTTCCCTCACACATTGCTGACTTCACAGTTTCCTTTGAAGGCTTCTTGTCATCCTAACTTCTAAACCTTGGTGTGCCACAGGATTCAGTCCCCAGACATGTGTCTCTGTACTGTTACTCACAAGGTGGTCTGATCCAGTCTCCTGACTTTAATATTTCCCCTAAAAGAGACCAGTGCCAAAATAATATCTTCATCCTCACCCTTTCCCACCAAGTATAGATTACCACATCTAAGTATCTATACGTATCTCATATGGATGTTTGGTAAACTTATTTTTAAAAGTTCAACCTAATTTTTAATAGCTCTATTGAAGATTAATTGCCATACCACAGAGTGCACATACTTAAAATGTACACCATGGTAGACCTGTGAACCATCCACCATAATCAATATGATGAACATATCAATCTCCCCGAAAGTTTCATCACCTTTTATAATCCCCTACCTTTATCCATCCATGCCTACCCACGCCTTCTTCTTCCACCAGCAACAGCTGATCTGTTTTCAGACATTATAGACAGTTTGCATTTCCTAGAATTTTATATAAATGGAATCACACAATATGTACACAATATGTACTAGCTTTTTATTTAGCATAGTTATTTTAAAATCCGTCCATGGTTATCATGTATCAATAGTCCATTTATTTTAAAATTGAAACTGGTTTAGAAACTATTTTTAGAAATGGTTAGCTATTTCTAGTTGTAAAGTAGTTTTAGTTTTTAAAAAAATTCAGTGAGATCATTATGACTTAGGGCCAGTGAGTCAGAAGCTGGCCGTAAACCACACAGAAATCTTGTTCATGCAGGTGTGTAAACAGTGTCTCGAGATTTCATGAATCTCATGACCCTTCATCCACCATTTAGAGCCTGCGGAAACGCTGCTTCCCATCATTTTGCTTTTAGAAAACAGGAGTTCCTTCTGTTGGCCTGAAACCTGCCTGTTGTCACTGTAAGACTTATATGTTGTCCTGAACCATTCCTCTTTTACATGGCAGCCCTTCGAAGCCTATGAAACTAAGTCACAGAGCAAGTTTAGTAAATCTGCTAAATAACAGTTCTGTGCCTAGTGGTCTTGTTCTCTTGCCAAACCATTTTTTTAAATTTTTATTAAACTTATTGGGGTGACATTGATCAGTAAAATTATATAGGTTTCAAGTGTACAACTTTATAATGTATCATCTATATATTGCATTGTATGTTCACCACCCAAAGTTAATTCTCCATCACCATATATTTGACCCCCTTCACCCTCTTCTACAAGCTCCCTCCCCCCTTACTCTCTGGTAACCACTGAACAATTGTCTGTGTCTATGAGTTCTTGTTTCTCTTGTTTGTTGCTTTCAATTTTATATTCCACATATGAGTGAAGTCATATGGTTCTGAGCTTTATCTGTCTGACTTACTAACATGATAATCTCAAGATCCTTCCATGTTGCACATGGCAGTATTTCATCTTTACTTACAGCTGAGTAATAGTCCATTGTGTATATGTACCACATCTTTATCCAATCATCTGTGTTCAGTTGTTTCCATGTCTTGGCCATCAAACCAGTATTTTCATTCAGTTGAGCATTCCTTCTACATGTGGACAGTGCGCTTCTGAAAAGGGGACCCTGAGTGTCTAAAGGCAAACGGCATTTTCTTCAATGGCGAGATTACTGGCCGAGCAAGGAAGGTTAGCACAGGGTTACATCAAAGTTATCCAGAGTCAGTCTGCTGCAGGAGTCAGAGCTGAACTTCACAGCCTGAATGCATGACCATGGCCTCACATTTTTAATAGCCCTGTGCTTCATTTTTCTTATTTATGAAATGAGAATAACTATACACATCTCTTTACATGTTTATGGAGAAGAATAAATGAAATCTTATTAAGTGCTTAGAACAGTGCCGGGCATATAGTAAGTGCTCATTAAGATGTAGTCGTTGTTGTTATTAGGGGTTGATGTATGAGCTATGTGGTCAAGTAAGAGTAAATATTGAAACTCTTGCTCTTCATGCTGTAGTGAAAGCATACTTTCTTTTGCTGAGTCTGAACACGGTCTCATTTGCTGCTAGAATTCCATCATTAGGAGGGCAACACGCCTTAAGATAAAGATAACCCTACAGGGAAAAAGAGACAGGATCCTTGATTACATTCACTGAGATGCGGAACTAGATGGCTTGAAGCCCACAGAACCTCTGTAAACACAGCAGCATGACTAGTAAACCCTCACGATTGCAGTGGCTAATACATTTACACTATTGAAATGATGTCATTAAGGACAAATAGCAAGCAAATGGCTTAGCTAAGACATTGATTTTTGATCCACTTCTTATAATGCATTCAGTTATTTCATTTTACCATGTCTGGACCCATAAATGTGGTTAGAGAGAGCAGGGAAAGTCTTCCATGCTTAATTTAAACAACAGATCCGAAGAGAATGTCGTCACTGTCCAGAGGAGGAAAGTGTTCTCAAGGTGAAGATGGAAGGCAGAAAGTGGAGAAGGTTGGGCATAATGTAGTTAACACAAGGTCATACCCTCCGCCCAGACGTGTGCAGTCATACACACCTGTTTTAAATAACCACTGTAGGTGATTTCCTATTGTGTTATTTTCCTAAATCTGTAAGGGTCTTGTGTGTGTGTGTGTGTGTGTGTGTGCATGTATGTGTGTGAGCATATCTAGAGGTATTTGGCAGATTTGTTGATATCTTGAAATTCACGTCTTTTTGATTTGCTTTTCTACTTAGGAATTTGGGACATATTTATGCAACACATCTCTGTGAACTACCCCAGCTGAGATTTTACAAACCATGCTAATAATAATGAAAAATAAACAGAAAATGAATACAAAGTATACACTTACATTCCCAAAGAAATTGTGATTTGTAGCCCACCAACAGTTCTGTAGACTTTTAGTCTATTTGACATGGATTTTCCTGTCTGCTGAAAACGTGTATCAGAAGATAACTATGCTTAAATTGTTAGCAGTGGGTACTGTGAAGTTAACTGCTCATATGATGGTATAAACAAAACAAAATATTCTTCATGCTAATATAACCACCAGATAATATTTTTTGATTGTTTATTCTGTGCCTTAGCAGTATGGTATAGTTATTAACTATATTACCTACATTTAGTAGAAGAGAAAACTGAGATTCAGAGATGTTAAATAACTTGTGCAAAGTCATAAAGCATAAAATAAGTGTGATTAAAATTTTGACCCTCTTCCTCTTAAGAGCTGGGGTATGTTTTCTATCTTTGAATCAACATACACACACCATATTCAATGGTGAGTGAGGCATAGGGAAACTGTAATCGTTCTCTTCAAATAATGGGAAATAAAAGCCATGCAATACTTAACAATCCCTAGCAATTCTGAACCCACCTTTAGTAATAGCAGAATGAGCACACGGCAGTAGAACATATGACGTTGAACAGTTAGGTTCGCGAACTCATCTTAGAAAAAGTGCTACACACCTTATTGCTGAATATTACTGTGGTCACCTTCAAAGTATCCCCTTGGAATGCTATGCACCGATGCCAGCGCCTAGTCCACCCTTGAAAGCAATTTTGGAACTTTCTTTCTGGAACGGCCATCAGAGCTGTCATCATATTACCCTTGATGTCCTGAATGTCATCAAAATGTCTTCCTTTCATTATTTCCTTTCTCTTCAGGTAAAGAAAGAAGTCATTGGGGGCCAGATCAGGTGAGTAGGAGGGTGTTCCAATACAGTTATTTGTTTCCTGGCTAAAAACTCCCTCACAGACAGTGCTGTGTGAGCTGGTACATTGTCGTGATGCAAGAGCCATGAGTTGTTGGCGAAAAGTTCAGGTTGTCTAACTTTTTCACGCAGCCTTTTCAGCACTTCCAAATAGTAAACTTGGTTAACTGTCCAGTTGGTACAAACTCATAATGAATAATCCCTCTGGTATAAAAAAAAAAAAAAAAAAAAAAAAAAAAAGGTTAGTAACGTCATTGCAACAAGTTTGTGAACTTAATTGTCAAACCTCGGTATGATGAGAGAACAATTTCAGTAGAGATGTTGATTCAATGCATTTCTGCCTTTGCCTGGATCTGTACTGCTGACGTGATCCCTCTACTAATTCTTTCCCTTTAACTTTGATACCAAATTGTTTTGTATTAGCAAACAGCACAATCGAAGTAATTATAATAATTTATGTTTATAATATAACAGTGGGGTAGAAATTAACAAGGTTAGAGCTCGGAGACCTGCGTCTGAGTTGTCTGCAACCTTTACCACCTGTACACTTTTGACTGGTCACTTAACACCTATAGACCTCAGATACTCTTCTGTGAAAGGAGATAATAACATCTGCCGGGGATAACTCACAAGATGCTTCACAGAATATATAAGAATTCATAGAAAAAACTTCTGGTAATTTGTGGAACTAATATATAATTTTTACAGATAGTATATTTTTTCATCTTGCAATACAAATGAATAAGTGTATTGCAAAATAAATTAACAGTATAAACAATATTTTGTGGTAGTTATTTTATTTTTAAAATAAAAGTTAGCCCATGAGAATAATTCATTTAAAATAGAAATTTCATGCTATTTTAAAATTTCTTGTAAATAAATTAAAGTGGATCTCTGCATGCTTGGTACTTGGCAATACTTTATCTTTGAATGAGTTTTATTCTTGAATAAAATAAACATATATCCATACTTCCTATAATTTCTAGATGCCAATAACCCCATCTGGCGTCTTTTGAATTTCTTGAGTTAAGTGAAATAATGCCTGGAAAGCACTCAGTACAGTGCTCCGGAAAGGCTAGCTATTATTATTAGACACTAGTATTTTTTATTGGACCAGAGTTTAACAGCTATAATACTGTCGTAATCTCGAAGGGGCAGTACTGGATTGAAACAGCAAAACCTTTATTAATTAAAATTTTAATCATGCAGAACTGTGGTAGGTGGAGTAATGACCACCACCCTCACCTGAAATACCCGTGTCCTAATCCCTAGAACCTGTAAATGTTTTCCCTTACATGGCAAGAAGGACTTCAAAGATGTGATTGCATTAAGGATCTTAAATTGGAAATATTATTCCAAATTACTAGAGTGAGCCGGTGTTAGCACAAAGGCCCTTTAAGAGGCAGGCAAGAGGGTCAAAATGAAGGAAGGAAATGTGCTGATGGCAGCAGAGGTCGGAGATTTGAAGATGTAAGTTCTTGGTTTGAAGATGGAAGGGGACAATGAGCTAAGGACAGTAGATGGCTGCTAGAAGCTGGAATGGGATTTTCCCCTCAAGCCTCGCGAAAGAGTGCAGCTCTGCCACACCTTGATTTTAGCCCAACAAGACCCACTGTAGAAGTCTGACTCCAGAATTTACGATAATAAATATGTGTTGCTTTTAGCCACTAAGTTTGTTGTAATTTCTTATATCAACAATAGGAAACTACTGCAAAACCTTTACTAATTATTGAATTCCTACTATGTGTCAGGTATTAATACAATTAATTTCTCTTCTCATGAAAATCATTCAGTTTCTAAAGCTTTTCATTTACTTTAGGTGATATTTCAGATAGAAACTATCTAAAATGTAGACAGAAAATAACATTCTCAGGTATATTGCGGATTAATTCTTTCTGAATATTCTGAACACTTTGATCAATTTAAATGTATCCTACATAAATTATGTACTATAGATCAACAGTGAAGTGTAATCACTAACGTTTAATTTGTATCCACGATTTCAGTTTAATCAATTGAAAAAAGCCATAGTAATACTCTTGGATTTATTGCTAATATTATAAGGCTAGAGTAAAAGTGAGCAATACATTTTCTAAAAGGAGGCATTCTCAACAAGGCACTAAATTTTGATAAACATGTTATAAATTAGAATGCGGTTATATGTTAAATAACCAATTTTACCACTAAAATGAGTTGCTAATGCCTACATTTTTCTTTAAAATAATAGGTAGTCAAGTATATTTGTACATTGATTCTGAAACAGAATATTGATACCTTAATGTTTAATAAAACACTTGATTGTTTTTGTCACAGACAATGGCTGTAAGAAATAGTAATAATTTAGAAAACCCTGCTGAAAGCTTCTCGGATTCAGGCTAAGTTGGTTTGTCATTATAACTGAAATTTGTACAGTGGTTTATAAAAGACTTTTACATGCATTATGTCAGTTGACCTTCTCAATGATAAGTTCTACAGATGAGAAATTCAGTTTTAGGTAAATCATAAGATTTTCCTAAAATCATAGAGCTTGTCGATTCTAAGACCATGATTTGAAGTGAGTTATTTTGATTACAGAATAATGAAACTACTCTTCAATCACATTTCTCTAACTTCAGTCATTCACATTTCACCTCCAGAATTTTTTATTTTGTCTGCATACCACTCAATTATGATTTTAAAAAATAAATCATTAATTATTTTTATGAATTAGCTTGGCTGGCTACAGTGTTCCTAGGGCTCCCATTGACACCCCATCATCACGTCGCCCATCTTCATTTCTGTCATATTTACTTGTCTATTTCCCTGCAGATCTTAGGTACCTGCAGACAACAACCTTGGCTGCCTTGCTCACCCTGTTCTTTCTATAACCTGCTGTGTAGCCTGCTGCATAGTGTGTGATATATATATATGTATATATACATCAGTTTTAGAATCACGACAAAAGTGAGAGGAAGGTACAGATATTTCCCATATGCCCCTGCTCTCACACATTCATAGCCCCCCTTCAATATCAGTATCTCCCACCAGAGTGGTAATATTTATTGCAATTGATGAACCTCCATTAACACATGATACCTACCCAAAGTCAATAGTTTACATTAGCGTGCACTCTTGGTGGTGTACTTTCTATGGGTTTGGACAAATGTATAATGCCAGTTATCTATCATTATAGTATCATACAGCGTATTCTCAGTGCCTTAAATATCCTCTGTGCTCTGCCTGGTCATCCCATCACCCAAACCCATGACATGACTTATCTTTTGGGTGTATCCATAGTTTTGCCTTTTCCAGAAGGTCAGAGTTGGAATCATATAATATGTAAACATTTTAGATCAGCTTCTTTCACTTAATATCATGCATTTAAGTTTTCTCCATGTCTTTTCATGGGTTGAAGTTAATTCTTTTGGGTTAAATTAATGTTGTTGTTGTTTTTTTTTTAAAGAAATCTTTATAGAAATGGGTTGATATCTATAAGATAGTTTTAAATATGGTTACTAAACAATATCACTGTTAAAGATTTGCTCCATTGTTATTTGTGTTTGTTGGGGTTTTACTTCCTTTTGAATAGAAGATTATTGAGTGTATAAGAGTGATTAGCCCTGAACTAAGACCTTTGTTAAAACTGTGTGATTCACGATATTTAATGGTACGTTTCTCACCACTTAAATTCATCTTGTGGACTGCAAATGGTTTTTATCCCACAGTTTGGGAAGTACTGTACTTTCACATTAATGCTTCCCATCACCTGATACATACTTATTCCAGGATTGATATGTAGCATCAATTTGTTGAAAGTAGCAGAAAGGAATTGTCTGTTATAGTCTGTTCATACAATTTTCCATTTATTCAGTGACTTTTTTTTTTTTTTTTTTTTTTCAGAATAGTCAAGGGCTATTACAGGTTTTCTGTTGCAGACGTTGGCAAATATTGGTCCATGGGACAAATCTGACCTGCCACCTCTTTTTGTAAATAAAGTTTTATAGGGATGTAGCCATACTTTTTCATTTATATCTTTTCTATAATTGCTTTCAATTTACTACAATAGAAAATTGAGTAGTTGTGACAGGTACCATATGGCCTACATCCCTAAAATATTACTGCCTGGCCCTATACACAAAATGTTTGCTGACCCCCTACTATAAAAGATAACAAAAATAATGGCAATTTTCTATGTCCAAGAGACAGGCAGGCACACAATTGTATATACAGATATTCAGAATTGAAATATGTAGACGGGTGTGGCAAAAAGGATGAGGGAGAGAAAAACGTCAGTTTAAGGCATAGGGAAGTGTCCGGTGAGAGAAGTTGTATTTAGCTGGACCTTGAGATGTGTGAAGAGTTGCAGTACGTGTGGAAAGGGGGGGATGTGAACCCAAATTGGAAGATATGCTCTCACAAGAGTGATGTTTATCAGCAAGTGACCAAAAAACAACAAGGCATAAGTTAGGCCTATGAGAGTTTACATTTTCTCATGTAATGAGAAACTGGAGAGAAGCAAATTCTGATTTTTATTTTTTTGCCTCAGTTCAATGATGTTGGCAGCCGTGTGATTCTTGTGGTTTCCAAAATCCTGTGTTGTGCCTCGGGCAAGGCAAGGCGGATATAAGAGAGAAAGGCCTGATACTTATTGGGAAAGAGACACTTTCTCAGTGCATCGTGCTGCTTCTGCAATTGTTGTCTCCAACATTATCCTTCTGTTTGGGAAGTGGGGACTCCTTGCTGGGTATCCATCCTCCTCATTATTAGTGCTGCCGTCAGCACGATTCACCATGTTGTTACTCTGTAACAAGAAATCTACTTGGCTGACAACTTTGTTCTAAGCTATGCTCAAGGAAAGGTCCATATTTGGGGGTCTGAACTTTTTACAGTTTGGCCACCCTTCACTAAGAAAAAAAAACTACACTATAATAAATAAATGCTATTAATAGATTCAAAACTGGCTATTTATTTAGAATGAAACGTGGAATCACAGCAAGGTATAGATGTTTGAATGACAAGTATCAAGCATGAGAAACCCTGCAAACATCCCAAACTATCCTAAAGTACATATTATTTTAATTGGCTAATACCTGAGAGGTCTGTGTGCTGCCATTGATTGTTTGCGATGCTGCAGTGGAGATTGTATCTCCAGTGCCAGGCGCTGGAGGACACATTTGTGTTGTGATGGAACACCTGGCTCTGTGCGGCACTGTCAGGAGTTTGCAGAGAAAATGGGAGGAGGGTTCCTGGAAGTCATTCCTTCCCCAAGACTCCTAGCAGTGACTTCCTGCCCACAAAGTGACTACATATCCCAAAAACCTACTCCACTAAACGGTGCTCAACCTCCCTCCCTGACCTGGATCCCCACACACGTCCAGCCACGCTAACACCAACTTACCCCAAAGGAAGTGTGATGTAAGGAAGTCTGAGGGCCAAGAGACAGTAGCTTTAACCAAAATGATGGTAAAACATCTTGTTTTACCAAATTGTATTCAAACAAAATCAGACCATGTTATGTTGTTAGGACCCCTCCCAGCACTTTAGAAAGGGCTCGTGCAAGTGAGGGACTCTGCTGCTTACGCTGCTTTAACGTCATGGGAAAGCTACCTCTGGCTAATCATAACTATGAAAATGACATTGAAAGCTGTGTAGTATTTAAAGATGAGAAAACGGCGGTCAAGTCCATATAACTGTCATGAGGTAGGATCAAAGTTTGAACCTAATTTGGAGTCAGCTTTTCTTTATCAGAAAAGAGAATGGCATACTCATGGCAGTGGTTGATAACGTCCCCTGACCAGCCAGTTTAGTTTTACACATTCCCGAGCTTTCACATAAACTTTGTGGGAGAACAAAAGCCAAATGGACAGACAAAGGAGGAGAGCACTGATATTTCTAGGACACGCCATTTTCTGGTGATCTTTTGCAAAGCGGGAGGTCTTTATCTCTTCCTCAGTAAAATGTGTGTGGTCGTGCTCCTGAAATGAGCATTTCTGACCTTGATGTTAAACTGGTGAGAACTTGTCAGTAACATACTTAAATATTATTAGTTGCCTTAATAACTCAACAATGATGATAACTGAAAAACACTCAGAAGTGACAGAGTTTGCTCTTGCTCAGTGAATGCAGCCCGGAGGCTTGATTTGCTTCGAGAGGAATCTGTGATTAAGGCCTGCTTCAGAGATGGGTTTGGGCAGATTCTGTCTGAGGGTTCGAAATGCTTTATCTTGTCCCATTTCTTCCCAGCTCATCAAAGCTAGGCCAGGTTGAAACTTCTCTACTTAGAGCTTGCTATTTTTACCTCATCCCTGTACTTTTCCAAAATTAATTTTGTCTTAAAATTAATTGAGATAACCACACCTTCAGGCTGCCCCTGTATAGTAAATCAAATTTTCAGGAAAAATGTTCTCCACAGTTTTCTTTTTTTGTTTTCCTTGAATCCAATAATAAACACAATACTAAGCATCAACCATGAGCTCGACGTTGTTCCCTGTACTGAGTACGCAGAGGTGGATAACTTGGAACTTCCGTCTTGAAGGAATTGTCTAGTAAATGTGTGCATAAGACGGAAGGGGAGACATAGCAGTAAATAAAGCGATACTCTCCTGGGTCACTGATGTCTTACTTTTAATGAAATATAGTTCAAATATTCAACCTTTGATTCTAATAAGTGACTGTTGTTACCTGCTATTTCCTTTTTGAACCTCTCTCTTTCCATGTCTGTCTGTCTGTCTGGGGGAAGGGGTTGCAGCTCCATTTTTTTTCTGGATGTCCTCACCTCTGGACACACTTTCTCATAAGCTTCCTGAGGTTCTGCTCTTAAGCTTCTGAAATATTGATAATTCTCTCTCTCTCTCTCTCTCTCTCTCTCTCTCTCTCTCTCTCTCTCTCTCTCAATTTCTCCCTCACTTTAAATTGGGAGAACTTTTTCATTCATATATGTTAATATATGTTAAAATTGTAATTGATCTTGAAGCTCACTCTCTTGTTAAAGTCCTGTCCTCATGTTCACAATGTTTATTAACCTCTATTCGGACATCCCAGGACACTTAAAGCTCAGCTCAATTCATACATGTCCTTCTTTTCCCAATAAATTGCATTTCTAGCTCCCCTATTCCCACTCAGTTCCTTACATTTAATCGGTAAACCTTGGTGATTCTACCTCCCGGATACTCTGCACCTCCTCACTCTGTCCACCCCACTGCCACAACCCCTGTCACCACCGAGCTATAACACTGCAGTGCCCTTGGACTGTCTGCCCTTCCTCTAACTCGTTCTGGCCTCTGATTCATTCCCCTACGACAGCCAGAGAGATTTTTAAGGCCCAAATGGAATGTCACATTCTTGATTAATATACTGAAATGACTTCCTACTGCTTTAGGAAAAAAATCCAAACTATGTCGTTGGCCTAATAGGGCCCAGAAGATCAGGCCTCTTTGTACCTCTCCCAGTGCCGACATTCCCTCACACACTCCTGAAAATCTGGCATGACCCAGTTCCTTTAGCAGACAGCCCGTCCTCTTGCCTCCAGCTGACAATACTGTTACTGAAGTGTGGATGCTGGCATTGTGGATTGGGTTGGGCTTCTCTGGCCCACGTCTGCTCTGTGAACTGGGACCTTTGTGTTCTGCCTGGTCACCTGTCCTGTGCTTGCACTGGGCCTGTGCCTGAACCTCGGTGTGGATAATGACGTAATGGACAGAGAATATTGTGAACGGACATGATTTATCAGCTGGAGAAGTGGTTTCTTTGTCATGTGGAAGTCATGGGTCTAATTGAGAAGAAGATCTGAGTTATGGACTTTTTCCTCTTAAAGAAAGCTTAAAGACAAAATGTTGCAAATACTTGTGAGGTTTCTGGCATCTTCCTGGGCTCTTAACCATTGTGTCTTAATACTAGTGTTACATGTTTGTCTTTTTTACCAAACTCCCAACTTCTTAAGGTGAGAGGTCATGCCTTATGCATATACTGTATTGTAGAGATACATTTTTTAACCAGTGGACAACATAGGGGGCAAAAAAGGAGAAGGGAAAGAGGAGGGAAACAAAAAACCAACAACCCCCCACATTTGTGATTTTAGTTTGTTTTAGAAAAGGGTGATGAGCCAGAAACATTCCCAGAAAGAGGACCAGATGGAAATCTGTCCATTCACTGCCTCAGCAACTTTCCACACACAGTTTGGCTTATCATGGTTAAATGAACCAAAAAGACATGGATCAATAATACTTGAGTCTCAGAAACAACCGCACAAAAAGTTTTTTAGAAATTCTTTTTTGGCCCACGCTCAACCAAGGGGAATGAGCAGACCGCTCCTCCATCTGCCTGCGAGAAGGAGCAGGGCATCGCTCAGACCATAGCTGCTTCGGCAGCCCACCCGCACCCCTGCCTTTCCTCAGCTATCACAACCTTTTAACATGGCTTCACAGAACTTTCTCCCTAAGTTCTTGGATGTGGAAATCTCCCTGAATAGGTATTTTTGACACCTTGCCTTTGCCAGTGCAGTGTTATGATCAGAAAGTATTAGGTTGGTGCAAAAGTAATTGCAGTTTAAAAGGTTAAAAATAATGGCAAAAACCACAATTACTTTTGCACCAACCTAATATACTGCCTCTTGGTCCCTGACCTGACCTAGAAAAGTGGCTTGCATTTATCTGCACCACCACCCCCTATTTTTATCCAAATACAATCTGACAAGAAACCTCAGTGTGTAAAATGTTTACAGGTTCTTGTGTTGAAATGGGAAAAGGAAACCCAAAACCCGCTGGATTCATTTTCACTCCTAAGACCGGCTACTGCCTTCCTTCAACCACATCTCACTATGCACACGCTTTCCTCGAGAGCTCATCATGACATCTTGCCTTTCCAAGGAGGAGAGTTTGAGAACCGCCAGCAGGATCCAACAGCAGTCTGATGTTCACCACTTTGCTATGGATTTCCTCAGCTTTGGCACTTGTAGCAGGTGACCAGTTCTGGAAGAAAACCCAATACAACATTCAGGCATTCTCCATCCTGGCTGCCCCTCTGTACAATTCAGCACTCTCTGATTCCTGCTTGTGCCCCATGCTCCCCCAGCTCTCAGGCCATCGCTTCAAGGGCTAAATACAGTGACGTGCATGAGAGGCATTTCCACTGTTTGTTTTCTGCGCTGGGGGCTGGTACCACATGCAGGCACGCCCACTCTCTCTTTACTTGCCACCAGCGATGGTGAAAAACTTCATCAAGTTGCTGACTGGCGTATGTGTGAGGTGCTTATAGTTGAGAACACACCAACGAGTAACAGATACGACTCATTCAATGACGATGTGGGAGAAATCAATATGGTGTAGCACGTAGTATTAAATAACGGTCCTAAATCACACAGCTAGGAAGCGGCAGAGCCAGGATTTAACCCAGACAGCACTGTTAGTGTCCATACCCCTAACTTACTAAACGGCAATCCCCCTGCAGATGAGTTCAGCGCATTCTTTCAGGTGAGCAGTGGGAAGGGTGATCCTTCTCCATTACTCCAGGTCACCCCGAGAACCTGGAAGGCTCCAGCTTCTCCAGGTTGTGTAAAAGGTGGGAGGGCTGAGAGGTGGAATTTTAAAAATTAATTGAGTTGAAGTTTGCTGGATGGAAGCGATATTGAGAGTTATTATGTGCTGTTTTCTGTACTGACAGTAAATTTCAGCCAAGTTAAAGATGATCGAAGCAGGAATGTTTTGTACTGCAAGGCAAAGCAGCTGTTGGCATAGTCTTTGGCCATAGAATATTCAGGAAAACAAAGGAGGAAATGGTAAAATGATTTTAATTCAGGCAGTTGCCTTCTCACCATATAATAGAGCCTATAAAAAAAAAAACTCAAGCTGTAACGTAGGCTGATTTTCAGTGTATTGATTCATTCCACATCTACTGTGTGCTAGGTGATAAATATTGTAGAGATTAAAACTTGAAAAAAAATCATCCTTAAGAAATTACAGTTTCATAAGCTAAAAACTGAAATAATGGAAATTTAATAAAATGTAGAGTCACCATTTTTTAAACAACTCAGAGAGATATAGGGAATCATATTGTAAATATGGAAACCCAATCTCACTGAAGTTGAATGACTTCTCCAAGATATTCTAGGTTATTTGTGTGTTAATGGTGTCAGAAGGCTAAGTATCAACTTTCAAAGACATGTTCTTTCTGTTATTTAATGATATTAGCCAGAGTGCTCTTGGCTGTAAGAATCAGAGAGTCAGGTTAAACAAATGTAACATGAAATATGGGTAAAATGAACTCATGCAACTGAAACAGAAGTCACAAATAGCTTCAAGCATGGATTCATCTAGGTGTGCAAACAATGTAATTTGGAGATGGCCTCTTCATTCTTTGGCAAGTTCTTTCCAGATCGGTGGCAAAAGGGGGAGCACCGGGGATCCTATGAGTAATACCCTTCTTATATTAACAATTCAGGGAAGCAGAAAAAGAGTGGGCTGTTACCATAGTGCCAGCACCATTTCCAGGGATGCTTATGAGTGGCCCCACTAAGGCTGCAGGGACAAGAATGTCATATTCTGCCTAATTCAGATTTTGTGTGAACCCTTGTGATGGGGTTGAGAAGCCAATCATTTGAAGGTCTTTTGTGGGTTGGGGAAGAGTTGGTGCAAATTCTCAGAAGGAAAAAGATCTGAAAAGACTATAACAAGCCCCTGGTTTAAAACAAAAATACTAAAGTAAAACCACAAAGCTAGAATAACCAAGTATCTCACAGATAGTTTTACATTGACTATGCACTAGCCCGAAAGGAACTTGAGGTCATTTATATCAACTGCCTTATTTAAGAGCTGAAGCTGCTCGTGACCAGAGAGGTAGATGGACTTGTCCGAGCTCTCAGCTCTGCCTGGTGGCTGAGTGTTGAGCACAGTTTAGGTCTTCAGAATTGTTTCATTATACCTTGCCATTCCCTGTAGGCATCACGGGTGTTATTTGCCCAAGGACTATCATAGGACATCTGAAATTTAAGGTAGCGCTCCTGTTTAACAAGTGGACCCTGGTTTTGCTTCCTTAAGGTACATACCGCTCTCGGTCTGATGGGTCCACACACCAAGTGACCAAGTTGAAAAGAGTAAAATTGTACCAGTCCCCTTCAAATTAATCTACTTCGTATTTTTATCTTGCGATAGCCTCATTTCTGCCACTGCTGGGGACTGAAACTAAATTATGTATATAGGTGTGTCTTCAGTCGTTGGAATCACAAAAGAAAATGATCTACTAAGCTTTGAGAAATTCTTCTAGTGAGGAGCAATTATATTTTTGATTTGTTTGATTTCACTTTAGAGGGAAGTGACCGCTGTTACCAACGATTACAGCTACTGGGAAGTTTCTGTCCCTGGAGTGAGGCTGTGAACATGAATCATTCCACACGTGAATTCATCAGAACTACCCTTTGCGCTGCATTCCCTGGTTATTCTCCCCTACTGGTCAAAAGAGCTGTCTTTTCTCCATGCTTTGCTTCTTGCTGTATTATTTCTGTCTGTGAGTGTCAAGGCTCAAATCCCAATGCTTCAAGCCCTAACCCCAATAATGACATCTCACCCATATATTGCATTTAGCAATTGACATGTTAGGTTGGTGCAAAAGTAATTGTGGTTTTTGCAATTATTTTCAACCTTTTAAACCACAATTACTTTTGCACCAATAAAATATTTTTCCCCCACTAAAATCTTAAAAAGAAAAATGTGTTAAAAAAGCAAGCATATGAAGTAGGTTCTATTATTATGTCCTATGTTATTATACATATGGAAATTGAAGCACATAGTATTGAATAACTTTTCCCCAATCACACAGCTACTAAGTGACAGAGGCAGGATTTAAACCCAGGCAGCACTGTTAGTGTCCATACCCCTAACTGCTGTGACACACTGTTCCAAATGGCCATAGGACTGCATCTGAGAAACGTGGTCGGGAGCAGGAACCTATGGCATTGCACAGACTTTCTCACGGAAAAAAAGCTTTCATTAACTGCTGCCTCTGTTAGGGAAGATATTGTTTGAGGAAGGAGAATAGTAAAGTGGTTAAAAATCCTGACTCAAACACATCTGCATTCAAATCCCACTCTTGTGATGTCTCAGAGAAATTTGGAATAAGTGAGCCTCCACTTCTGAAAAAATGCCAAGGATCCTAATGATAATAATACTTCTAGTAGATACTTCCATTACTGGATTTTCTGAATGCACTTTCCCATCCCCTGTGGGAATATTTCTCATTGGGTGCCATATTGTTGGGAAATAAACTCCTACCTCTGAGTCCCCTAGCAATTATAGTCTGCTCATGAAATCTAGAGCTGGCCAGTTCAGTTATGATGCTTTATTTTATACTCACAACAGCAGTGAAAGATAGATATGAATGTCCCCATTGTACTGATGAGAAAAATAAAGGCTAAGGAATCTAAGTGATATACTCAAATCTTTGCTTTCGATAAAAGAGAATTGTAGTACTTATTTCCCTATTCCTGCCTTCAGAGGTTGCACTTTCCATCATGTCACGTTTCCTCAGTTGCCCTCAGGAGTTGCATGTGGATCATTTACGTGTGTAAACTTACCTTACAACTCAGCCTCAAGGGGTGGGACTCATCCCTGATTTCTCCAGGAAGCGTTAGATGTTTGATCCTGATACATGTCATGGTTATCCACTTAAAGTAAACATTGCAACTAGTGTCATTCTAATTTTGTAATTAGTCCTTTGCCTCTCTTTCATACCATTAAAATGTAAATTTTAGGGACTTGGCTATTTTTGTTCATTATTATCAACAAACAACACAGTGCAGCCTGCAATGCATATTTTTGAATTCACTAATTGTTACTCATCCTATCAAACAATATTATTTTGAAGTGTGAAAGCAGATTTAAACTGTGGTAAAGTAAAAGATAACCAGATTTTATTAGTCGTATGAAGACAAGTTGCTAGAATTTGTTCATCTTGCATAACTGAAACTTTATACTCCTGTGCTGTCATGAGTATCACATATAGAATCATAAGACAATAAAGTAACACAAACTAGTTGTTCAGTAAAGACTGACATTGAAGATTATAAAACATTATATATTTGGCTGTTATAGAGATGGAAATTCAGAAAATTAATCTTTGCCATCTCATTTTTCGTATTTGTTACTAAATTATGTATCTTAAATATTGATATAAATGGTATCATTGCCTAATATTAGGAAATTCAACATAAATAAAGCATTTTTTGGTTTTTAAAATGCTTGATTAATAACAGACATTTGATTCCCTTCCCTTTTCAACTCCTATAAAATTACAGTATTTTTTTTTAAAGCAGTATCTCATAAGGTCCAAGGTAATATGGAGGGAGATAACAAACAAGAAATTGCAGAAAATTTTTAAAAAAGATAAATCTGGAAAGGAAGTTATAACGTAGAGTCTTCTTCATAGGGGTATTCTCTTAAAATATGAAACAATTTCCCCTAAAAACACTCCAGGGGAAAACCACGTACCCTGGAATATGAGGTCGTTTTGAAACACGTGGGTTTAATGTGGAGTGGAGAACAGTGGTTATTGGTTGTGATTCTCGATAGAGATAGCTTAACCCGCAGCGTTCCCAGACCCTCTCTTCACAGCCAACATGTAATTCCGCAATTTCCTAGTGCATCCTCAAGGAAGGTATTGGGGATGCTTTTCTCAGAACGTGAAAATGGTCCAGTGGAAATACCCTGAGATGCTGATATTCGGGGCTTTAGAAAGGAAGAGGATCTAGCAGTCAACTTTTACTTAAGCCACCAGGGAAAAGACCTGCCCTGTCTTATGGTGTCCCAGGACCAAGTGAGTATTTCATCCCTGCCAGGGTCCAGAAACACACCAAGAGCTGTTTCTAAGAGGACATAAAATTGTCTTCTGTTGATGGAAAGACCTTCCTCCAGAATCTCAGATCTTCCGTGTGATGTCTCCACTGGGGTTTACCATGAGCTCCACACTGTATCTTCCCACTGCTGACTCCTCACCACCATAGGGCCCCAGACTCATTCTGTGCCTTAGAAGCAAGTCTCCAAGTCCATTTCATCAAGTGTACAGATACTCAACTGTGAACTGCTAAGTGTTCTGTCTGTGTCAGAATTTAACATTCCTGTGGGAACGACTCAAAGGGAGGAAAGTAGGCTCTGCCTTTTGAGGGTAGTGCTGTTAAATGTGGAAATATTTTCAAACCACCACTCACGCTAGAGTATAAAATCTAAAGTGATGCTTCAGATTTCTAGACTTGGAGTCTAGATATCTCCACTCAGAGAAGAGCGTCACCGGGATACACTCCACCTCACTGTGTATATTTACCTTTTTATGTTCAGTGGAAAACAAGTAATAGAAAAAAATTATTGTAAAATGCCTGTTAAAAGGTTCCTAGAAAACCTTTCATTTATCTTAATTGCTTATACACCAGAAAGAAATCTGTTGCTGTTCTCTGTAAATTTGTGTTTATAGGTCCTAGATTTACTACTTTGGATTTTGTCAATGCAATTTAAGGGAAACTAAAATAATATAAAGAGAAATATAAACTTTTGAACCTTAAGTATTTTTAAGTGACTGATATACTGTCTTAGGCAAGTTATCTCAAACTGTACACCAAAGGTAGTAATATACACCAAAATGGACTGGAAAAAAATCTCATTTAATTGTTCATGAATAAATTTTACAGCAAAAATAAATGTTTTTGATTTGAAATCTGTTTTTAATAATGAACATTGAGAAAATTAAATTCCCAACATTAGTAATAAAAATATTAAACTAAATCCATTTCTGTTAGGGAATACTCAAGAAGGAATGTTAAGTGCAGAAACAAGTTGTAAATACCAGGAGTGACAAAAAAATGTATACACATGACTTGTATTCATCTGTAGTTATCGGTATATAGTGAGTATTACAATTTTAACACAGTTTTTCCTTTTCTTAAAATGTGTATACATTTTTTTCGCAAGCTCTGTATATGTGGTTTCTGTTTTATGATGTTTCATTTCACCAGAATGCTAAAAGTATATACCAAGTCAGGGGATTTGGAGGTTTCATAATTTTATTTTGATATTTTACCAAGTATTCTAGAATCCTAGAATTAGGATGTATTATTTTTTAAATATAGATATATATTTTATTTTCCAATTACAGTTGACATACAATATTATCTTAGCTTCAGGTGTAGAACATAGTGATTATGTATTTATTTAACTTATGAAGCCATCAACCTGATAAATCTAGTACCCATCTGGCACTATACAAAGTTACTACAATATTATTGACTATATTCCTTATGCTACAGTTTATGTCCCCATCCCTGTTTTGTAACTACCAATTTTTACTTCTTAATCCCTTCTTTTTCACTCATCTCCCAGCCCCCCCGCCCATCTGGCAACCATCAAAATGTTCACTGTATCTATGAGTATGTTTCTGTTTCATTTGTTCTTTGTTTTGTTTTTTTAGATTCCACGTATAAGTGAAATCATATGGTACTTGTCTTTGTCTGATTTATTTCACTTAGTATAATACCCTCTTGATTCATCAGTGTTGTAGCAGGTGGCAAGATTTTATTCTTTTTTATGGATGAGTAATAGTCCATTGTATTTATGTAGCACTTCTTCTATATCTATTCATCTATTGAAGGACACTTAGATTGCTTCCATATCTTGGCCATTGTAAATAATGCTGCAATGAACAATTGGATGCGTATGTCTTTTCAAATTAGTATTTTGGGTTTCTTTGGATAAATATCCAGAGGTGGAAATGCTGAGAACTTCTCTGTCTCTTCTTATGGCCTTTGTTTTAAAGTCTATTTTGTCTGGTATAAGTATTGCTATCCTAGCTTTTTCTTTTTTCTATTTACATAAAATATTTTTCCATCCCTTTACTTTCAATCTGTATGTCTTTTGATCTGAATTGAGTCTCCTATGGGCAGCACATGTAAGGATCTTGTTTTCTTATTTATTCAGCCACCGATGTCTTTTGATTGGAGCATTTATTCCATTTATATTTATAGTAATTGTTGATGGATATGTAGTTATTGCCATTTTGTTATTCATATTTTTTATTTTTCTTCTTCTTAAAGGAGTCCCTTTGATATTTCTTATAATACTGATGATGAACTCCTTTAGCTTTTGGTCTGAGAAGCTTTTTATCTGTCCTTCCATTCTAAATGATAGCTTTGCTGGGTAGAGTAATCTTGATTGTAAGTCTGTGCTTTTTATCACTTAGAATACTTTGTGACAGTCCCTCTGGCCTGCAAAGTTTCTGTTGAGAAATCAGCTGACAGTCTTATGGGAGCTCCCTTGTAGGTAACTGTTTTTCCTCTTGCTGCTTTTAAGATTGTCTCTTTGTCTTTAACCTTTGGCATTTTAATTATGATGCATCTTGGTGTGGGGCTCTTTGGATTCATCTTGTTTGGGACACTGCACTTCCTGGGCTTGTATGTCTATTTACTTCACCAGGTTATGGAAGTTTTCAGTCATTACAGAGGTGCCAAAAATAAATGTATACACATTTTAAGAAAGGAAAAAAACAAACTACTAAAATTGCAATACTCAATATATACCAATAACAAAAGATGACTACAAGTCATATTTGACTTCTGCAATTACAAGAGGTGCTCAAAGTAGTTTTCATCAGTGTCCAGACACTTCTGATTACGGTGAACTACTGCTTGAGCAACATTGACCGAAGTGTCCCTTGTATGCATTTTTTTGGGCACCCCAGTATTTCTTCCAAAAGGTTTTCAATCCCTTGCTCTCTTCTCCTTCTGGTACCACGATGATGTGAATGTTGGTATGCTTGCTTATATGCCAGAGGCCACTTAAACTATCCTCATTTTTTTTGGATTCTTTTTTCTTTTTGCTCTTTTCATTGGGTGTTTTCTGTTACCTCAACTTCCAAATCACTGATTTGGTGTTCTGTTTCATCTCATCTACTGATTTCTTCTAATGTGGTCTTCATTTCAGTTATTGTAGTCTTTATTCCTGACTGATTCTTTTTTATCTATCTCCATTTTTATGTTTCCTATCTCTTTATTGAAGTTCTCACTGAGATAGTCAAGAATCCTTATAACCAGTGTTTGGAAATCTGTGTCTGGTAGATTGCTTGTCTCCATTTTGTTTAGTTCTTTTTCTGGTGTTTTGTCATGTTCTTTCATATGGGAGATGTTTCTTTGTCTCCCTATTTTGGCTGCCTCCCTGTGTTTGTTTCTATGTATTAGGTAGGGCTTCTATGCCTTTTGGTCTTAGTAGAGTGGTATCTTGTAATAGGTGTACTGTAGGGCCTAATGGCACAGTCTCGCTGGTCACCAGAGCCAGGTACTCCTGGTGTGACCCTTGTGTGGGTTGTGTGTACCCTCCTGTTGTAGTTGAGCCTTGATTGCTGTTGGCTCATCAATGGGACGGATTGACTCTCAGGCTGATTGGTTGTGAGGACTGGTTGTGACTACATTGGAGGAGTTATTGTGCAGGGGCTGACCCTACAGAGTAGGATTTACTTTAGCAGGGCTCTGGAGCCTGCTGAGTCTGCCGTTTGGGTGTGTCATTTATGGAGGTGTGGGCGTGGTTAGGTGGTGATCTGGTGTGTTCTAAAGCTGGTTACTGGATATGTTGGTTCTGGGGCCTTCTGGATGGGACTTTAGTACAGGCCAAGTTCAGCTGCTGCCTGGGCCCTGCCCGGGGCCACTTGGTATGAGCTACAAAGTAGTATGCAGATGGCTGCCACTTGTGCTGGGCTAGGAGGTGCCTAAGAAAGGCTAAGCTGCAAACTGAGGCTGGGTACCACTCGTGCCAGACTTGGGACTGCTTAGCAAGAGGTATGGGGAATGCTGATGCCAAATGCTGTTTGTTTGGGATTTGTGAACCTTTGAGATTTTAGGAAAGTTTACAGCATGAGCCAAGAAAGACCATTGGTATGGAAAAGCCATTGGAAGTGGCTTGGATGGGCCCATAATTTGGATAGGGTGGTATCTCAGGGAATCACCAAGGCAGGGCAAACAGTATTAGCTAGATTGATGGATACTCAGATATAGCACCCACTTGTGTGTGCAGGCTAGGGGAGCAGGAAAGCTCAGCAAAGGAGCAATGGCTTCTGCCAGCACTTCCATCTGGGAGAAAGCTGCCATTCATGCCCTTGCTGTGAAGTCAGACAATTCAGTTCCTCCCTGTGTGTACCTGGTGCCTTTCAAGTTGCTGCCCTGCCTCTGAAGCTTAGAAAGAGTGTATCTGTCAGCGAGTAAGTCCATTGTGGGCTCTTTAAGAGGAACGTCTAGGACTCAGCAGTCCTCTGTCTCACTCAGCCATAATCTCTGCAGTTTTCACAGCCAGAAGTTATGGACACTTTACCTCCTGGCATTGGAACCCTGGGCTGGAGAACTTGTTGTGGGGCTGGGACCTCTCTTTCCTCAGGGGGGACCTCCACAGCCAAGATACCCCTCTTGATTTTTAACTGCTACACGTGGGTGAGGGACCAGCCCGTTTCGAGTCTCCACCCCTCCCGTCAGTCTCAATGTGACTTCTTCTGTGTCCTTAGTTGTAGGACCTCAGTTTAGCTAGACTTCAGATGGTTCTCAATGATGGTTGTTTGTAGTTTAATTTTGATGTGGTTGTGGGAGAAGGCAAGCACAGCATTTTCCTACTCTGCTATCTTTCAGTAGCTAGTAAAAATAAACTTTTAAAATTTAGTCCTTAAATGTAAGACTCTCATATGTTTTAATATTTTAATTGCATTTTGAATTTTCATAAATACAATATAGAGCCCAGATTTTACAAAGTATATTTGACTCTGGAAACTTATTTTTGTAGAACACATTTTATTTTTTTATTATTAGTTTCAGGTGTACAGAACAACATAGTATTTACACATTTACACACCTCACAAGTGATAACCCAACAAGTCTATTACCCATCTGACACTGTACATAATTGTTACAATACCATTGACTGTGTTCCCCATGCTGTACTTTACATCTCATCACTATATATTTTTTTAACTATAGTTGACATTCAATACTGTTCTATATTAGTTTCAGGTGTACAGCACAGTGGTTAGGCATTTATATAATTTATGAAGTGATCACTCCAGTAAATCCAGTTTGAGAAATTCTGGTTTGAGGATGACACAATCCTGAATTTGAAAACAATTTACAAGCTGGCTTATCAGTCTTACTCTGTATGAAGCCTTTCTGTGGCTTCCGCTGTGCAAATACCACTGGTCCTCACTACTGCAGCTGAACTCTGGGCTTTTCATTTATTCCCATTTTGGGGTGGTCCTGGAGATATTTTAGTTTGCAATCACAACTTCTGTTTTTTTAAATAAATGGTTCACAAATTGAAGTTTTTTGGGATACCCCACAACCTGATTGCAAAATAGCCTCACTTTCAGATAATTCAAAGTTCTAAAGTGAGCATGGCAGAATAAGGAGAGTAGAAAGAAAACTGGAATCCAAATTGGAAGACATAAATTAGAGACCCATGTCTGCTCTATTAATTTATGATTGCTTCATTTAACTTTCTTAGCCTAAATTTTCTTTTCTGGAAAACAGGCCCATTAATCTCCACCTTGCATATTTTATCAGAATTAATGGAGATAATGCACAAAAAACTGTGAACTGCTAAGTGTTCTGTATAAATCCAAAGTTAACAGATGCCTGTTGGGACAATGCATTGAACAGCTCTTTGCAGTTAGGTAGCATTATTAGTAGAACAAGATGTAAAACACAGCCTGTAAATGGATACAGAACATCTCTTCCCACGTGGACCAGACACCCATGGTGAACAATTTCTTTAGCAATGTCTCTGACTTAAAGTATTGAAAGATGTGTTGGTGGATTTTGTGGAATAAGCCAAAAATTAAATTCCTTCCACGGGAGCTGAAGACGAGGCAGAAATTGGTATTAGGCCCTCCTTTTGTTTGGCTCAAGGGATAATGAGAATCTCTATAGAGAGCAGTGAAGAAGTCACATGCCAGCCAGTAACTGCCAGTCCTATCCAGATGCCTCCCTTTCAGATGTGTCAGCGAGGAAGAGAAGGGAAGCTAGTGCTGTATATTTTGATTTTATTTTTCAAAAGACATCGGAAGCAAGGCTTAGATTTCGGGGAGAAAACATATCTAGAGAAAGAGATATAGTGATAAATATAGATATAGAATAATTCTGATTTAAGTGAATAAATTAATGATTCTCATCATGTAAAGAAATACAATAATATGATATAGAGTTAGAGAAACCTAAGTTTGAATCTCAAATCTATTTATTAGCACTACGACCTGGGATAAATTATTTGACTTTTTAATCTTTGTTTTCTTGGGTGTAAAATTGGTTAAAATAATATTAACTATTCACAGAGTTGTGAAAATTAAATGAGGTTATACATGTGAATTGCTTTATACCATACCTACCACATAGAAAACCTGAAGCCACTGTTAGTATTAATAATTATTGGCAGTGGAGGTATTGTGGTATTGTATGCACTGATAATTAAAACAGTATCTTTGACCTTCTGGGACATTTCAGACTAGGGGATGCTAGGGTGGGAGGACAGATCATCCAAGGAATCAGAAGGTGTGATGCGGTGCGTTGCACGTTAAGGTGCTGTGGTGTGTATGGTGGAGGGAGGATGCAGTGAGCCTGAGTGGAGGACTAGAGAAGCCTCGTAGAGAAGGTAACAGCATTGCAAATGGGCGTTGAAGGAAGAGGAAGACTTCCGCCCGTATCGCTATAGGAGTCAGCCTTATTTCCAATGTGCTATTTTGTAAAGAACATGAAATACAGATTCAGCCAGATCTGCGTGACCTTGGGAAGCATTTGTTTTCATTCATTTTATAGATGCTTATCGAGTCTAATGCTGTGGGGACCATAGGAGGTACAACAATGAATAGAATGTGATTCATGACCTACCGGGGGCTCACAGTCTAGAGTGGAAACAGGCCAATATCCAATGCAGGATAAGAGTGGGGGAATCGTATCATTTATCATCCAAACCAGGATGCTGATAGTCCCGCCGTCATATATTTCAGCAGATATATGAACATCACTTGGTTATACCTTCCTCATCTAGACCTGCATCTTCTAGCTGGAGTTGCTCTCACTGAGGGGCCTCTCATTGATAACCCCCAGGCACTTTGGTAGTCATCTGTTAGTAAGAAATTGCCCCCCGACAAAGCTAGTTTCATAGTTCATTCCGTTTCTTTAATCCCTACATTTTGGGGTGTTTTGGACATCTCCATTTTGTGATGGGAAATGAGAGGTGAAAACCTGAGCCCTGCTATACATTTGAGACAAAGCGTCCCAGAAAGGGGGTTACATCCTGTACTGGAAGGTTTGCCCCTGGTGCACTGATGATGGGGCTGACAGATGCTGGAGGAAGAGTGGACTGTGCGGCAAAGGCACCAAGTGTCAGTTTGGAAGCAAAACCCCACCTGATGTGTCACAAGTGCAGTGATCCCACACGCCTTGCATGAGACTGTCCTGGTTCCAGTGAAGCAAGAGAGGCTAACAAAGCCTTTTCAAATGAGGGCTCCATGTCACACAGTGTGTGCAGCTAGACTTTGACGTCACGCACCCGTGATCTCCATGGCGTGGTAATGCCAGAGTTAAATAAGTTCCCACTTCACCACCCCAAAAGAGCACGGTGGGGGAGACCTCTGAAAAGGAAGGTATCTTTTTGTAAGTACATTATACACAAGTGTCCTCGAGATTCTCGTTGACATTTCTGAGGAGCTGCCTCTTTCCATCATCGCACTCCAGCTTAGACATCGGACTGGAATCACATGCTTCCTCTGGTTTTCCAGTCTATCACTTCACTTACAGGGCAGACAGGGGAAGGAAACAAAACTATATTGAAGGTCTCTAGGGAACCAGGCACTACTCTAACCTTTTTTTGGTATATGACTTCTCCTTAAAGCCTTAAAATTACCTTCTAAGAATGTTAGCTAAGGTGGTAGGAGAGAACAGTTTTAATCAGAGGTTCAAAAATGTAAGTCTCCTTTCAGGGGCTGCTTCCTTTCATAGGTGCTGTAGCCCAGTGGTCAGGAGCACCGATGTCAGAGCCAGCCGCCCAGCTTTGAATGTGTGCTGTACCTTTTACAAGCTGGGCAATCTTCAAGAAGGTGCTCATTCTCTGTAATTGAATCTCATCTGTAAAGTAGGGGGATGATGTTAACTCTCTAATAGGATTGTTATGTGATTTAAATGAGTAAATGCATGTGACGTGCTTAGGACAGTGCCTAGCAAGTAGTAAGCACAAGAAGTTTTGCTATTCTTACTACTTAGTTCTATTTGAAAGATGGAAAGACTTGAGTCTCAAAGAGGAGTTGTAAGTAGCCTGAAGTCACACAGTGCTCGTAGCAAAAGTGGGTGAGCCAAAGTTCAGAGCTGCACTTTGAAAGGCTGCTGGCCACCACCAAACTCAAAAGAAAGAAAATGTGCAAGTAAATAAATAAAACCAGCTGTTTTTCTTCTCCGCGGTAGCTGAATTATGGCTTGAAACCATGCCAACAGTAAAACACTGAAGTTCATAAGCACACATCCAATTTAAACTTATTAGCACAATTAGTCGTCTATTCAATAAGAAGTCATTATTAACACATAATTAATGAGACAGAACACCCTCTAGTTGTAATCTGAAGACATCTATGGTACCCACAGTTAGAGGAGCATCTGGCTGCCCCCGGGGACGAAAGCATCCCCAAACTCATTGAAATTGCAGACTTCATGGACAAACACTGACCTGCATAAAGTAGGAAAGACCAATGGACAGTAATTATTATTTTTATACTTACATTTTAATTAAAAATTTAAAGTTTAATTATTAAAGTGTAATAACTTTTAAAATTATTTTTTAAAGTTCTTGACACATTAATGTCTGGCACCTGCCTTGATCATCTACCCTATTATTTTTTTAATTTAAATTTAAATGTATTCTTTCATTAGTTTTAGGTGTACAAAACAATGTAATAATTAGACATTTACACCCCTCATAAAGTGATTACTCCCTCAATCTACTACCCCTCTGACGTCGTATATATCTGTTATAATTCCATTGACTATATTCTCTATGCTGTGCTTTACATCCTGTTACTATATCTGTATATCTACATCTATGTCTATCTCTCTCTATATATCTATATCTACATCTATATCTATATCTATATAGCCAAAAAAAATGTATACACATTTTAAGAAAGGAAAAAACTATTAAAATTGTAATACTCAATATATACTGATAACAAAAGATGAATACAAGTCACGTTTGACTTCTGCAATTACCAGAGGTGTTCAAAATGGTTACCATCAGTGTAATTTTAATACAGTTTTTTCCTTTCTTAAAATTTGTATACAATTTTTTGGTACCGTGTGTGTGTGTGTGTGTGTGTGTGTGTATTTAATTATAGTTGAAATGCAGTATTATTCTACTTCAGTTGTATACCACCTGACGTAAAGACAGAAATACCCTATTATTTTCAGATTCAATCAACCACGTTTTCAGTAAAAAAGGTCCTGGAAACCTACAGAAATTAAAAATATAGGTAGTATCACAGCTAACCTTTATTGAACAACTAAGTATTTTATATGTACAATAACATTTATTTCACGTAACAACTCACTGGATAATATTTTTTCATTATCCCAATTTTACAAATAAGGAAAGTGAGATTTAAAAAGATCTGTCCTTTGGTCATTCATAATAAGTGACAGCTAGCAATATGAACCATGGATAACTGACAGTAAAATGTACCGTGTTTCCCTGAAAATAAGACCTAGCTGGACCATCAGCTCTAATGCGTCTTTTGGAGCAAAAAATAATATAAGACCCAGTCTTATTTTAATATAGTATAAGACCGGGTCTAATATAATATCATGTAATACCTGGTCTTATATTAATTTTTGCTCCAAAAGATGCGTTAGAGCTGATTGTCTGGCTAGGTGTTATTTTCGGGAAACATGGTATATATAGATTTTATTTTTCTTAATGGGCGTTTTTAAAAGATGGATCAATCCTGTTTCTATTCTAATAGCCTGTACACATGTGCATGTGTGAGCATGCCTGGCAAGTGAAAATTGCTTACCTTTCTAGTTGATAGTTTTCTACAGCACAAGGAACGACATCTGGACCTAATAGAGAGGTCGACTTTTCACCCGGAAGTCCTGGACATTTAGTTGGATTTTGTTACTGGGATGGCTGTTCGGCCAGCTCCTTTAAAGAAGGATGATTCAGTGTTGTATGTTTAGGAAGAAAGATGAAAATGAGTGTTTGGTGAACAGAAAAGTCTGTACTGTAACAGAGGTTGACAACTTCTGACAAAAACCATTTACTCTTCTGGGCACAAAGTGAGACTACATAGCCCAGCCTCCCCTGCTTCCAGTGTGACTTCATGACCAAGTGTAACCATGAAAGTTGAACGGCAGTGATGGGATCAATGTATAAAAGCCCTCATACGTGCTTCTCCATGCTCTTATCTGCAGCAACTGGCTTTAATGGCGACAACCTCAAGAGTGACCTCAAAAGCCGTGTGATGAAGATGGCAGAGGCCCATCAGTCTGCAATGAGTGAGTACCCCTACCCTGCTGCCCTGTTGTTCATCCACCTGGTATTTTTACATGAGTAAAAATCAGCTTATATTGCTTTTGCTATTATACATGTTTGCATATATTTTACACAGAACTTGTGGGGGGCTTATTACTTGTTAACTTACTAACTAATGACTGATAAACAGCTGGAGAAAATGAAGAATTTCTCTTGTTTGACTAGCTCAAGAAAACTAGAAACAATAATGGGGAGCTTCAGTGGGGGGGGGCACAGAAGGGTGTTCCCCAGTACTAAAGGGGTGTGCATTCCATGTGAGTGGAGCCTGCCCCTCTCAGAGGTTACTCAGAGAAGCTTCATAGAAGGTTGTTGGAGAGAGTTTGAGGGAATGTTGGTGTTTCCCTGTGGCAATGCTGTGAGCGTGGGACGAGGTAAGTGCAACGATGTGTGCCTGAGCATGAGAGACGACAGTGCATGGTTATCAGGTACACATGGAATTTCTAATTCCGTATGTACTAGTGGAGGCGACGGACAGTGGGAGAAAAGCCTGGGAAAGGTTAGGGTGCCATGTCATAGTATTTCCACATGAAGCAAGTAATCACAAATGTGTCCTGCATACTTTTCAGGAGCTGTGCATGGGTCCCAAGCAATAGAAAGGCATGATCAATTTGAGGCAGAAATCAGGCAACTAATAGTTGCAGTAGGTGTGAGCAAATTTACAAACTCTTGTCACCAGGTGTCGTCTTCCTCGTTAATAGGCATGCATAACCCCTAACGCAAATATGTGGTAAAGAGACAAAACATAGAGACATGTAAAATACTTTTATTATTATTTAGCCGTCAATGTGCTATGTGACACTGGCTAAGTCGCGGCACCTCTGTAAACTCCGATTTCTTACAACAGGAGGGGTTAGATCATACGCTCCATCGGGCTTTTCGCGGACGCAGGGGGCAGGCTCCTGTCCATCTGATTCCTGAACTCCCAGCATCATCCCGCTCAGGGTCACCAGGGGAGTGTATTGAACGAATGACTGATGAAAAAGTAAATGAATCACTGCATCTCCTCAAGATTAGACCTTAAGAGAATCTCAATTTAATACCCACACATAAAACGGAAAATCTTCTTTGAAATTGGCACTGACTGGGATCAGGCGCCTGATGATTAAGGACAAAGGAAGATAAAATAGGAAAAGTAATTTAGACTATGATAATATGCAATAAATATAACCGTATCTAAAGCAATTTGGGGCAGGAATAATCTTCCTGGGATTCAATTGAACTGTACAGAGATGCCATCAGCATTATGAAACTGTGGATTTACATCTTTTCATCCTAGAAACTCTATCTGTGCCAACCCTGCCACTCCCCAAGTCATCTGCGAGGCCCTGAAGAAGCTAGGGAAATAGGATGGTGCAGGAAGTGTCAGTCTTGGGGTGGAGGACAGGGACCCCTGCCTGGCCTCTGGCGCCTGTGGAATAAGCTCCCAGTTCCTGCAGCTCTTCTGTGCGCATGCGCACGTCTCCCCCCTCCACCGTGTACTTGCCCTTTGCCTGGGATCGGCCATGGGTCGTCTTCCGGTGACACTTCTCTACACAGTTTGCTCTTTCTGCCTGCGTGTTAAAATGTTCTTTGTGAGTTTAAGATGTATAAAAAGACAATGTAAGATTGCCTGATTCGGTAATCTGATTGTGTAAATCGCCATTTGTGATTCTGATTCACCTTCAGGATTAGTAACTACTGGTTTAGCTGGGTGCCTGGCACACACACATTTGAACCCAGAGCCTCCTGCATGCATGCATGCACACATGTAGGAATGAATGTGTCTGTGGATTTAGTATAGACCACAGGTGTAACCGTGTATATGATGATACTGTCGCAGCCTAGCCTCAATTTCTTTCTCTCTCGTTTATTATGCTTCAGTCACACCAGACAGCCAAGTGCTCCAGAAACAACATGGCCATCCATACAGAGGTCTAAGAAGGTGCGCCTGTAGCCTGGCAAGGGATAGCAGGAGTAGTTTAAAAGGATTACAAGAGCTTCCTAATTTTCTCTTTCCTGGTATTGATCTACCTAATAAGGGCCTTTGGAGGAGTCCTGCCTTCCCCACTGCACCTGACCACAGCGTCCTTCTTCAAGTCACAGAAGAGCCCGTCTCTCACCTTTCCAGACACTTAGGGAACACTTGGGTTGGTAAAGATACAGTCCCTGGAACATGGATTCTGTCATCAACTTGGTTCTGCAATTTACTGGCTGGATGATTTTTAACACTTATTTGGTGTGTCTGCATTTTCTTTTTACCCCCTCCCCCAGCGTTATGAGATATAATTGACATACAACATTGTATAAGTTCAAGGTGAACATCGTGTTGATTTGACACACTTGCATATTGCAAAATTATTACCATTGTAGCGTTAGCTAACACCTCCATCACCTCACATAATTACCACTTTTCTTTGTGGAGAGAATATTTAAGATGTATTTTCTCAGCAACTTTCAAGTGTATAACACAATATTATTAACTATAATCATCATGATCATGTAAATTTCAAAGAATCTTTGCAATGATAAAGACCTTGGAAGTGATTTAAATATGACTTATAAAATGTTATATATTTGTGTCATAAAATCAAAGATAATTGTTCACATGTAATTCCTTTATTATATTATACTTTGGGATAAATGAAGAGAATCCTATATTGCATATTTCCTATGTCCCAAGTGACGAACAAAATACTTTTCAAGTGGGATATTACCTAAAACATATATTTCTTTAGGAGGACAAATTTGAGAGGTCAGGATTATCAGAAAGGTTAAGTGATTTGTCCAAAGTCATAGAGATAGAATTTAAACTTAGGTCTATCTGATAGCGGAAGCTGTACCCCTAACTTCATGTGAAAAGTGCCACCTGGAGAAGAAATAACAACTTCAACAAGTTATTCAGAGCACTAGTGACCAGAATGGAAAGCTAAATTGAGCCTGATTTCCAGATGGGCTCCTCACTCCTCCACCCCCCGCTCTGTCCCTCCCTTCAGTCAGGGGCAGTAAGTATTTGGGCCAAGAACAGGATTTGGAGCCAGATCATGCAGCCATACACCTTTCTTTGATCAGGACTGGGATGCTGATATTGATAGACTATTGTGCCAATCCATACTCTTGATGCAATACACCAATATATTCAGATGTCCCCAGTATAACTTATACTCATTTGTGTGTGTGTGCATGTACTTAGGACTATACAATTTCATCACACGTGTAGGTCTGTGTATTCACCACCAGATACTAAACAGTTCCATCACCATAAGTATGCCTCATTTTGCCCTTTTATGACCATTCTGTAGTTTTTCTTTTCGTCCTCTTCATGTGGAGTTTTTCACATAGCAATTAACAATACATTCTATCAGATGCAGTTTCTCTATTTTTTCCTTTTATGGACTGCACTTTGGTGTCAAGTCTAGGAACCCATTGTCTGCGTAACCATAGATCCTGAAGGTTGCTCCTATTTTTTCTTTTTTCCTGAAATAATTTAATTTTATGTGTTACATTTAAACCTGTGATCCATTTTGAGGTCATTTTTGTACAAAGCATGATCTTTAGGATAAAGATTCTTTTTTTTATTTTTTATTTTTGCATGGGTGTTCAATTGTTCCAATAACCTTTGTGGAAAATGCTATCCTTCCTCCATTAAATTGGTTTTGCACCTCTGTCAAAAATCAGTTCAGCATATTTGGTTGTATTTCTGTGTTCTGTATTCTGTTCCACTGATCTATGTTTATGTCCCCATGAATACCAGTCTGTCTTGATTCTGGTAGCTACGTAGTCAGCCTTAATGCTGGATATAGTGATACCTCCCTCTTTATCCTTCTTTTTCAAAGTTGTTTTAGTATTTAGGCCTACACCTTCCCAGAGACATTTTATAATAATTTTGTCTATGTCTACAAAAATCCTTACTTTGATTTTGTTAGGAATTGCGTTCAACCTGAAGAGAAATCGGGGGAGAATAGATACCTAAATTATGTGGAATCTTCCTACTGAAGAATATGGTATTTGTCTCAATTTATTTAGGTCTTTGATGATTTATTTCATTAGCATTTTACAATGTTCAGCATATAGCGCCTGTGCATGTCTTTTTAAGTGTGCATATACCTACTTCATTTTCTCTGGGTCAATTGGAAATCATACAGTGTGTTGAATTTCAGTTTCTCCAGATTTGTCAGCATATGGAACTGTGATTAATTTTTATGTAGTGATCTCGCATCCTGTGGTTTGCTGAGTGCAGTTATTATAGAATTTTTTGGGTAGATTCCTTAATGTTTTCTCTGCAAACAGTCATGTCATCTAAAAACAGGGCCATTTTATTTCCTCCTTTCCCATCATTGTACATTTTGTTTACTTCTTCTTGCATTGGTGAAGTGGCTAGAACTTCAGTACTACACTGGGTAAGACTGGTGGGAATGGATATCCTTGCCTGGTGTTTGATCCTGGGGGAAAGCATTAAGTCTTTATTAGATATGATAACAATAGTAGGTTTTTTATAAATGCCATTTTATCAGGTTGAGGTAATTTCCCACTATTCCTAACTTGTTGAGAGTTTACATCATGAATAGGCGTTGGGTTTTGTTAAATGTGCTATGAATGGCTGTTGGATTTTGCCAAATGCTTTCTCCAAGTCAATCGATATGATTATATACCATGCAGGTACTGGTCTATGTTCGTGGCTTGTAGTTTCAATGATTTTCAGCGCCTTCGTGATGTTTTAATACTTTGGCCTATACATATAGATACAGATATAAATATATATCGATGTAGATATATATGGTGCCTCTGGGCATCCCATCAGTCCTTCCTGGTTCTGCCGGTGGGAAAGAAAGAATTTTCCCAAGCTGGGCTGCCAGATGTCTCTAAATGGTGGCGGGTGGGAGGGATCTCAGGCCTAAAGCAACAAAGATGATCCCCAACTGGGCTGCTGCTGTGACTGTGTCTCTCTTGCCAGTGTCACCAGCCCAACTTGGTATCTCTTGTTGGGGAAGGGAGTCATTTTTGCAAAATTTCTATGGACCCTATTTTATATTAAGTTCAATGTTTCTACAAGATTATCTGCAGGGTAAATAGAACATTGCTCTTTAGAACCAAGGAATTCCAGTGGACCATACAGCAGTGGAGTGGGTGAAGGAAAGATCAGCTTTATCTAGACCATTTAGTGAAGTGAAATTATGTACATCATTTTCTGACTATTGGGCTAATGTTGACTACTGAAGTAGAAGTTGATTTTGATTCGGTTGATGCAGCTGAGCTCCAACTCTAAAGGGTCATAGGATAAATTGTAAATCTCTTTCATCCAGTAAATGTGGATAGCATAAAATCAAATTGATGATTAATGCCTGCTGAAAAGCAGAAACACTGAAGAATCAGGAGATATATTTCTTCTGTTATTTGTACACTTTAAATTCTGGCATTTTGTATCTTATGTAGAAAAATTAGTAAAAGACGTTTGAGAAATGAAAGCAAAATTATTTAATCAAATAATTATTTACTTTAGTTTTTTAAAAATTTTCAAAAAAACACACAAAAAAAACAAATTTAAGAATTTGGCTTATGTTTTACAGTGTTTCTTGCCTCTTATCCTGACAGAGAAATAATGTAATTTACAAAAATTAATTTTATAAGATAGTATATTCTAATATAGTGACTTTTTCCATATTTGACTCTGAAACATTAGACCTAAAGATGTTTCTGTTTTTTAAAATCACTGTAAACACTGCACAATATAATCCTTTTTACAACACTCATGCTATACATCAGCATAAATGATATTCTGAGAAGTCCTCCAAAAAGACGTTTGACTTTGTAGTCAATTTTACATTTCCAAAATGTATTTTATTCTTAAACAGTGTGTGTTTTTTAAAGTGCAACATGTACTAATAACTAAAGGAAATAGGAAATGGAGTAATTGGGAAGTAAAACGAGCATAAGCAAGTAAGTACAAAACCTTGGGAAAAAATGGGAAATCCCGTATGTGGAGGTGTCTGTTTATCATTTCCCTACGTTTAACTAAACTTGAGACACGTTTCTCCCTGACTTTAGGCACTGGTTTCCCTTTTAAGTGTTTTCTTTAGAAAACTTACAATTGTAAATTTGTTCTCTGCCCCTTGGAGATACAGATAAATCTTTTTCAAAGCCTCTTGTTAGTTTTATACCCAGATGAATGTTTTTCTTGAGAACCTGGGAGCCATCCCTTTGACATGTAATCAACCAGGAACATTCTGCCCCTGTCTCACAGTCTGTGCTGGAGGTTAGCAATCACAGATGGTCTGATCGCAGGTTAAAATACCTGCAAAATCAAGAACAACTCAGTGTGTTCAGCACATCCCATTGATCACCGCCTTCCTGTTGCCCCCCAGTACTTTTCTGTCAGCTCACTCCAGCCCTGCAAACCCCCCTTCCCTTTGTTGCAGCAAATTTTAGTTCAGACCTATTCTGGTTTCTCTCTCCTGTTCCAATGGGCTTGAATGACATCTTCATCTGCTGTTTAACTCTGTCTAGTACAATTTTCAGTTAGACACTATTCATCTATTTTTATCCTAGTCCTATTCTCATGAGGACTTAACAAGTTACTACTAAGCAGTTGTGTCCTAGGAGCAGATTAGGGCGGGAAAAGGAAAGTCAGTAGAGGAACAATAGAGAAGGAACTAGGCAGAATATTTAGGAGGGAACTGAGGAAGCAGGAGGCAGAGAAGTAAGCTGTACACAATTTCTAAGTAACAGGAGCCAAGGCAGGGAAGAATTAGGGAAGACCAGAAATCAGTAAGAAGAATCCGTAATGACAGCTCAGTCAAATAATTTTTCCATTTAGGAAATAAAATATTTTAAAAAGCAAATTTAAGAATGTAAGTGATTGATACGGACGCTTTCCAAACTATGATTCTTTTCCTCCTATCTTGGCCTCATATAATGTTGAGTAATTATATGAGGTTGGAATTTTTTTTTATAAGTGTAGGATCAAGACAAGCAGGCAATTTTTGAAAATTCTTTGGTGGACAGAATAGTATTAGTGTCTCACATCGAAGCACTGGCATTTGCTTCGCTATGTAGCATCACTAATAAGCCCCTTTTTTGTCATCAGACAACAATTTCTGCAAAAATAATTGGATTTCAAGCTGAGTCAATGGTTTTTATCAGCAATGCAAAAAGTTAATATTACCTTCATATTCCTATCCCTAATTCAGCTCTGGTTCTATAAATATATGTAAAGTTCTATTAATGTTGGTCATTTTTGCTTTCTTTTCTATGTAAAATTGCAAAGGAACCTTGAAATTGAGACTTTAAATGATTCCAAGATATGTTCATAGTATGTTGCTTAAGTACACACACACAGACACACACACACACACACACACACACACACAGCAGATAGATGGCAAACCTCTTACAGGAAACATGACTTTAGAAAATGATTGCTGAAATAGAAACAGCTGGTAGCAATATCTGTGGGTAGCTTTGAGAGCCAATATTATGCTGCAGAAGAGACAGAACGGTGGGGCTTCTATGACTAATAAAGTGTTACTGCTGGTGGAGGGGAAGTATGACCAGGAAATCCTGAAATGCCTCAGTAATGTCATCCTTGGGAACACCTAAGAGGTATTATGCTTTCTCCTTTCCCATCTATTTACCCTATCTTGCTCTGTCAGTAGTCTTTATTAATTTATTTTATGTCATTTTATCTAATGAAAATTCATTCATTCAGTATAATTGGAGCACCTACTCTAAGCTTAATACCTTACCTGTAATTGAATATAAAGTAAAATTAGCCATAGGCTCTACTTTCAAGGGATTTCACATTCAGTTAAGGAATCTGATAAAGAATCAAACAATGTGTATTTACCCTTTATAGAATCTGAGGCCCAGGAAGCTCAAGAAAGTTGTCCAAAACAACAAAAAATAGCAACAGAGTTTTGATTTTAACCTAGGTCTACTTATTTAAAATTTGGAGACCTAGCCACGTTTAAGGATTTTGATGTTTGTTTTGTGTATTGAGTTTATTAAATATGCTTATGTTTTCTACTTATGCCAAGGTTTGAAAATGATTTAAGTTTGGAAATGAGTCGAAAAAATTTATATTTAAGCTGTGTTGAGCTTTAAAGCACAGTGATTGTTGCTAATAAATTGCATTCAATCAATAGATGGATTGAGTGGTTATTGGGAAGTGAGAGAAAGTATGGATTTGTCTGATACATATTAATTAGCTGCATAATATCTGCACCAGGGAAATTGTTATGTGTAAACAAATAGCAACACCAGGTATCCAAGATGGTGGCCACCAAATGAGAGAGTTGGATGAAGATGGATTTAGTAAAGATCAGCAATGAGTAATGAAGAGCTAGAGATAGAAGATTTAGACAAACAAAGCAGGGAAGTGCATCTCTGAGAGAGAGAGAGAGAGAGAGAGCGCGCGAGAGCGAGAGAGCGCACAAACAAGGACATGAGAACGTTGGGTGTATGTGTTATGGGCTGAATGAGCAGAGCAGAAGGAGGGGTTCATTCCTCATGGGAAACCCAGAAAGGCTTCAGTGTAAACCTAATTCTTAAAGAAACCAGAACATGTATCTCAGGTGATTCTAAATGTTTATTAAATATAAATTAAAAGTAAGACAAATTGGAAATATCCAGAAGGCTTCATGGTGAGAGAATAGGTTACTTTTATTAGGTACAGTTAACCTTGGTTCTGAGTCACAGAACTCTCAAAATAAGAATGAGGCAAACAGCATAGAGGTTTAATACTTGTTCCGGACACATACGTAGGCCAGTATGGTAGACATAAGCAGTCTACTGTAGTGACTCCCTAATTCCCAGAGACCCAAGAGCCTTTTGTATCACTGGTCTATTACCCTCAATTCACAGCTTCCAACTCCTTACACCCAAATGGCTGTCCCATTGTCCCATCCTAATCAGCAAGTCTGTATCCTAACCAGCAGAAGGATAAAGTGCTAGCGGGAAGGCACACACAGTATATTTGTTTGTTTAGTGTGTAGTGTGTGTGTGTGTGTGTGTGTGTATCTTCTGGGTTCCAGTTCCAGGTACTGTTCGGCCCTCATAATATAATGAGAAAAAACTAACTGTACATACAGTACATAAATTTATTTTCTATAATAGGAAGCAGTTAGGTTTTATATACATTCACATCCAGATATATGAATATATCTATTTAATAGATTAAATATTGCAGTGACGTAGAAGGATGTATCAATGAGGACTCTTAATTTTCACTTTACATAGCCAACCATGGGAAGAGCAGAGCCTTTAGAAAACCAAACCTGGTGGAAATGATCGTACATTTTATTTGTGCATTCTAGTTTGTGGTGCGTTTCAAACATGTGAAAGGAAATCTTAGGTGATCAGGAGCTAAGAAGAGCAATCAGGGTTAAAGATAGAAATGCAGGTTCTGTTGGCGTAAAGAGAGTAATTGAGCCATGCTGATTTATGACGGAGCTCAGGGTGAACTTATAAAGTGAGAAGAGAAGAGGGCTAATCAGGGACTTGACTGCCTGCTGCCACAGCAGGAAGCTGCCCATGTAGCCTCACCTTCAGTGTTACTCAGCAGAGCACACAGGTATGCATCTCGCCATGCTGGCCCCTGACCCTTTGGCATCGTGTGCCTGGAGCAGAGTAGGTAGGTACTTAGTCACTATTGCTTAGCTTGTTAACTTGGTTCACTTCAGCACGTGTTTATGGGCAGGTGTAGGTGGTATAGCTCAGCACTGCTACTGTACCATGTACAGGTGTGCCAGGCACAGGCGTGCCATGTACAGGGGTACCATGTACAAGCCCAGAGTTGCGCTAGACTGAGGAACAGCAAACAGTCCCCGACCCTAAGAAACTCCTAATTCAGAGTGAGGAGTTCCCCACATATATGCAGCGAGAAGCCGCAGGTAATCCCCAAACACTCTGAAGCTGAGTATGTGTGACGTTGTATTTCTTTTTGTTTTGTTTGTTTGCTTTTTGAATGAATCTCTACGCATCTCAGTAGATAACGAAGGGTATCTGTCACTCAGCAAATGTTGCAAATGGTGGACTGAGTTGGGGAATAGCATATGAGAACAAGTATGTGCTCAGATTGGGGAACCTAGAGGAACTTGAAAGCGGGGACCAGGAAAAGGCTACACGCAGGACTTGGCACCTGCGTAACGAGGAGGAAGGCAGGGAAGGAGGAAGAAAATGACGCAGAGGAAATAGCTGAAGCGCAGGCATTGACATGTGGCAGCATTTCTGTGGTGAGCGGCAAGCACTTCCTTTTAACCAGGACTTAAGGAACATGAAAAAGGTGGGAAGCTTAACAGGAGATGAAAGGACAGGTGGGGAAGGACTTTGTATGCTAAGTATATTGAGACCAATTGGGGGCCATTTAAATCAGTGACACAGTCCTATATAGCATGAAGGATGGATTGAATGAGGGGAGGGTGGACTCAGGTTGGTCGGGATATGATAATAAAGTGGGGATTCTGGCACTATCCCCACCCATGGGGAGATCGCCTGGATCAAAAGTGTCCATTTGGTGCCCTTCAGAGTGAGTCTGAAGGTCATCACTGAACCATCTGCATGCACCATTCTTTCTGGTTTAAGCTTTCAGATCTTAGAACATTTAGTCAGACCGTGGGGATTGTTGAACAAATGTAGTTTGTGTGGGAAACTGTTATTCAGACACACATATTTAAATGCCACCAGCAACTTAATCTTCCTACCCAAACATGAAGTAATTCAAGGCCAGAAATTGTTTTCTCCAACCTTTCCCTCCTGTAGGTGGTCGCGTGATCACAACATGTATTTCTTAAATGACAAATTTCTTCCCAAGTGAAAACAAACCAAGAATAAGGCTCAAGGAAAGCAGCTCTCTGAAAATTACACACTGGAGGATCAAATTGTCCTTTTCTCATGCAAATGAAGTCGTGTTGGAGCAGGGGAGTATTACTCCATAAATCATTCTGCGCTCTTGAGCAAACCTAATGCCATTCCAAATGCAGTGCCACCGGCGTGGTTAATGGAGCACTAACCGAGTTGTGCAGCTGGTGGGGCTTAGGGTACACTTGAACATTGAACTTCTCCCTTCCTTAGAGTACTTATGCTGCACTGCTTTGCTTCGTTTTTTAACTAAAATTCTCTCCCATTAGACTCCCACCTACTTGAGGGCAGGGATGAGGACAATAGTCAAAATAATAAAGTAATTTTAAATGATGATAGGTAATATTCATTTATGACACAGTGTGTATCACACACTTTTAATTCATTACCTTATTTAACGTGTTCACAGAAACCTTCTGAAGTTGATATAATTATCTTCATATTCAAATGAGGAAACTGACGTTTGAAGCGTTTGGGTGCCTGAATCTCATTCTCATGGGTAGTGAGATATAAAAGTGAGGTTGGAATTGAGGCCGTTTGTCTCCAGACCAATTCATACAAAACTGGTTTTCCTGCTTTGATTCAGACACCATATTTCACATATTTCAGTATCAGTGACCCTCACCATCTCTGCAAATGGACAAGACAGATGTTACAGATGTTATTGCTTATACTTCACAAGAAAGATGCTTAAGGAACTTGTTGCAGGTCTCGTTCCCAGTGCTATGGCAGGGCTCCACTTGCAAATAAGGTCTTGTTTTGTTTGTAATTTAAGGACTACATCATGTCCAATAGTTGATATGGTAATTGTTATAAAGCAAAGCAATGGTGTTTGCATTTTAGGCGTCTATGACTTCAGTACATTGGACCAAACTTTCTCAGTGTATATTCAACTTGGAAGTTGATTTCTCCTGTCATAGAGTCCAGCTGTGTATAACCATCCCTGCTGAGTCACGGAGGAAAATGCAGTGTGAGAACCTGTGCACTCCCGTCTGTGAACCTTCCTCTGTGTGCACACAGGCCATCTCTGAAGCTGCACATTACAAGCCAGGCCATTGCCTCCTTTCTCTCCTTCTCATCGTTTTGCTTTGTTTGATCTTTTCAAGTAGGTTATAAATCTGCGAGATGTTTTTTCATTGCTGCAAATGTAGACATATTTGGAACATTTCCTGTGAAATGGGAGCAGAGAAATTGGGCAATAATAGTGTGAAACCTAGTATGAACTTATTGGCATGATTTCTCTGCTCCTGTGTCATAGGAAAACTTCCAAGTATCTTCTCTGTCTTTGCAATTCCATAACCTCTGTCCGTAATCTCTCTTGGCCCTAAGCCACCTGGGTCTTTATATTTGAAACTACCAATGTTCAGGTTATCAATCCCTGCAGCTTGCCACATCCAGTGCTGGATTCTTAGCCATCGTATTATTTGATACTTAGCAGCATTTAATACGTGGCAGAGCCTTTCCTCTTTGAAGTTTTTTATGTGATTTCCAGGGTTCTCTTCCCCTTTGGGTCTTCTACTTTCTCCTGCTTATGTATTCTTTTCTGACACATATACATTACATACACATATATATGGATGGACGTATTCCCCTAGTAGAACCCTAGCTAGTATATGGTTTTAAATGCTATCTGTCCAATGATGACCGACAAAGTCATATCTTCAGCTCTGATTTATCTCCTGGAGTCCAGTCCCATATTTCTCATTACCTGTATTCTTTTCCTATGGCTGCCACAAAGAATTGCCAGAAACGAGGTGTCTTTAAACAGTAGGCATTTATCCTCCCAGAGTTCTGGAGACCAGAAGTCTGAAATCCCAGTGGCAGCAGGGCTGCACTTCCTCTCGAGCCTCTCAGGGAGACTCCTGCTTTGCTCCATCCAGACCCCAGTGGCCCAGCGTCCCTTGGCCAGGCCGATCTCTCCAGTCTCCGCCTCTGCCTTCGCATGCCTTCTCCTCTGTCTCTCTGGCTCAAGCCTCCCTCTGCTGTTCTCACGTAAGGATGAGGGCATCAGGGTTTGTTCCCACCCAGATAATACAGTGTGATCTCATCTCGAGATCCTAAAGTCATGTTTAGAGATGAAACCCAATATTGTATGAAGAGCTGTGATGTCTTAGGAATATGGCAATTACAAAGCTTCAAGATTCCTAGCGGCCATCAACACTGTTGTGTGAGGAAATGAGTCTCAGAACAAGGAGTTGTTCCAGGTCCCACAACTAGCCAAGCAGGAGATCAAGAACTTGAACCTGTGTCCTGTCCCCACCCCCTCCCCTTAATAGCTATTCCCTACTAAAATGAATTGCTTTACTCATCCAAGTCACACATTCCTTATTTATCTAAAGGGCCTAATAAAGCCTTTTTTTGTAGGATTATTAGAAGGATCCATTGAGATTATATACATAACTTTTTTTTTTAACTGCAAAATAATAAAGCTTGCTCATAATTGCTGGTTTAATTTAAAGCAGTCTGCTGATAAAGGAGTGGGCCCATTAACTGACTTCTCTAACTAGACTATCTAGAATGAGAACCAAGGGAAAAACTCAGGAGCAAGTGATCGACTTATGCGAAGGGGCAATGACATATAGAGGCTGAAAAAGCCTGGCAGTGAGAATAAAACAAATGTTTAAGACTCCTGTAAAGTCAGGCTTGTCCAAAGGCTCAAAAAAAAAAAAAAAACCACACAAAAAAAAACAAACAGGGCAGGTCTGAAGAAGTTAAGAGAGCTGTTAGTGTCACCAGACTGTGGTGAATCAAGCAGTATCAACTCAATGTGATGTTTCACACCTTAGCCGTAGACCAAGTAGGAATATCAGTGCAAAGCTGAGTGGACCCGAAGGAACCCGTAGATAAGGAATACGCCAAGTCAGTTGTCAGCGCTAGGTCTCTCATGCGGGTACCTGACATAGTTCACCCTTTGAACAGGCCTCCTTCCAAATTGGTTTTCTTTGCTCCACATAACATTGCATGTTTTTCAGATTTGAAAGACTTAATTTTGCCATTGTTGCTATAACCACATGGCAGCGTCTTTCTATGAAATATACTGATGTCAGCAGAGTAATAAATCCCAATTCTGCCCCTGGAGATATCAGCTAATGCCTCTTTCCTATTTTTGTAACATCTATGTGTTTTATTATTATCTACCTAAGAAAATCTAAACTGTTGTGTTTATTGTGTCTTCCAAAAGAGGCAAAACCAATCACTTGGAAGCATACATCAGAGGTAAATTCAAGATATTAAGGGAAATCTCCCAGGAATCCAGAATAAAAGTCTTTTTGATGATAATTGATTGGAATGCCATTGTCAAAACTCACAAAGATATTTATGATAATGATTCAAAGTAATTCATCTCCCGGGTATAGGACAATGTAACAGAATTCTAAGTGGCATTCTGACTGGTCTCTCTGTGTCCACTCTGTGCTGCCTCTGGACCAGCTTCTCCTCAGCTGCCAGAGGGAAAGTACTAAGATGCCAGTCTAATTGGCCCTCCAGGCCGACTCCCCTAAGAGCCCTCCGAAGGTCTGTAATCAAGTGCCACCCATTAATTTAGCACTTGGGCTTATTCATGAAATACATTTTTTAAACATCCTTTATAACGTCATGTACCCTCCATTACCTACAGGTACTCTTTTCTCTGTGTTCCCACATTCTCCACATCAGGCCATTTTTTGTGTGCATGGATTTGTTACCTGCCCAGCAATGCCCCTCTCCTCAGTCTGATTTCTCTGGCTCATGCAGAAAGGCCAACATCGAGTGTCACTTTCTTCAGGAGGTCCTTATTCTTCTTCAGTTCCTCAGCATGGTTCCAAAGAGATTCGCTTAGTTAGTTAACGTACAAAAAATATTAATACATGTATGTTGACGGAGAAAATAGATGAGTGAGCCAATGAAATAAACCAATGACGCACTGACACAAACTTACAGGCATCCTGCTAAGCAAGAGAGTATTTGCATTGTTCCTAATTTAGCATTTTGGTATCATGGAAGGGAAGGAAGCAGTGTGTCTTTTCAGTGCACATAGTGGCAGGAAAATATTTTTGACTCAAGGAGAACTTTTTTGTGTTAATCCCTTATGGGAGATGGGGAATCGTGAAAATGGGTTGATTCAGATTTCCACACTATTATTACTTGCTGACAAAGAGAAAAAAGGCACTAGAGGCATTAAGTTTTATGAAATCCAGTGGTTTTTCACAGCAGATTTGCTAGTAATAGCTCCTGGATTTTTTTTTTTTTTTTTTTTTTTTTTTTTTAATCATTCTTATGACCCCAGAGCCTTGGAAAGTTTCAGGTATATGGAATAAATATTTGTTGGATAAACAAATAAATGAATGACTAAACAAATTATAGTTCTGAGACAGATATTAAAATCCAGGCCAAAGTAAAAGGTCATTTGTTGTGAAGAAAATACAATAGTCCAGGTATGAAGATACATAAGTACTATTCCTAGCTCTGCCTTTCTCTATCTGTGTGACCTTGACCACTTCCGGAAGTCTCTCTCCTTACCGGCTATGACCCCTAGCCTTAATCGTGAATCTTGTTCTGCTATCAGTTAAAAGTTATCATTTCTTAGAGAACATTCATTCTCTTTCCTTATTCCAGTATTTCTTATATTTATGTTTTCACCCTGGTCTGTCTGGCTATATTCACTAAACAAATACTTCCAAGTACTTGCCATATGTCAGGCACTGTCCTCTAAATATACCACAAATTGAACATGTTCAAAATGCAACAAATAATCTTTATCAGAAACAAATTATTTTATGCATATACTCTCTATCCCCATTAATGATAACATTACCCAGTTGTCCAAGTGAAAAATCTTAGATTCTTTCTAATTTTTCCTCTCTTCCCTGACGTTCAACACATGTTACTCTAATGCTACACTTGAAATAGCATGCAATACACCTTTTCTCTAGATTCACTGCTACTATCTTTACTCAGACCTCTCAAGGTTGTCATAACAGCTCTCGGTCTTTATGGCATCACTCTAAAATCTACCCTCCACACACTTGTCATGGTGTTCTTAAATGGGAAAAAAAAAGAAAAAAAAGTAAAGCATACACACACATGGACCATATATGATTATGTTATGCTTTGAGATCCGCAGGTGTCTTCCTATAGCCTTCTGGGTAAAGTCCTGACTCCCGAGCACAGTGTACAATGCTCCCCAGGGCCTGGCCTCCACTTCTCTCTCGTGGCAATTCCTGTCGCTCCTCAATTCAACCTGCAGGAGCAGCTCCCGCGTGTTTCAGTACATGGTGTTGTTTGGCAGTCCCGTGGATTTACATATACCCTCACCTCTAAGTTCATTGGTCTTCACCTTTTCTTCTTCCTGCTTAATTCCTGCTTTTCTTCAAGACTATGGAAGGGAACAATATGTATCTAGAGAACTGAACTGTTGCAGACCGTAGTACGACAGGATGGAAAAGCGCCATACACGTGATCTTTATGTCAACATTCCCTTTTCTACTTTTCCACTGTGGTACTAAGGAGAATGAGAAAGTTACCTAACCTGTATGATTTCAATCTCCTTATCTGTAAAACAGTGTTTACAAGGCAAGGCATGGTAACCCCTCTTTCTTTGTAAACATCCTAAGCTTGAATGAGAGTCGAGTGACTCCTTTTGATCTCATCACATGTTCAAGACACAAGTGCATGAACTAATTCTGGGACACAGAAATGTCATTTTCTTCAACTAAAGATGTGAAACTCAATGATTCCTTTTCATTCTTACAGTGTAAGCATTGCACTTTATGCTTGTGAGAGTTCTCACAGTACATTTTCCAGGATAAGGAAAATAAAGAACTGAACACATTTTCATTTCCAATAGATATTGTTCAGGAAAGAATACATACAACAGACAAAGGTTATCGATAGGTGATTAAGTAGTTGAGTCACCGCTGTTTCAGTATGAAGTTCAACTAGAAAATGAATATGTACAATTAAAATCACATTTGTACCTTTTAATAACTCACCTTCTGTGGCCTAAAATGTATACTTATTTATAATGATAACAGGTTGTCCACTATAGGAAAAAACATTTTAGTTTAGACAGGGCACTTAAAGGAAGATACACACATTTCTAGCATTGTCTTCCTAAAAGCTGCTGGACCTCCTTCTCTGTTACTTAAAGGAGAATGGATAAAGCCCTCCTCTGTTTCCCAGTGGTGATTGACAGAAGATAAAGGACTCCAGTTGTGATGAAAAATTACCAGGCAAATTGTAGTCTCCATACAAATGCAATGCCTTTCATGTTAAGAGTCCATGAATAGATGAAATGCTGCTTTTATGTAAAGGACATCAATTACAAAAAGCCCTTGGTAACTGCTCCTCTAGTTAAACTAAATTTGACTTTGAGAATTAACTGCATTTGTTCTTTTAATGGATGCTTAGGGAGTAAAATTTTTATGACCCTTCCAGTGGGGGTGAAATAAATCAGATATCAGAACATTGAAATTGAATGAAGACGTTTGGCCCCAAAAAGTCTGGCTATGCATGAGAAAACAAGTTCAGGGGCTTGAGGTCTACCAAAAAATAACCAGACTGTACATGCATTCATTTACCCATTCATCCATCTCCTTAGCCAGCATTAAAAGGATCCCGAAACAAAATATATGAACAGGTTATTGAGAACTTAAGAACAGCCCCAAACCTTACTAAAAGTATTGTAAGTCATTTGGAATCTAAGCACCTTATTTTTCTTGTATACCAAATGGAGGGAAAAAAAATATACTAATGGAAAAAATAAACATTTTTATAGAGAACTCCAGGCCTCTTTCATCCTAACTATGAAAAGAGAAAAACATTATCATTAAGATTGAAGAAAAAGGACATGGATTTCTGGATTCCTTGGGCTGGGATTTCTTGACTTAGTAAGCACAGAGTTTAAAGATTCCAGTTCCACTAACTGCAGTCTCAAAAGCATCTTTTACTCTAATGAGATCAATGGGGTAAGAGAAGCCCAAAGCCTCCTTCTCTTTGGAAAGGAGTTCCCGTAGACAGCTGAGAAATGGCCAAGTAGGAGCCCAGCTATGGCTAAGGTGAAGCAGAGCTCATCACTTTAGGGGGAAAAATTATTGGTTCCATTTTCCTTCTTTGTTTATTACCTTTTCTTTCTGTTGGAGTTGTGATAATTCCAGTTCCATTTTTATTGAGTAATTTTTTTTAAAAAAGAATTAAACTATAAAACTTCTTTTTTTATCTTATTTACTTTTTTATTTTTATTAAATTTAGAGGAGTAACAGTGGTTAATGACTTGTAAATTTCATGTGTACAATTTGATAACACATCTGTCCACTTTACCCTTTTCGTCCTCCCTCAACCTCCCTTCTTCTCTGGTAACCACTATACTGTTGTCTGTATATATGAGTTTGGTTTTTTGTTTGTTTGTTCATTTTTTGCTTTTTGTTTTATATCCTACGTATGATTGAAATCAGACTGTTCTTATCGGTTTCCATCTGACTTCTTTCACCTAGCATAATATTTATTTATATTTTGAGAATCTGTTTTTAGAATTTTTGTAATGTTTTAAAAACTATTTAGGATTATATAGTAATTACTACTTCTGACCTTCAACTTTTCATTTAATAGCATTTTTACAGGTGATTTATCTAAAGGATGCACTTTAGTCAGATTTTCATAATCATTACAGAATCAAATATGACTTGAGTCATTATACTGAAATGAAAATACTGCAGACAAACAAATATCAATTTGATATGGAGAATGCCTGATGTATGTTGAATACTACGTGCTATTTAAAACTGAAAGTGTATGATAATGCATTTTAGATATCTTAACAATTTTATATGTCAATTATACCTCAATAAAGCAGAAAAAAACTGAAAGTAATGCCAAATATTTCCACCAAAAATCAAAAATTCAAAATATTTCCAAAAATGTATAAGGATCAGAGAAATAATACTATATAGACAAATAAAACATATAATACAATTACATAATATGTGAATATTTATTACATATAAATACATTTACTTACATAAGTTATATAATTATATTTATAAATACATATGTGACTATGCATATATAAATATGAATATAAATCAATTTATTATATATAAATAAATATATAATAAAACATAATATGACAATTAATTAATTATACATTCATTGGAGGACAACTTTGAATTAAATGTTGATTTTACTTGTAATGCTTATTTAAAAAAATATGCAGATAATCTTTCTAAGTTCTGAATTCTTCAGTTGCAGTGAAGTAATCGATCAAGTCCTGTCATTGTCTTTGATGACCCTGGAGATTTCTAAACTTGCCAACGTGGGGCATTTCCCTGTTTCCCTAAAATGGAAATAAGGAATATAAGAGAGATAAATGTGAAAATTTAGTTTCAAAATCCTATCTGTATAATCTATTTCAACTACCTAACAGCTCTGTGAATTAACTATTTTAATTTTATATGTGAATCTTTTCCTTCATTCATATTCTAATCAAAAAAAATAATAATAATTCTGGGGAAGAGAAAAGAAAAGCTTTATAAAGAAGGAAGGAGTAAAAGCAATTAGCATGTTCTACCACATAATATTTGGAGAAGCATTACCTTGTTTTTATCATTGAGGTTGTTGGGACTTGGGGTATATGGTTTTGTTGTTGTGAAAGGACCCATCATATTTAGCACATTATTTCTGAGCATCTTCCCTACATCAGATACATATGTATTAAGCATCTTCTGTGACTAAGATACCGCTCGATACTTGTGAGGCTGTGGAAAGAGAAATGATAATGACATTCAGGAGGTATGAATTTTGCCCTCAAACAGGAGTTTGGGGGAAAAGACAAGTCACAAAATAGGTAAAAAGTGATACTGAATTTGCCGAAGTTCAGTTTCAGAGAAAGAATCTGCTCTGGGTATTTCAAGCATAAAGGGATTTATTGCAGGGTATTAAATGGATTACAAAGTCATTTTTAGGGTGGAAAAAAAAAAATAAAAGCAAAAGCCAAAAACAACAAACAAAACAAAAACCAAACTAAAAGACAGACTCTAGATTCAGCTGTCAGAAGTGGGCTGCTAAGAGATCTACCGCTTCTCTAAGGATCTGAGGTTGGCCCAGTTCGGATGCTGGCACGTTGGCTACTTGCTGGGGGTCCACATCCAGGCTGCAATCTGGAGCCCTTGGCTACTGCCTGCAGGACTACCACTCGCCCACGCCTGCTGTGGTTTGGCCTGGGAGAACGGAAGCCTTATGCCCTGCCTCTCAACAACATGAAGCTAGTGACCGAACACTGACAGGCGGCAGTGCAGCGTCAGGACGATGGAATGGTTCCAAGACTGAGCCCCTGAGAGAAACGGCAGAAGCCCAGACCCATCTCACTCTTGCCTTCTGAGTCACATCTGTGTGTATCCAATTGACACACGACAATCACATATCTAAGGCATCCAGTGTGTGTACTGCAGAAGGCACACTCGGAGGGAGAGGACTATTCATTCACCATTTCTAACTCTCCATGGTCTGAATAATAAAAAGAATCATCATCCTCATTATTAGGAAAGCTTGGGAAGGAAATCGAATCAGAAAGAATTGACTACTTTTTTGCAAACATGTGGCCATAAAGAAGAGAGAGATAAAGCAGTCCCTGGAAAGAAAGGCATAGTTCATGGAAGGCTTATAATTTTTTTTTTTTTTTTAATTTAATATGGGATCATTTGAAGCGAGTGAGGGGAAGAGATAAATGAGGGGAAAGTAGATGGTGCATTATCAGCAGACCTGCTCAGCAGTTTTAGTTGCTGCAGACTCAATGAATGCAAATGGTCTGGTTTGCAAACTGTAAACTTTGGACGTCCAGTCCCCCTCACAGGCAGTGTCTACTGCTCCACCCCGACTTGGCGATTCCCTTTGTACTCACACCCTCCGTTACTTGTTGAGTCGGTGCGCTTCCTTCAATTCTAAGCAGCTGTGTCACTGGTCTCTGGAGTTACTTCCTTTTTCATGTCAAATGGATGAATATACTGTATTTTTTTTTCATGAAATAGTAATTCTATTGGTATTTTGGGCTTTTGAAGAAGGACCGATAAAAGCTATCTAATAATTAGCCATTATTCTTCTTAAATTTTGTTCCAGAAAATATCAAACTAATAAAAATATATACTTTTGTTCTAGAACATTATATATTTTTATCCTAGAAGATATATTCTAGTGGTATCAAACAATATCCATATGATCCTAGAAAGATTTCTTGAGAGTTATTATCATAGAATAATTTAAAATTCATGTCATGCTTAAGCTTTAATAGTCTCATAAAATGAAAAGGAAAAAAAAAAAAGCTGTTCCTTTCCAATAAACTCTATAGGGAATTCTTTATATCAGCTTATAGAAAATGTTAAATTTGTATAATCTCTCTACTTGCCCGCTGTAATTTTAGTTTTTTTCTCCCTTTAATATTATTAATTTTTGAATTTCCAGAAAGACCACATTCTATTTTGAAAAGGAAAAAGAAAACAGTGTTCAAATGCCAAAGATCCTGTGATTGAAAGAAAAGTTGAAATAAGGGTAGCCCATTAAAAGTTTACCTGTAATTCATCAAGTCCAGAGTCATGTCATCAAAGGCCTCCCTTCTGATTAGCAAGGAAATTGGAATCTTCTGACATTCTGAGATGGATAGAGTGACGTCAAAGGGACTGTGAGGAAACTGAGAGAATTTCATCTGATTTAGAGGAATCCCAGAGGACCCCATTTTAATGAATCTTATTCTACACTTGGGAGAGAGAATCACTTGGGAGAGAGAATCAGACAAAGGAACCAGCATCCTCGAGGAGATGGGGTGGCCTGGGACTAAGGATGGCAACCCCAAATGAGGAAAAGAAACCCATTGATCTCAAGATATCTGCCATTGTCTAGGCCAGAAAAAGCTTTGCAAATTTACCTCCTAAATATTGCTCATTCCTTTTCTAAATATAAGGTCCAAGATGGTAGAAATTATTATGTGCTTTTATTCACTTTCGTATTGCTGAAACCTCGAATAGTGACTAGAATGTAGTGAGTATACCATACGTACTTATTGCATGAATGGAAGTAGTCTTTGACCTGACTTTGCTTCCTGGTCCATACTCAGTTTTATTCATCAGCCATATGACTATCAAAAGAGCATTCAAAAATGCTACTTTTACAATGCTATTCTTATTTCTAGTCTCAATAAATCTGTTACTCCAACTGGAACCCACATCCCCTTGGGACTGTGAAGACTCAATGAAGATTATGGCACCCAGTAGATCTTTTTAATTGGGCAAAATAGCTCAGAGAGAAGTTTTTCTTTTTTTGTTTTTTTTTTTTGTAATTTTTATGTTCTATTTCTTTTTTAATGTTTTACAATTTGGTTTTAATTATAGTTGACAAACAATATTATATTAGTTTCAGATGTACAATATAGTGATTCAACATTTATACACCTTACGAAGTGATTGTCATAATAAGTCTAGTCACAGTCATCTGTCACAGTCATAGTTATCACGATATTATTGATTATATTCCCTATGCTGTATATTACATCTCCATGACTTATTTTATAACTGAAAGTTGTACTTCTTAAACCCCTTCTTCTTTTCTGTCTATCCTCTACTCCCCTCCCCTCTGGCAACCATAGTTTTGTTCTCTGTATCTGTGTATTTGTTTCCATTTCATTTTATTTGTTTTGTTTTTTAGATTCCTCATATAAGTGAAATCAAGACATTTCTCTTTCTCTGTACAACCTGTTTCACTAGGTCCACCATATTTTCCATCCATATTGTCACAAATGGCAAGATTTCATTCTTTTGTTATTGCTCAATACTAGGTCATGGTATATATGTACCACCTCTTCTTTATCCATTCATCTATCGATGGACACCTAGGTTGCTTCCATATCTTGGCCATTGTAAATAATTCTGCAATGCATAGGAGTACATATCTCTTTTCAAATTATAGTTTTTGTTTTCTATGAATAAATGCCCAGAAGGGGAATTACTGTGCTGTATGGTAGTTCTATTTTTAATTTTTTGAGGAACATCCATACTCTTTTCCGTAGTAGCTGCAATAATTTGCTATCCCAACAGTGCCCAAGGGGTCTCTTTTCTCCATATCCTCTCCAGCGTTTGTCCTTTGTTGTCTTTTTTATAATTGCCATTGTGACAGATGTGAGGGAGTGGGTTTCCTACCAAAGCTGATAGGCTCAATAATATATCTACAGTTTAATAGAAAATTAAAGTCAAGGAGTGGAGCAAGTTGGCAAAAAAATATAACAGACACCAGATTTAGGTCTCAAAGAATCGTGTGTGAGATCTGTGCCATGTGAAATTAATAGGATTCAAATATATTTAGAAGAACAGAAATAAAACAAAACAAAACAAAAACAAACAAAAAAGAATACTGAGTTGCTGAGAGAGTGGTACTTCCCAAAGAACCACCAGCCTGGACTAAAAAAGAATGAAATAGTTTGAGGTTAAAACCACTCTATATCTCTAACCTTTCTGAAGCAGGAACCAACCTAAGAAAGCTTATCAGCCACCAAAAAGGGCATATTCCCCGATGCCCATTTCAGATGATGTGGTGAGGGAATCAGATAATAGAAAATGAGGAATTTTCCTGAGAGTGACCAGGGACCTCAAAGAACAACAGAAAAGGAGTCTACCACTAGAGAGTAATTAGATTCCCCACCCCTAAAGGAGGTAGGAGTGATATCAGAATTTCTACAGAGTAATATGTGATCCGTAGTTCCCATAGTTCTCTTTGTAGATGGGATTATCCTGTGCCTCTTTCCTTATCTCGTATTGGTTTTCATGATGGAGATAACTGCTTCCTGTAATTCACATGTCTCCAAAATATAAGGAGCCCCAACTGCTCCTGATATACAGGTGACTTTTTGATAAGGAGGCTTGATGTCATAAATTGATATGATCTCTGATGATCTCTATTGATGAATGGGGGATGGGTGAGTGTATTTTGTGTTTGGGAAGAAAAGTGAGACAAATATTTGATGACTAGAATAGCGACTATATCTGTATCTAATATGTTGTTACATAAGCTGGGCCATATTAAAATCCAAATCTTTTTACACCATCAGCTTACATTTCACACTAAAAATAGTCCCTGTGGTCTTCCGTTTCCCACAATCTCTCTAGCCCTCACCCTGGCCTTACTTGATTCTAACAGTAGCGCCAAAAGAGGGTAATAGAGAGAACTAACGTATCAAAAGTGTCAAGATAACCTTCATTCGTCTCAGCAGGTGCCACTTGCAATATGGCGGCCCATAGCACAGTATCCGCAATGATCTGGATATCAGTCATTGACCCCAATCCTACATCTACGTCCCTTTAGGTGAAAAGGACCTGAGCTTCATCTACAGGGTGGAGTGAAGAGCTTCCATACAAGGAATTGTGTAGAAATCAAAGAATCACCATTAGTTAGAATTGACAAGCTTAACTTTGATCCCAGTTTTCTTAAAACAAACAAACAAAACACTGTAATTGCTTGCTTCCATAAAACAATGTACAGATTTAATAGAGTTAACGTCAAGAAAAGTGCTTATAACATTGTCTGGCACATACTAAGTATTCAACAAATGTTAGGTATTGTTGTTACCTCTGAAATTACCAACTCAATACCTGGAACCAAAATTGGACAATCGGTAGGTAGGTATTCTGTTGCTGCCCTGATACCTAAGTATTAGAAAGTGCCAAGTCATGACATAATAACAAAATCTTAATTTTAAAAGTTTTGTCACCAAAATCTGCATCAAGCTCATCAAGGTCAAGTATTCAAAGAGATTGCTATTTGGAATCAGACTGTGTGGTTTCTTAAGAGACATATAAGCAAGGGCTAATCATCATGAAATCACCCTGAATTTGTATTGTAAACACTTATAACTATCAATTTTAAAGAGTTGCCTCGTAAAGCTTTAAATGATATTCACATAATTTCCTCATCGCAATGCATTTTAGTGCAAGTGGAAAAACACCCTTGGAATTCTTGGAATTGAACTACAGGCTGATTCTGTTACTATTTCAGGGTTTGTTTGAAGTGGGCATATTTTTATAGCTAATCATAAGAGATGGGTTTCAGTGACCCTAAGTGCTTATTTTTATATCAGGATTTCTTTTTTTAGGCTAGTAAAAGTCAGAAATAAAAATTATGATACACCAGAGATGAGCTCTAATTTCTTTGAAGATCGTACTTCACGTACTTTGAGAACCATGCTAGAGTTTAAAATGTCTAATACAGGAAATCTGCCCTATCATGGTGGATAGATTTGTGGGGGTAGGCTAGTGGATGGATAAGAGACGAAAACTGCAGTATAAAAATCCATTCCTACTCATTTTCCTCCAACTGTTAGACAATTCACGCGTTATTAAAAAAGGGAGGTAACAGTTAAGAATTTTCCTCAGACTACACAAAATTTGACCTTTGAGATAAAATGAGTTAAAACGTAAACTGAGACATATTGAAACCATTAAGACTTTATTTAAGCAAAGATCGATTTGAAATGATCAGCATCCAATCTAGCAGTTGAAGCTCTGAGGAGCTGTACAAAATGAAAGACTTTTCTAGACAGAAGGGAACAGGAACAAGAAGTATATGGCGCAAAATGACAGATTGGTTATCGCAAGGTTGCTTTCCTGTAGGGGACGGCAGGGGCCCGTCAGACGTCATGGTCCTGACTTGTGTTGATCTGGCCATTCCTGACTGACTGGTTTGAGATTCCATTTCCAGAGAGAGAGCCAAACCTGCAATTAACTTAAGTATTGGTTTGGTCATGTGGAGGCTTTGCCTAAACCACTCCATTCTGGGCCTGTTGTCTTGTTTTTAACCATTGTAAATACTGTACATGCCACTTCATAACATATAACGCTGTGCTAATCTCTATACATCTCTGAATTTCAACACTCTCATCTGCAAAGGAATAATTGTTACTTTTGTATGGCTGTTGGGGATAATCATATGAGGGAAAATATGTTATTCAGAGCAAGGGGTCTGGGGCATCGTAGCAGTTCAACTACATTTTACATAAATATAGAGTCTTAGATAAGGAAATGTTCCGAAGATCAGTGATATGTTGATAGCCTTATGTGAGGACATGTGTCGTACAGTTGGTCATGCTTTCATGGAAAGAGACAAGTGACTGTCAAGAAAAAAAAAATTTGTGTGTGTGTGCATGTGTGTGTGTGTGTAGGTATATATGTATATACATACATATATAGGAGGCCTGACAATTAAGTTCGCAAACTTGCTGCAATGGCATTGCTAACCTTTTTTGCTATCAGAGTGATTATTCATTATGAATTTGTACCAATTGGACAAACAGGTAACCGACTTTACTATTTGGAAGTGCTGAAAAAGCTGCATGAAAAAGTTAGACGACCTGAACTTTTCGCCAACAATTCATGGCTCTTGCATCACGACAGTGCACCAGCTCACACAGCACTGTCCGTGAGGGAGTTTTTAACCAGTAAACAAATAACTGTATTGGAACACCCTCCCTACTCACCTGATCTGGCCCCCAATGACTTCTTTCTTTACCCAAAGATAAAGGAAATATTGAAAGGAAGACATGTTGATGACATTCAGGACATCAAGGGTAATACGACGACAGCCCTGATGGCCATTCCAGAAAAAGAGTTCCAGAATTGCTTTGAAGGGTGGACTAGGCTCTGGCGTGGGTACATAGCTTCCCAAGGGGAGTACTTTGAAGGTGACCATAGTGATACTCAGCAATGAGGTGGGTAGCACTTTTTCTAGGATGAGTTTGCGAACTTGATTTTCTGACATCATACTTTCATTTTCCTGCTTAATATCTCCCATTACATGAGGACTGGAACTCACACACAGAACCATGGACAGTGAGGATGAATGATCTGGGCCCCCCCCCAACAGTTTCTCTCACATGTGTAGTTATAGTTCTGTCTGCACACGGCTGACTCATTTCACGTGCAGGCCAGAGAGGATTATATTGACAACCTACCTGAAATTGCCAACCTCTGTTAATCTCTAAATTATAATCCTGCTTATTTCTGTCACTACTCTTAAAAAAATCTTGAATCTCATTCTTCACATGCCTGTTCATTGTCTGCCTGTTCCACTAAACGATCAGCTCTGTGAAGACAGGATTGTCTCTGTACTAACCACTTTGCCCAGGATATAGCAGTATTTGGTACCTATTAGGTATTTAATGAATATTTCAATGAGTTAACGCATACAGAATTGTCAGATAACTGCCTGACGTACTCTGAGCACTAAATATATGCCAGTCATTAATGTAATTTCTATCAATGTTTTTATTAGCTGAATAATTGATTGAATTAATGAAATGAATGATTATTTTCCAGTTTCCTCATTTGAATGTGCATGACATGAACTAAATAATCCCTGGCACCCCAAATGTATGATTAAATTATACTTTTAAATCACATGGTGAAAAATTTCGAACACTTGACTATTTTCCATCTGCTTCCCATAATAAATGTTAATTTATGGCAGCTCACTAGCTATAAGATACACAGAGAATAGTGGTAAGAAAAAAAAAGGCAGATATAGCTTCAGTTTAGTAATTACTCTGAGACTCAGGTTGCTGAACTTAAACAGGGATAGATACTAAGCCCGAAGTCATTAGACTGTCATAAAGCTTAAATAGAAGAGAATGTTTTGTTTGGGGGACACTGAGTTGTTTCTATGGATGCTTAGTCAGTTGGAGGTAGAAGTCTTACAGATGCTGGACCACGGAAAGCCTTGTGTGTTATCTGTAGAAGAAGATGGAAGATGCTGTCTTCTGCTGGTAGGAAAATAATACATTCAGCCTTTTTCCCACTGCAGGTATGTCTTCCTGTCGTTAGGAAGTGATAGGAGGGGCAGGTTACCTGATAAAGTTGAAAAACTATGCTCATGTATTTAATTTTTAAAATATAGAATAGTTATCTAACTGCCACAGTGATTCCTATTAGTAACTATTTGGTAAGACATTGGAGGAAATGAGAGGAGAATGGGGAAGGGAGGTCTGTTAGAAAGCCGTTGCTGACAAATAGACTCTCCATCAATTAATTGTTGTCAAATGAATTCAAACTAGTGAGTACGTTTAAGTTGATTTATTTCTCTGAGCTGTAGTTTCTTTATATGTGCAATGGCATTGATGAAACCTAAAATGTGAGCATGTCTAACACTGTTCCTAACAAAGGATACTTAATAATTGATAGTTTATTTTCCTTTCCTTTCCATTGGGTTACATCTAAATCCAGTGTCTGTTCAACAGATCCCCTGTCACAAGTGATACAATCTAACAAAATACACTCACACACAAGAGAGATGCTCTGAGAAATAATCCCTTCTGGTTTAGAGATGACAAAATTCTATTGATTTCTTCCCTTCTGATCTTCTCAGTAACAACATGTTCACAAGACAGGTGTGTGTGTGTGTATATGTAAGTAAGTAATTTGTTTTTCTTTTTTCTGAATGGAGGGCAAAGAGTGCAAAGAGCTCCTCAAGATGAACCATTCAAACACAGATCATGCAGGCTCTTCCTGAAGTTCAGTGGTCAAGTTTCATTGTGTCATTGGCAATTGGGATCCATGCTCCACAGAAAACATAAAATTACAAAAATATGTTTTGTTTATTAAGCAGTAAAGAAGGTTGTGTTTCTGCTTGCCTACAGAAAATGATACGTAGTTATTAAGCTCCTTAAATATAAGTTCTCTTCTTATTTATATTTATATATTTTATGTATAATGTAGAGCTTGACACATAATTGGACTCAACAGATGTTTATTGAATTAAATATATAAATGCTTGAATGGAATATTTTTACACAGACTTTTTTTTTTTAATTAAAATCCAAAAACTCATTATTGAGCGTTTTTGGTGTTAGGCAGTGCAAGGAATGTAAAGATTAATGAGAGAGCTTCTTTTCTCCAGCAGCTTACACTTAACAGACCAAAGTGCTTACCTAAAAGGATCCTAGTCTAAAACTTCCTGTAATTACTGCTATGATAAAAGTAAAGTTATAAAGAGCATACACTGAAAGGAAATGCTCAGTGCAGCTGGAAAGAATTTGAAACGTATCCATGGAGGAAAGAGGAGTTGAATTAGTCCCTGTTTAATTTTTTTTTTTAAATGGGTTTTGATAGAAACAAGCATAAGAAGCTATGGGAAGGATTTGGAGTATTTCAGGAAATGGTGGGAAACCTGGAGGTTCTAAACATATAGCGTGTTATACATGGTTGTGGAAAGGGAGGGGTCTAGCAGAGCAGCTTGGGGGAAAGAGAACACCAAGGGTACGTTGCCAGACACGCAAGGCCTTGCTGACCTCTGAGCAGCGCTGCTGTAGTGTGTACCAAGCCTAGAAGAGTGAGTTATTCCAAGGCAGTATCCTTTAGGGGACCCTGCTCACATGGTATAAAACCCTGCCTAGGAGTTCGCTGTTCAATCCGGACAAGATCCATTTCCAGAGATGCTGTTTCGCATGTGTAGAGCTCACCGTAGGGTTATTTGAGCACACAGCACTAGCTCTACAGTGATGACCAGATAGGTTATCTATCTGGTAAGCTGCTAGCTGCATAACACTGTCAAGGCCATATTTAACTGATCTTCCCCGAGGATGTAATAACTCATAGAACTCTATGACCAAAGGAGTAGTAGACTCCTGTGTTCCTTTAGGTCTCAGAAGTCGTCATGTAACACCAAAGCCACTCTTTGCCCAATTCCTGGGACTTCTCTTTTTGCTTTACTTAAGTTTCTCCTTCATAATCACAGATATGTTCATTGTCATTTAAGAAGCATCTCAAGTTATAGTTTTTTTTTTTCTTTTCATGTCAAATCTTTTTCCATAAGTTTTCACAATCTCTACCTTATTATATTGTTGGACATCAAAGTGATACAGAAATTTCTGTACGTAAGACATATAGAAATTACCAAAAGCTGACAGAAGCAGAAACAAAATAACCTATGATCAGATTATTGAGACAATGAATGAAAACATTTCACTTTCAGAGTTTCTTTTAAAACATTTCCTTTACTGAATGGAGCTCATATTCTATAATTATTATTTTATCCTGTACTTTTTTTCTATTAACATTCTATCACAAACATTTCCCATAATATTAAAAATTAGGTAAAGATATCTTCATTGGTTATATACTATCTGATTCCACTATTCTGATTTTTTTGAGATATATTATTAAAAGTGGAATTCATTGAATATATTTGCATAAAATGAAGTAAAATGTCTCTATATATTCTATATAATGTCTCTATAAATTCCTTTCAGCTTCTGGCATAATTGATTTACAATAGTATTGCTTTAGTTTCCCTTTTATATATGTTTATGTCTACTTTAGTATGAGATTAATGGAATTTCTATTGAGTCCTCATTTTATTCGAAATCTAAACATTTAAGAACTATGTTTAGTAACTCTAATAAGTAAATAATTGTATCAAATGGACAAAGAAAATAAAGACGTTTATTTGGATTGTTTTCAGTTTTTGGATATGAATAAAACCACTATATATATATCTGTATACAAGTCTTTGTGTTCACATGCATATTTAATTCTGTTAGGTAAGTACATATAATTCAGTTGCTGGGTTAGAGTACAAATGTTTGCTTTACTTTATAAGAAACTGCTAAACTGTTTACCAGAGTGATGTACCATTTCCCACATCCACCAACAAGGTATGAGAGCTACAGCTGCTCACATACCCACCAACATTTGGTGTTTATCATTTTATCATAAATGATGTCTTTATCATTTTAGCCATTCAGTAGTTATGAACTGGTAGCTCACTGTGGTTTTAATTTGCATACCCTAACGGCTAACCGTTGCATATAGACTTCTAAGATGGCACCTAATTGTCCCCCCCTTTTATTATCTCTGCCCTTTTTAGAGCTCCCTCCCTTTGAGTGGGGGCTGATTTTATGACTTGTTTCTAATCAGTAGAAAGGTTATATGATGCCATTTCTGAGACTAGGTTAAAAAATTGTGATTTCCACCTTGCTAGCAGACGTTCTCTTACTGGCTCTGATGAAGCAAGCTGCCATGTTGGAGAGGTACACACAGCAAGACGCTGATGGTGGTCAGCAGGGATCCACGGTCCTGGGCCCAACAGCCCACAAGGAGCTGAATGCTGCCAAAACCCTTTTAGCTTAGAGGCATATCTTTCCCCAGTTTAGTATTGAGATGAGTGTCCAGCCCTGGCTGATATGTTGCAATCTTGTAAAATACCCCGAAATGAGGAATGAGGTAAGCTGTGTCCAAACTACTGATCCATAGAAACTGTGACGTGAAAAAAAGTTTGGTGTTTAGCTGCTAAGTTTTGGAGTGATTTGTAGAAATAGATAACTAATACAAGCAAGTTTTCCTTTAATTATTTGAGCATGTTCAGAATACAGTAGTCCCTCTTATCAGCAGGAGATACATCTCAAGACCCCCAGTGGATGCCTAAAACTGTGGATAGTACCAAACCCTATATATACTATGTTTTTTTTTCCTATGTATACGTACATATAGTAAGATTTAATTTATAAATTAGATACAGTAGGAGATTAACAACTATAACTAATAATGAAATAGAATAGTTATAACAATATATTGTTAAAGTTATGTGAGTGTGGTCTCTTCCTCTCAAAGTATCTTCATATACTGTACTAACCCTTCTTCTTGTGATGACGTGCCACGGTACAATACCGACGTGATGAGATGGGGTGAGGTGAATGACGTAGACATTGTGATGGAGCGTCAGGCTACTATCGACCTTCTGACTGTATGTCAGAAGGCGGGCCATCTGCCTTGGTGATCATCGATCATCGAGCCTTGTCAGTGGCCATGGTTGGATGTCAGGAGCAGATGATGGCCATGGCTGGGGATCCTCCATCGTTGAAGGACTTTCTGCTGAAATCTTGTAGAAGAACATTTCAACTGGAAGTTGTTGTTTCTTTCTTTATAACTCATCGAAGTGTTGCTGCAGAGGTTGTGATCCTTCAGTGATCACACATGTGACTTTAATGCTGCAGACCATCTGAGGATCGTATTCCACAATTTTTGTAAAATAAGGGTCCCTTCAACACCAGCACTGTGATGCTGCGACAGCCAGTCTGATTCCAAAGAGGGCTGCAAAGTGACTAAATGGGCATCTGTGTTTTTTCTAGCATATGATCTCACTTTCACTCTTCTCTGGATGTTTAATAATATTTGATTATATGTAGGAGATTATGGTTGGTACACTCTAGATACTCCAGATTTTCAGGCTTTGATATTTTGTTCCAGCAGGCAGTTTAATTATTCAATGATCACCTTGAACTTGTGAAGGTTTAGTTTTATGTTTGTTAGGCCAGATCTGTGGAAGCCCAGGGTGGTTCTCAAGCTCTACAACTTGGTAGGGCTTCACTTTCATACCCTCCTACTCTTTGTATCTTTCTTGCAAGTCTTCTCAAACTCTTAGATTTTGGCTTTATTAGGGCATGTCTAGAGAAGATCTCACTTTAGGCTCTTGTCCTTACTTTTAAGGCATGGAATGTCTGGCATCTCAGTTGGCTATTAAGGGTGGCAATAGACATTACAGAAGTCCTACACTTTACCTCAGAGTCCGGGCATCTTCCAGTGCTGCTCAAACCCTAGTGTCTCTATTCTTCTGTATATTGTTCGCAGAGTGTGTGTTCAGCCAGCCCTCAAGACAAACAACCATGGGGGGGTCAAACCTGCGCTTTTGTCCTCCTGCCTTTGCCTCTACTGTTCCGCCTTGCAGATCCCAACCACTGGAACTGCCCCAAACTGATTTCTGCCTCCTCAGCTCAAGGGAACTGTTATGCTTTTCTTGGATAAAAGCTTACTTAGTATGTCATGTTTGAGAAATCATCCAAGGTAGAGGGAGGTCTGGACTAGTCATGGATGTAGCCATGAGATTTCTTACTCTTACGAATTACAGCTGTCTTCCAGTGCCTATAAACTATCGCCTCATATAACTTTTTCCCTCGGTTTTGGGGTTGTTTATAGCTGGAGTTGTTTACAGTCTGGTGCCAGTTACTGTGTCAAAACCTCAATACAGTTTTATTCTATGAGTTTCAATCAATGTTTCTGTTTTGTTTACTCTGTTATCTCAGGTTACACCCTAATCCTTGTATTAATATCTCATATTCTTTCTTATAGCCATCTCCATTCTTCAGCAGTTTTTACTTGTATGTTTGGGAGCAAATTGGAAGTTTGACTTCTTATTTTGATAAGTTTTCTAAAGTTTTTTTTTAATGTTTCCTTCCATAGTCTTAAAATTAGTAATAGTTCCAAATTTGATACTTCCTCTGTAACTTAAATAGGTCAACTATTAATATGGGGAGCTATTCTCTTTAGGATTGGATTGTATAGGCATATTGTTAACGTCAAACAGAAGCTCAGAAGCATCACCCCTGACAGCTGAGGGACCCGTGGGGCCCCAAACATCGTCTGCCGTGCAGTTTGCTTGTGCTTTCTTTCCTTTGCTGTGTTTAATGAAGTCTAGTCATCCGTGCCCAAAATCAGGCAAAAATGCTTGCTGTCCACCGAGAACTCGCATTTACCTTCCTGCTGTTTTGTTTGTTGTCTTTCAGCCCCACTCTGCTTCCCTCCTCACTCCTCTCCACACACCAAGCATGATCCTCGGACCTTGTAGGAGGCAGCTACGAGTTAATTTGTCCTCCAGATATTTTACCTCCCACCTGCCCTTGGATTGGGAGTTGTAAAATCATCTTTACTCTGATCTTTATATCTTTTTTTTTCCGTCCTGATTGAAATTGGGATGGGAAAAAGAAACAGTGTGCTGGATTCATCGTCATTGAACGTAACCTTGGCAGTCTATGCACGAACATGAAAGGTCATCCTCCAGCCTAGTTAAGATCTAGAATATCACCACAAAGTGAGTCCAAGGAATGAAGCTCACTCACTGGACAGCAGAGACGCCACTGGTATCCATGAGGGCCACCGGGAGTGCTGGGTGTAAAGCTAGCACACACCTGTGCAGGAGGAAAGTGCCAGCACGTAACTGCAGCCATTTATGTGAGGCCAGGTTGTAGTTCTGACAGGCCAATTATGACAAGTGACATATTTACAAGATATCAATCTGTCAGATAAATGGAGATGAAATTGGCTCTGGAATAATATCTTATAATTCTTTCTGCCGTTTTCTTTGATTGATGTGCTTCATTTTGACCGTTTTTTTCTTTGCACACTTCAGCTAGTTAGAGGCCCAGGAACCGGTAGGTGCATCTGTAGTCCAGGCCAAAGGGGAAATGACTCACATGTACTGTCCAGTTATGATCAGACTTGGTCAAGAATATCAAACTCGTGACGTCCAGCCATGAGCCCAAAGTTACGTATCCCGATGGGGAAGAACATGCATATTTGATGACTTCTTCCTTTGCCACTTCATTCTGCCTTACTGGTGTGTGTAATATTGTCTTCATTTCCCTCCACTGAAGTCACTAGGCCCATACCTTTGTCCTCTAATAGAACCATCCGAGAGCAGAGACAGATTTGTCTCTTCATCTCTTACTTAGAAACTTAGAGCAGTGGGAATCTATGGGGGGTGGCGAAGGGGCCATGTGACAGCTCACCTCACTGTGCTGGACCAGAAAATTCCAGACTGATCGATTGAGATTACGTTTCTGGGAGGTTGAAGCTCTACTTAGATCAGGTATTAAATCTGAGTTTGGTGTCATGGGCTTTTAGTATAAGTGACGCCCTTCTGGGCCGTGGTTTTCTCTTTCACACTGATTGTTTCGTATTGCTGTAAAAGCTCATCTTTTCCTGGCCTGTTGAACAGAGGTGCTTTGGATAAACTTTTGCAGCCTGCCCATTTTAACTTCCACTGGAGATAAAATCTTAAATGAGTTATAATTAATATATCATCTTTTCTTCCTCCCCCAAATCTAATAAAAGGCATGTCTTTTCCTCAATAACTTGTGTAACAGCCACATTTTCCTTTTTTAATATCTATATATCTGCAGTGTGTCATTCATCATACATTTCTAATTAGCATCTAATTTTGGATTAATTTCCTCTTCCTTCCTTTGGGCTTCTCTAATGAGACAATAAGTTACGTTTGCAAAGGGCCCATATTAACCATACTTGCTTGATTGTAGCACCTTGTGGGCAGTTATCATATAATTGTCCTTTTAAAAATTGTTATTTATTTGTTAGCTATTGGGTGTTGCTCATTCTTCTTGCTAAATGTGTCACACAGTCTCACCAAAGGAAGCAAGTTCTTGTATTATTTATCAGATTTCCCTGTGGAGCTTTTATGGAAGTTTAGATAAAAAAAAAAAAGGTTAACATTTGTAGAATCCACTGGAATTAATGGCTAAGCATCCTGGGAGTTACATGTAATTGGGAGCTAAAGGTCAGGGTTCAAGTCTATTTTACACCTGCTAACTCTAAACCACCAGGTGACTAGTCATTAAATTTTCCTGGCCTCGATTCCTCCTTATGTTTTAGAAAAAAGAATGAAACCCACACATAGAACTATGTAAAGATCAGAAGAGACACTGAAATTGAAAAAAAAGCTTTGTAAATCATAAAGAGCTATACGCATAAGTGATCATGGTGATTTTTTCCTGCAGTGTGAATAGTGCCACTGAAATAAAAGCAGTGACTGTCCACGTTTTGTTTCAATTCTAGAAATGCTTATTAAGTCCTTTCTGTGTGCACATGCTTGTAGTAGGAAGTATGGGGGATGCAGAATTTAAACAAGTCAACCAAGCAAACTCTTTCCCACCTCACACGTGGGAGAGACAACAGGCACTGCTTCCTTCAATAAGCAGTTATTATGGGCCTATTTGGGGGCAGGTGCAGAGTAAACTTGGCATGTTTCGTGGATGTGTCCCCACCATTGCCTACAAGGGAAGCTGAGTCAAAAGGAGAACTTAAGCAATATGTTGCATTCTTCAGCAGCGGCTCTCCATCTGGGCAACACATCAGACAAACCTAGGAGCTTTGAAAGAAAATGATACCCAGGCTGTACTACGGACAAATTGTCATTTTCGTATCTGGAGTTCTTAATACTCTCCAGGTTATTCTAATATGCAAGCAAAGCTTGAGAACCATTACTCTAAAACAGCTTGTGATGCCCTGCCATTGACATTCCCCCCCAGGACTTTGGAAATGGTGACTAATGTGTCTTTGGTTCACCCCTCTGACATGTCACCATGCCCCCACAGTCCCTTGTGATCAAGACTGGGGTGGGGCAAGGGCGGCTCTTTGACAGGTTGGCTTCCTGGCTTTTTCCTCCTTTTGGTGACCACCTCTTCCCATACCATTCAAGAGAACCACTTTCGAAGAACTTTGTGTCCTCTGCGATTCACCCTGGAGGGAGGAAAACCTAAGAAGAGGACAATGAGGAGGAGAGAATGGACTGACCACTCTCTAGACGGTCTTAGCACAGAGAGAAGAGAGCAAGGGGTGAAATGGGAGGGTTGCGGTAGTGTGGTTTATAGGGAAAAAAAAAAAATTTTCTCGTTCAGATGGCCAAAATTTATTTCTCATATGTACGTGTTTGGTCTTCCTCCAGGGGTCCTGGCCCTGCTCCCCAAACCCTTGGAATTTCCTAAGTGTTGAGAGTGATATAGGTGTCTTTTGTTATCTTAATGAGGTGACTTTTGGAAAGCTGGGAAGGATGGGGGCTGGTTGCCAGGAGAGCCAACCATGTGAGTACAGGGTTGGAACTTTCAGTCCAACCACTACACCCCTCCCACCTCTGGGGAGGGGAAAAAAGGAATGGTGATGGAGTTCAGTCACCAATCTTCAATGATTTATCAGCCGTGCCTATGTAAGGAAGCCTCCATAGAAACCCAAAGGACAGAGTTGGAAGAGTTTCTGGTTGGTGAGCATGTGGAGATGCTGGGAGACAGCATGGGGGCTCCATGCCCTTTCCCCACGCCTTACCCTATGCGTGTCCTCCATCCGGCTGTTCCTGAGTTAAAGCCTTTTGTAATGAACTGATAATCCAGTAAGTAAAATGTTTCTTTGAGTTCTGTGAGTCATTCCAGCACGTGAATTGAATGTTGTCTTGTAGGACTGAACCCTTAATCTGTGGGATCTGATGCTATCCCCAAGTAGATAGTGTCAGAATTGAGTGGAATTACAGGACACCCAGTTGTGTCCTGAGAATTCCTTGTTGATGTGGGGAACAACCCTCCCCCCAACATTGGAATTGGGTCGGGGATCCAAAAAAGAGTGAAACTGAACTGAATGTGACTAATTATTGAAAACCATCCAAAAGGCTTGGACTAGAATGCCATATTATAGGATGGGTTTGTCTCAAGATGAAAATCAGATATTAGTATTAGGGTCATGCAGCCATTTGGATTAGTTTCTTCTGCAGGAATGGGCATAGAAGAAAAGGAAATCAAAGTTAGGAGAAATGGAACATCAGGAAGTGATTTTAACATATGCAAAAATTGGCTTATGTCTATCACTTATTTTCTCTGAGAAATCCTTTTTTTTTTCCCTTACATATAATGCAGTAATCAAAATGATAACAAAACCCCTTTCTGGCAGGGTTGATTTCAAGATTAAACTACGTAATGATGTATAAGAAATCACCTAGAATAGTCCTTGGCATATAGTAAATACACACTGAATATCAGAGAGCCAATCTCTTTTGCTCTCTCTCCTCCCTTTCTGTCTTCTACCTCTAACCTCTCTTAAGCTCTCTTTTCTCCCGCCCTCCCTTCCTTCTGACATGCTTTTCTCTAACTTGGCTTTTTTTCATCTTCTTTTCCTTTATCTACACATGTAGTCAAGAAAATCTATATATTGTTTTTCAATATTTTGATGGTTAGTACCATAATTATATTTTTAAACTTTGGTATGTTATTAATTTACTAAGCAAAATTCTCTTCTCACTCTCCACCGTTTAACCTTTTTTTCAACTAATGTTAAATGGTCAAATCAATCAGATTATCTGTACGTGTAGAAATGGCCTTTGAGAAAATATTTCACTTGAACGAAGAAGCTAAAATAGGAAGGTAAATTACAAGTGGCCTTAAGTTTTTTTATGCTTACATATTTTAATTACCAACCCCCTTTTACAAGGGCATTTTTAATTCTTCATTTTATTCAATCTAAGCATTCTTTAGATTTTAACACCAGAATTGGGTTGGAAGTTTCAATGACTAATCAGGAAAGTTGGATTCCTGTTGTGTACTAGAAAACAAAAACAATTTTAATCAAACTGCTGAAAGAAGTCATTAGGGGAGAGGATCTCCGATAGGATGAGATGTATGTCATGAGCCATAGTGCAGTCTGAGTTCTTTCAATGAAGATAAATGGATGACTCCATCATCTCAATGCGGAGTCTGTTTAACCAACACAGTGTCTGCTCTATGATTTGTGATGGTTTTACACAGGAAAAACTAACTGAGATATATCATGGCTGTCAGATCCTGGTATTCCTGTGGGCTTTCTGAACAGACAATTGTATCCCTTTCATTAGCTTTGTGTTATGGATAATGGATAATAAACCAGCTTATGGTACCCAGAGGGGATTCCTTGGACCCTCGGAAAGTCTTCAAACACACTGTACACACATTAAACTTTTCTTGCCCTTTGAAGATGCCTTTGAATCAAATAAAAATCACTTTACTTTCAAAATCAAGAATCAATTTTCCAGAGTTCCCTGGTTGAAAAGGATACTTTTATCTGTGGTCTCCTCTGATTCTTCAGGAATTTAATTCTCCATCTTTCAAAGTTTGGTTGGGAGTACTCTAGGAGTCACTTGGGGCTCATTTTATACCCCAGATTGCTTCTCAGCGCTCTTCTTTCCTCCTCATTTCCGACTCTATATATGTAACCTTCTATTCTCTGTTTCTGAATTAACATGCCCTCCTCTGCCTTTTGGGGTTTCTTTCGTCCAAAATTTTATTTCAGAGTAGGGTGTAGTATCTTTGTCTGTCTCTCGACCTGGCCCATATTGGAAGGCCAGTATTCATTTGACCATTCACTCATTTTGGTTGTAAACAGTTATTTCATGGTTGCATTAATTAAATGAGCTTTTAAAAAAAGCACTTCCTAAATTTAAGACATTGTTCTTGGCCCCTGGGGTTTGTATATAAATGATATATACCCCTTTCTCTTCTGTAACTCACAAGCTTTTAGAGTTTTTGCCTCTTTGTGTAGCATACATATTAGTAAAGAAGAAAGAGGAAAATGCAGTACATATATATATATACACATTGCATCTTTTGAAGCAAAAATTAATATAAGACCCAGTCTTATAGTAAAATAAGTAATATAGTAAATAAAAAATATAGTAAAATAAGACTGGGTCTTATAATATAATGTAATATAATATAATACATAATACTGGATCGTATATTAATTTTTGCTTCAAAAGATGCATTAGAGCTGATGGTCCAGCTAGGTCTTATTTTCAGGGAAACACGGTAGTTTTCTCTCTTTCCTAATACTCCCATATATGAAGAGCTTACTTACAATGCTACTGTAAAGAGGCAAGTTCATCAATTTTCAATTATCATAAAACTTAGGACTGAAAATAATTTCAATAAGTCGTTGGTTCAGCTTTCCACCAATAAACAAGAAACATATGGGGGTGGCCGGTTAGCTCAGTTGTTTGGAGCGTGGTGCTAATAAAACCAAGGTTGCTGGTTCGATCCCCACATGGGCCACTGTGAGCTATGCCCTCCTTAAAAAAAAATAATAATAAAAAAAGTAAAAATTAAAAAATAAAAAAATTTAAAAATACTGTTAAAAAAAGAAAGAAATATATGAACACACACACACACACACACACACACACACATACATGCATGCACACACGTCAGCACCACATGCCTGAATCACTGAGGCATTAAGAAGTTACATACCTCTTCAAGTTCATAAAGCTACAAAACAAAGCCTCCATGTGTGTAACGTATTCCCGTTAAAGACAGTAGGGAACAAAAATCAGATTGTAAACTGTGGCTATAGCCATGTAACTAACAAGATTAATAGATCAGCTAAGATTATATTAGTGTTGTGAAATTTCAGATGATCCTTTTGGGCTACAACCAATTATCGAAGTAAAAGAAACCCTATTAACTCTTTAAGGCACACATTCAAATGTATCATTGTCCCCGCAGGTTGAGGGGTAGCATTATCAGGGACACAGGTGTGACAAGGGTCAGAAGCATGGAGAAGACTGGTCTAGTCTCCCGTGGTCCCCGGAGGGGGTGTGCTCGGGCCAGCTGATCTGTGGGATATGCTGTGTGCGTTCTCTCTCTGGGGTAATGATCCCTAGCTTCCCACAACACACCAACATGCCTTATAAGTAAATATGGGAGCAGCCTTACTAGGGCAGGCACACCCCGTCTTCTGGGAAGTTGAGCAGTCTGGCTGTAGGCTGCCTGACACCCTTCCAGTACCTGGAAGTCTTGGAACCAATGAGACTTTGCATGGTGGGAGGAAGACACCCTTGCTAAGGGAAACTGCCTGAGCACAGTGCCATGGCTGAGGGTGCGAGGTGAGCCAAACAATCCAGTCAGCTCCGGGGTCATGATTGGAAAAGCCTACTCCTTCCATCACAGGGAACGTCAGTTACGTGAGGAGTGACATAGAGAAAAGCACAAGTGGAGTTGATTCATTTCAGCAGTACCTTTGTTGAGTAGTTCTGGTAGCCAAGTCCCCGCTTTGACATTATACATACATTTCGTCTTCTGTCTAGCAAGTCTGTGAATAACCCCGGCTTATATGGGATAGTCTTAGTCCTGCAAATCTCCAGCACTAGTTTGTAAATTAGAACAAGGTCCATGTCTGTGTCTCATTGTCAGTGCCCGTATGGTACCTGGTACACAGTAAGGGAGCACGCTCTACTTGCTGAATAAATGAACGTTAGGTTCTTCTCTACTCGTTGGCCCTTTCTTAAGTTGTACACTTTAATCTAAATGCAACTCAAATTGCATCAACCAAAATTTTCCATAGCTACATTTTTGGACAAGTGTTTTCCAGCCTTACTACATTAATAAAATTCAGATTGTATGACTGATTATGTTTAGATGATGAACGTGATGGTACTTCCAGGCTGCTTCTCATCTGAAAGTAGTCCATTCGCCTTCATGAGGAGTTCTGCATCAAGGATGTCTTTTTAAATGCTAGATAAAAAATATATCTATGCAATTACTGCTGTAGAAAAATTGTCAAGCTTTCTTCTATTAATATAAAATTAGATACTAAAAGCCCCCGTATTTAAGACTTATGAGTTACAGATAACAGCCCATTCAGTGATCGAGGCCCATTGCTTTCAGAAATTTAATTAAAATAAGTGAGCATCATGGGTTCCAACTCCTACCTCCATATTTTTAAAATATGAGTTAATTAAATCACTAGGTCATCTTGGGAATTATATCATTTTAAAAACAACATTAAACTTGTCATCTACAAGCTTTTTCCCAACCTCAGTGAACTCCTCAAACAGCCCAATGCTTTATATGAATTGCTAGTTAACTCACCCAAAACAATCTGTAGGAGACAAGAAGAATATACCATGATTCTTCTTGTGATGTCCGGCTTGCAGCTACACTTCCGAGACCATGTAGAGAATGAGGAAATGTGATAGATGTTTCGAAAGCGCGATGCTAATTCCTCCATAGATTAATTGAAAGGATGGTGATCCTAAGATTAGGGAATAAATTCACTCTCCTGATTCCACCACTAAATACAAAATAATTTCTCCTCTTTGGACCTCAATTTCTCTTTCCCAGGGGTAGTTACGGAATAGGCTAGTTGTTCCCAATCTTTTCTTCATTCAGAAGTTATTTCTGTGTGCTCAGAATCAATATTCTGAAGCTGCTATGTACCAAACTGTGTTAACTAACAGCTTCTGGGGCCTTATGACGGACAGTCACATATTTAACTTAGATTTTTCTGATGTCTACAAAATAGCTCATGATTGAATCTGACAACCACTTAGCTAGGTGATCTGCAAAGACACGTAGGGCTTGGCATATACCACTAGTGTCTTTGTAAGTTAATTTTTTTAATTAGATTTTCTTTTTTTTTTTAATTAAAGTTTATTGGGATGACAGTTGTTAGTAAATTTACATAGATTTCAGGTGCACAATTCTATAATACATCATCTATATATCACATTGTGTATTCACCACCCAGAGTCAGTTCTCTGTCCATCACCATGTAAGTTAAGTTAAATAAAGCTTACAAAAATGCATATGAGATAATAAAATATATGCTGTCATGCAGTTAAGATGATTCTAAAACATCAGATCCTTATTTTTCTGAATAATTTGGAGAGGTGATTGTCCAGCTGCTGGCATATGTGTGACATCTGTTTGAGTTATTCATCCTTTTACTCGTCGGCTGATTCACGTATCCATCCACACTCATGCACTCATGCGACAGGTTAGGGCACTGCGGGTGGCACTGGGCGTGTTAGGGACACAGCACAGTGAGGGACACACAAGACACCAAATAAAGGAATGGAGAAGACACGAGGTAACAAATAAACAGAGGGTTTTAATAATGGGATAAATGGTGTTGCACAACCAGCAGAGATGCTCTGGAAAGGTCTACGGGGGGTGCCTAGTGTGGGGAGGGGCAGGAGGGTTCTGGGAAGAGGGAACCGCTAAGAGAATTGGGAGGGATGAGTAGGCATTAGCCCAGAGAAGAAAGGTGGTGTTCTCATTTCTTCAGTTCACTCTGACAGTGCTCTTTTGTGATTATGGTTTTTTACAGTTTTGACAATCCTGGAAAAAATGTCTCATGGATTTTTTTTTTTTTTTTTTTATGAACTGATTCATTGGTTGCCTAAAATATCTCAGCTGAGTGCTCTATTATAGGAAAAATATAACTTGAGTGAAAGAAGACAAGTTGATTTATGAGGACAAAAAATATACATGTATATACCTCCAAATCTGCCTTCCTTATGGTTCCATTGTTTCAATGTATGTTGAATGATTAACTTCACCTCAGTGCTCTACATTCCACCTTCTTCACTCACTTATACATTTACCAAGTATTTTACTGAGTTTTTACAACGTGCCAATTGCTATTCTTCCGTAAAGATGGTCTGGAGACAGCAAATGAGAGAGAGGAGAAATCAAATCCTAATGTAAATATAATCTGCAGCCTTGTTTAATTTACCCTCATTATCTCATTTGATTTTCAAAAGAAAGTGTTTTATTAACATCATTTTACATGTGAGATGTTAAGTTTGATGTCACATAGCTTTAGGTGTCCAAATTCAGAGATAACTCAGGAATTTTGTCTTCATATTTCAAGAAATAACTGTCAACTATGGTGGCTGGAGAAGACTTCTTGAATGAAATGGAAGTTTGTTGTCCGGAGCAGTTGTCTGGGGTACTGTCAGGCGAATTCGAGAAGAGCCAAACTTTCACAAAAGGGAAATAATTACTATGCAACGCGAGCAGTCATGAGAAATGCCTATTTTATATGAGTTGTTAGAAATACATGTTTTATGTCTAGGGGAGCATGACTTACACGGTTTTGACTTGAGCAGCTATATCAGTTAGACGAGTGACAAATAATGCAAACTGTGGAGGCTGCAAAGCCCCCAAATATTAGCCTAAGGACTTGACTCTCTCCTATAGGCAACGGGAAGCCACAGAAACTATTTGCCTTCAGGAGTCCGCCTCGAGCAAGCCCTCGGCATGGCCAGAGAAGTGAAACTTCTGATGAGAGTTCCAATTTTCCAACTTTGAACTCATTTCTACACATTGCGTTGAAGTTCTCTTGGCTTTTTTCCCTGTATTTCTGTGAGCTGAATGCTCTGAATTTCTGTGGAGATGCTGGTGCTGGGGTGGGTGTTTAGAGGACTTTTCATGGTTATTGTTGCCATGGCAACTGCCTCCTCGCTATTCACTTGTTCCTCACATCTGTTGGTGTTTTGTTTATGACCATTGGAGAGAAGCACCTCTGCACGAGGCTCGCAGGGGAAGCGGGGCTCTCACCACACTCAGGGAAAGCAATATTTACACAACCCAGAGGAAAGCGTTTGGTAGTATGTTTCTTACCTCTTTTCACACAAACTGGGATCTGCTGTCAGTGGTACATGTCAATGGTTTGGGAGAAAAGATGCAAATGGAAAGAACATGGGCAAACGGAAGGAATTAGTGACAGCTAGGTAAGGAATTATTCCTGATCTGCGTTTGTGGAACGCTCTCAGTAGGATATCTGATGTGAAATCTCTTTTATTCTTCAAAGCTTTTCTATGCCAATGTTTATTGATGTGTGTCTTCCGATATACAGTACATTCAGAGCTGGGTTAGAAATTGCGGAGGGGAACTAGGGCTTGATAAAGATCTAATCAGTAAGAAATTAACCAGTTCTGAGGATGAACCCTCATAAAACAGAGGCCTAAAACAGCATTATCTAGCTCGGAAGGGTAAGATAATTATATCCCACCCAGGTCAAAGGCATTAGTTTTAGGGGAACAAATGGTGAAGGTGGGTTCTCAGACAAGGACTTAGGGACCCTAAGGGACCCATAGAAGATGAGACCCAGTGTAGAAAATGATTACCATGATAAAACACATCACCAGCAGACTTGGCAGGCCGTCAGCTATGAGACGCTTCTGGAACTTATAAAAGGAGCATCCAGGTTGTCAGCAATGAATGTGTGGCACAGTACCAACTTTCTATCCCACTGGAAAACAGAATAGAAACTGGAATCCAGAAAGGAATACAGTGGCACGGACTGACTGCAAGTTTGGGGACTGAGAATGTTGGAGATGCCCGATACCGAGCAAGACAGTAGGACCTTGTGTTTCCAGGCTCACTGCGCTGAAGTCCCAAGCGCTGTAGTAGCTGCAAATTGCTAGTGGAGAGGAGCGTCCCTGGTATGTGGTGCTGGAATTAGGGGTGCTAGTTGGGTAAGAAGGACTAGAAATGGCCTGTGTTTAAAACTAAGCTACATTAGTTGGTGTCACCCCACGGGACCTAGATGCAATGAGGGATATGCCTGCCACACGGCGTGGCCACCATCCATTCTTATCTCTGTGTCTCCAGCACATATAGTAGTGTCTGATGCACAGTGAAAACGCTGTTGGGGGAATGAATAAGGGATACACAAATGATCACTGCACTGATGGGGAGAAAGTGAGGTAACGAAGGTGGGGTCGTACTGAATGTGCAAGCCGTAGAAATGAGGGGCTACATGTCAAGATGAAAAAAGAAATCACCGCCCATTTTCTGACAATGTGCTATTTCATAATTTTGTGGGGAGATGTGCAAAGAAATTGCCTGTAAGAGAGCTATTCTGAAAATCCCATGTGATAAGAGCATTATAATCACAGGCTGTACGCTGGAGAAGTTGGGGTGAGCAGGGTATCAACATCATATGGAGATGGGTGGGGGCCAAGCAGTGTGGCAGGTGTACCCCATTGCATTTGAAACCCCACCTGTCTCTCTAGCGGGTGCTCTATCATAGATTGACTGAGAACAAGCTTGAGAAGCAGACTGGCTTGGCTCAAAGACCAATTCTGACACTGGATTGCTCTGTAAACTTGGGAAAGTAATCTACCCCCCATATTGCAGCTTGCATGGTTCTGTAATGGAGACAACATTAGTATATGATACTTAAGGTTATTATGAGAATAAATAATACTATAATACTATTTTTTTTGCCTATATCTCTTTCAGTCCTCACAACAAAATTTGAGGTGGGTGATGTTATTATCCATTTAAAAATAGGTTCAAAAGAATTCATGCAAGACCCCATAGTAAGCAAGAGACGGGATGCAGGCCCCAGCAATGGGGCTGCAGCGTCCATTATCTTAACTGCTTCTCAGTGTTTTCTCTCTGGAGATTCATACGTGTGAAGTGGTGGGTAAGTTTACAGTCAGTGTCAGCTATTAATATTTCTGTAAATTTCCCCTATCCTATTGGTGATCAATTGTGTTCTAGCAGATAGTGAGGTTAAATGATAGCACTGCTGCTAAGAGCTAGTACTAAATACACTGCGTGTGCTCTGCTGAGATTGGCTTACTCTGTACTATGCCTCGCCTATGCATTCCACTTGTACTACCTCACTTTATCATATAGAACCTAGTGTGGTGTAATATCTTAAATAGTAACACAAATGTAAACAGCATGAATAACAGCAACAACAAAGACTTAGCTAATACTTCTGTTATAGGATCTTGTACAGTATGAGCTCATTTAATCCTCTCAAAGATCCTGGAGGTAGGTACTTGTAGTATCCACAGTTTACAAATAAAAACCTGGGACACAGATAGGTTAAGTGAATTGCCCAAGGGCACACAGCTAGTGCAGTGACACAGCTGTGTGGATCACAGTGCAGACGCGTCATCATCACCTGGGATCTAGAAGAATCTGAGCTCCAGACAGACCAATCACCATGCCCAAGGGTGCAGCAAGCTAGGGTGCGCCAGTTAGTGGGTGTGTTTAAAAGGAGTGCCTGCTGTTTACTAAATGAAGGAGCTGGATTCATTAATCATCTCAATGGGGCCCATTCCTGACCTGCAAATGCAGATGAGAGTGACACCCTCGTCCATTCGCTCTGTTATCCCTTCAGTGGACGCCCTGTGAGCACAGACAGTGGGCCATGCCCAATGCGGGCACCGGGCTGCCAGGAGTCAGGTGCAGCCCCTGCCCACTCATTTCACAGACACGCCAGGCGATACAGGTTCAGTGGGAGCCATTGATGGCTGTGCACAGGCTGCTCTGGGAGACACAGCAGGTGATGGGATTAGATTTAGGGATCCAGGAAAGGCCAACCTGAAGAAGGAATTTTGACAGGAATCTTTCAGAATGGGATATTTATGTGCAAATGAAAAAAGGACACATGTTAAACTTAACTTCAGGAAAACAAGTGAAACTTCTCTATAAATGTACAGAATTGCAATTGCCAGACAGTGTTTTCTGGGCTGAATACAGTGAGGAGGTAATAAAATGCAAAGATTGGGACATCCATCCTACTGCCACTTTTAAATTAGTTAAATAATTACCCTGGAAAATAATCTGTTTCAATGGGTTTATTTTATTATTGAAATAATACGGTTGCTTAATGCAATTGCTGCAACCAGGCCATGTAACTCACTGTGATTCCTAATTCAATTGAGCATAACTTCTTTTTTGTACAGGGATATACTTGTAGGCTTAAAAAAATTCTCTGTTCTATCTTTCACCTCCTAGGTCCTTCTTAATAGATTTGATTATTGTTGTTTTAATGCAAGGGAGCAATACCAGGTCTGTACCATACATGCAGAAAGGACTGGGGGAGGCTAGGTTTCAGGGCAGAAGACCAGGTAGAGACACTGGGCGATCTCAATGTGAGGGAAAGAGGACGTGGATGGAGGAAAAGTGGAAGCCGAGAGCAGGGCACATTGTATGCATGCTCAACAGAAATCATGGACTCGAGAGACATGAGACAGAGAAACAGTTGCAAAGAATAAGGGAGAACCCAGGATGGCACTTAGAATTAGAAATTTAGTAACTGTACCAAATTATATTTTTCTGTTTAATTTCTAATTTTCTTCCAATAAATTCTATGGACTTTTATTGTCACCTCTTTGTAGCATATATACCTTTTCACACACACACACACACACACACACACACAATTTCACCCACAAACACACATACACAATGTACGTGTTGCTTTACACCACAAAGTAAAGGCTTACTTTGAATTTTACACTGAATTTTACACTTCTCCCCAAAACTTAGGTCCAACAGGGCTCCTTGCAAAAAAAGACATGGAACTAACTTTTCTTAAGCATTGTCCACGATGCTCAGTATCATTCATCCACTATTTCGCTTTGTCATCACAGCAGTTCTAACACGTACAATAATCCCCCTGTTTTGCAAGTGGAGACATTTATAAGCATAATCATTAGATACCTTTCCCAAGATCACAGATAATAATAGTAGAGTAAGGATTTGACCCCACAATTGTCTGAGTTCAAATACCCTATCCTCTACACCTCTAGCAGGAGGTTTTCCCTTGTTTCTCAGAATAACGTGTGTGTGTTAAAAATATATGCATGAAAAAAAGACTACATGGAACTCGCAACTGGGAGTCCTTAGTTTACGCTATGTGCATAATGCATTGTGGGTCACATTCCATGTTTTTTTAAATCTGTCATACTCTTCTCCGTCTTTAGAGAGTACACAAGAATTGAACCCCATATGTATTTTCTGCTTCTGCTCACTGCAGTTCTCTGTCATGTAATCTCATCTCCCATAGTTTGAACAGAGATGCAAGTGATGTTTTCCCATTTATTTCTCATTCTTTTCTTAAAGGCTGTACTCTCCCCGTGGTTATACAGTCCCGCTGGGGAGGGTCCCAATGCGAAAATTAGGACATCCATCCTAATTACCTTGGAAATCTCATGTATAGTAACAAGACTAGTATAGAGTATGACACAGTCCAATGATGTAGCCCAAATCTTATTACAAGTTTCTATGTAGCAGCCGATAAGTTTATTGCTTTAGATCTGCAAGTCCTTTCTAAGAGAAATATGGCTCATGTACAAATGTACATGATATTTACGGAGCTGAATAAATGAACACAAATTGGATACATATTGAATATGTTGACCTTTAAATGACAAAGCAAGACCACATAGTCACTAAAACAGACAAGGACAGAACATTACCTAAAAAGGTTGCAAAGCCACCATCCATCAAATGGCGCGTGCCAGGAAATATATAGATCCTCCCAGAAAAAACAATGGACAGTTCTCAATAAAACTCCATCTGGTTTGCTGGAACTTATTCTAGGTCGTTTTTACTCATCCCATCTCGAAGCTACAAAACTTGCTAAGGCCTGCGCTGGAGCCTCACAGAGGGAATTGCAGGCTGTGGGGAAAGGCCTCTGTGTAGGTGCTGATCGCCACAAAGTGTGTAAGGATTCCCATTAAACTGTTGCCCTGTTTACTGATGTTCCCGTCCCTCTGTTTCTCACTGAGAACAGTTTCTTAATACGTCTGTTACAACCATGAGAAATGAGATTTTTTTTTGGGGTGGGGTGGGGTGGGAGACATTGCACCTTCAACACCGGACTCAGAAATTCCTCTTCGAGTACAAGTTGATTGGGAGTCAATATTCAGAGAATTCGGACATGTCTGCTAAATACCCTGGAGCCAGACACGAGAGAAATTCCAGTTCCTGCCTCCCATCTCAGAGAGGCTCACCAAATCTTATAAAGTTGGAAGTTTTTCTTGTAAGTCACTTTGAACACTAAAGCAAATTTCCATGACAATCTCTGTTGTACATTTACTTGAATTTTCTTGAACAAATGCTTGAATGCTTTCTGTGCAGAAGTATTTAAGGATTTACAGCAGGTCTACAGAACATATTCCTCTTGCATAATTGAGACTTTATGCCCGTTGAGAACAAACATGAAATGTAGATTTGTTTTCCAAGTATAGATTTATAGTAACTTGATATGTGAGTTTATAGAATTGCTAGAGGGCAAAGAGTAGAGTTTCATGCCATCTTAAGATGTTTTAAATTCTAGTTTAGCCACTTTCTGCTTATGTGATTCTAAGAACACTACGGAAAGTCTACAAATCAGATTTTGTCTAAAATACCTTCCAACTATTGCATTCCATGATACAATAAAGAAGTCAATCAGTGTTTAAAAAAAAGTATTTCAGTATTCAACTATGTGTCTAACATAATAGAAACAGACATTTAGCAAACACGTGGATTTTTTTAAAATTATATTTTAGTTTTAAATTTCAGCTGGGGTACAGATGTACGCATATATGTCTTTGAAACATCAAACATTGAGATCACAGAAATATAGTGTGGTATAGTATAAGAATGAGTTTTGGATACAAGCTAGCAAGAATATGAATTCTGCATCCTTAATTTAGTATCTGTGTGAGCTCGGGAAAGTTACTTAAATACTTTTGGGCCTGTCTTTTCTGATTTGCAAAGAGGTGGCACTAAGACCCATCTTACTTGGCTGCTGTGAAGACCAACGTCTGTGGGCTCCCGGACACCAGCCTGTCCGCTCTTCTCACTGATGGAACCTCCCGAACCGAGCACAAGATAGGAATTTGAATATTGACAAATCTGTAGAATGGTTACATGAGGCAACACAGAGGTACCAGCGGGCACATGGAGGTCTTTGCAAATACTGGTTTCTCCCTATGGTTTTCAGAAAGGATCTTAAGCAATGAACTTTCTTATAAATCAGGGTAAAGAGAGTTGTCTTTTTCCATATACTAAAATGACATGGATTATCTAACCAAACCAGCCAGTTTTATAATTTGTGTGCATCTAAACCATCTGTTTGTCATACACACCCTCTCAATTGCAAACACACTTTTTCCTATTCCTTATTATCCTTGCCTGGTTAGCTTTTTTACCATCCATCTCTCTCTTTCTCTCTTCTACTTGCTAGACTATATGAAGGCAGGGCATTGTGCTTTTTATATATTTTCCTACTGCACGATTCCCACAAACTAGAATACAGTAGGTGCTCAATAAATGCATACCGAGAGAAACGTTTAGACAAAGAACATCAGCATTACTTAACATGACCATTCCAAATCTGGTCACATTTCTTTTCCAGCACACTTTCCCATCATAGGATTGTCACTGGCCTCACCCAATGCCGAGGCGCGGTGTTGCTGATTGGCTGACTACTGCTCTTTCCTTCAGGATGTGACCCCAGGTCCTTCACACCTGACAGTGCGCTCGGCAGCTGCTTCCCATTCATTAGGTGCCCTACTTAAGATGGAAACTCGCAGCAGCTCCCCAAACCTTACTCTCCATTCTTTCTTTATGCGTTTTTTGCTCCTTCTGCTTGCTTTGCTCCTGATTTTTATTTCTTAAAAGTTAGGTTATTAGATCAAGTTTACATAATCTAAAGCTATACATATAGTTTAGGCTTACGGAGCCTATGCTTTCAGATCCCCTTGCACAAGGTCACGAAAGGACAGTATGAAGGAAACTTGTGTAGCAGCTATCATTAGATCACCACCTGACTTGAAGACGTAGGGGGAATGAAAGAAGGAAAGAAAGAAAAGGAGGAGGGGAGGAAAAGGTGGAAAAAGAAAAAGAGAAATGAAAACAGTAGATGTTAGCAGTAGTAGGAAAATATTTTCTGGAATAATGTTTATCTCTAGCACTATGTATGAAAAATAAAATTGTAAATACTATTCTGGTTTTATAGGAAAATTAACTTTCAGAACTATAGCTATAAGTGTAAAATTTGTCTGCATACCTATGAGAGTCAAACACACAAACAATTTCATTTTCTGTGTTTAAAACTGTTGCGAGAAACAATAGTTTAGTATCCAGCTAAAGGTCTAGAACTGCCTAATTCATAGCCCCTTTAGATGATGTTTTCCAATTTACCAAATAGTTAAACATACTGCCTGTGCTTAGCCTAAGTTCTCCTCAAGGAGGTATGCATCAGTGACCTTGACCTCATTTGAAAGAGGAGGACATTGAACTTCAGGGAGGTCAACTAAACTTGTAGATATTAGTAGTTAAGCTAGACAAAAACTCACATATACTTCTTTCCATCTTTTCCTATATTCTATGAATTTATCTCTCAGTAATTTTTTCCCCATTGGGTTTAAACTATAAGTTCATTATATGCTTACAAGGACTTACTAAGTAGAATTTGGAAGAATGGATTATGCTGTTAAAATTTCTGTTGCATTTTCTAATTGTATTAATATGTGTTGGATAGGAGGGAGAGATGTGTGAATATTCAAAAAGGAAAGAAAATGATATTGTGAAGCTAAGTATGCAACTGGGGATTTGCTCAGTTTCAATCTTCAGCACTGGAGTTGATGTCAATACATTCTGCTTCAAATTAACTCAACTCATGCACAGTTGCTGAAAGAATGAGTTGCACTGCTGGATTTAATGGGGAAATAACGATTTGCATTTGCGGTGGCAATTTTGAAATCAAATATGAAAAGAGACTGTTTGTATTTTGCAGTTTTGCCCCAGTGTGGGGCCATAGGTCATCATAATTTGTTCTTTGTGCTCTGCTGGTTTCATCAGCATTCAACTATAGCGGCAACTAACTTCTTTGAGCACCATTTCTCATTTGTTTTGACACAAGCATTTGGATTTTTACGATGCCGTGTTCCCTAGGGTTCTTTGGAAGGGCACAATCTGAGCATCTAATATGTTTTACCAACGGCACATCCAATGATGAAAACATGAGTGAGGGATGGCCTCTGCCCTGGAGGTGACGATACCACAGGTAAAGGCTATGATGAGGTATGAAAGGAGTAGTAGAGATGAGCAGGATGGCGAGCCTAATTATCACTGGGACAGGCCAAGCACATAGTAAGTCCTTGAAATCTGTCAGGAAGAACAAAAAATACCTCTCTAATGTAGGTATTTTCATCCTGTGCAGAAATAATAGAATCCGCAGGAAACTGGAACTTGGAGAGGTTAAATTAGACAGCCCAGGTCACAGATTGTTCCTACTTGGCAGAGATGGGTCATGAGCTATAATTGTCTAGTCGCCGTGTATGTGTTATCCCTGAGAAACTGAGGACACAACACGTCTCTATGTTGTGGTCCATTATTTACCCAGCATTTAGGACAGCATTAGTACACAGTGAGCTTGTATAAATATCTGTGCCATAAATGAATGGATGAATATGTCAGTAGCCTCCCTGGATAGCACGCTGCAAAGCCATGTTGGCCTTCTTACGACCTCCTGGACACCCCTTTGCACCTTCTTGCCAGTGACCCAATCAGAGGCAGGAAACCAACCACTCCCTCTCATGCCTTTTCCCCCTGGGCCCTGTTCTGCTGCAGGTGGATTAAGCTTACTTACATCTAGAGGGTAGTAGTATTCACTAAATTCAACAAGTATTTATTGATTACAATATTCTGAGGACCATGATAGGCAATGTGAACATAACAGAAGTTGCTGATTTATCGGCTGAGAAAGATGAACTATGGAAGCACCTCAGTAAAATGACACTTGTGCCGGAAAGCAATGGTGAGCATCCTTAAGATGAGGAGGCAGAAAGAACGTCAAAGGAGGAAGCCCAACCAGTCATCAGAATCCCTTTGGATATTTTCAGTTCACTATGCCTTGCTCTCTCGGCTTGTCTTTACACTGTATCTAGCTTTTTTCAATTTCTGAACAAAGGTTTCTGCCTCTTGAGTGAATCTTAAATCCCTTTTTCTTTCCCAAATTTGCCTTGATTTGCCTACCAGGTTCCGAACATTGGGATGTGCTATTCTAGCTCTCTAGTGACCTAAACACAAAATGGACCCAAACCTAAACCCAAACACAATGAATTCCCATATCTGTTATCATACATCCCCAATAATCATCAGCGTTATGTCGATTTTGCTTTATCTATCCCTTCCCCACTCCCTCGCTCCACAGAATATTTTAAAAGCAAATCATACACATAATATTTCAATTGTGAATACCACTGTATGTATCACGATCAGACAAGAACCTTTTCCCCTTCTGTTTTATCATTTTCTCATCTCAGATTTTTGGTAGATGTCCTTGGAAACCAAAGAAGCCTGTATCAGCTCACAGTTGGCAGCACTCAGAGGCACTTCTGATCCATTGTCTTGGGAGTGAGTCCTCCCTTTCTTTTGGGTGAGATTTTTCATACAAGGTTGACTTCAGTCTCTCATAGAAATCCTTTGTTGGGTTGACCATTTTTTCTGTGTTTCCCTGTCTTTGGCTGAATGCTTGAAAACATGTATTTCACATCCGTAAACTGGGAATTCTGTGTCATAAGAATTTAATGGAGTGACATATCAGTTAGGGCTTTTGTGGTTAGAAACCTAACAGGAAAGAGGTAGGCTAATGGTTTCTTGAAAGTGACATTGGGTGAATCAAATCTTGTCATCAATTGCAATTTGCTGAACATTTACATGTAACAAAGATCCCACTTTTATGTGGTGGGTGGAGCCAAGCTGCAAGGGTTATCCTGGGTGGGGGGGGATTTGAAAGAAAACATTGCAGACTGAAGGCTAGGCAGTGGTTCTGACCCATAGCAAGCAAGTGGCAATCTGATGTGGCATAAATATTAGATGGTGACAAATAACACTGACATTTTGTCAGGAGCCACGTCATGACTCAGACCTGGCACCTTGGCAGAGATGAGTGCCAGTGTTTGGTGACAAATGGCTCGGATCTGACAGTGTGCTTCACTGCATGCACTTTCATCCATCACAGAGATATTTTTTTAAAAATCACAGAACACAAAACACTCAACACTCAAAACTGGGTGACAGAAGATTGAAGCTGAGAAACAGCAAATCAGAGGCAGCAACAATGACAGAGCCTGAATTGCAAAGCAGTGACTCCCGTTTTATTGTAAGATTCCCATTTTCCACCATTCTCACACTCCATAATTCAGAAGTCTATTTTGTTAACCCTTTGCTTAAAATCACAAAAACAAAGAGTATGGGGAGAGTGAGTGATTGCAGTTGTGACATGAACCCAAAACCTGATCATCAAAGGGTGACACATGACCTAGACATTTTTCGTACACGTATATACAGCAGGTCCTCAAATAATACCATTTTGTTCCATGTCATTTCATTAGAGTGTTGCTGTAGGAACTTAACTCTTGTTTATATCAATTAGCCTAAGTAAAATTGGTCTCATTATACGTCCTTTTGCTTAAAGTTGCAGAATCTATTACCGATGTTAAGTGAGGATTTACATATATTACATATATATGTAAATATGTAGCAAAATATATATTGTATATGCATATATAAAATTATATATAAATAATTATACAAATGTTATATAACTATATATCTAAAATATATAAAGATTTCATACAACTCAATAGCAAAAAGATAAACAATCTGATTTTCACGGGCAGAGGAATTGAACTGACATTTTTCCAAAGGAGATACAAATAGCCACCAGGCATGTGGAAAGGTGCTCACTATAATCAATCATCAGGGAAATGCAAATGAAAACCACACTGAGCCATCACCTCACATCTGTTAGAATGGCTGTCGTCAAGAAGAGAGAGAGAACAATTGTTGGCGTGAAGAAAAGGGAACCTTGTACACTGTTAGTGGGAATGTAAATTGGTGCAGTCTTTATGGAAAACGGTATGGGTGTTCCTCAATTAAAAATAAAATTATTATAAAATCCAGCAATTTGGTGGAATTTAGTAGGGTAGAGAAAGAGGTCGTTGGGTTAGATCATACTAGGCTGCAGTTATTGTTAGGAAAAGCCTGTGAGAGGCCAGGGTTGGCAGTGGGAACCAGCGTTCCCTTAGGCAGGGGTATAGGGTGCTGAGGAGTTGTTGGCAGGGATGAAACGTAGGAGAGCGGAATCTAGACGACAAAGCGTGAGCCATGTAACCTGAAGGCCCGACCAATGTACCTGGATTTCATCTGGAGGTTTTTACCCAGTGACATGCTTTATCTTAATCTTTCATGAAGCCACACAAAATCAACGTTTTTACTAGTCCTAATAAACACATGGAAGTTCCCCTGGAAATTCTGATAAAAGTGAATTTTGTATTTAATACACTCATTTCCTGTTCCCTCTTTTGGCTTGTGTTCCTTTGCACCCTTCCCATGCCCCCCTCTTTTTCACTCCTTCCCTTCCTGCAAACATTTTGTTGAATTCAGGCACCATTCTATGGACTGCAAAATATATTTTTAAAATTTTTTTTAAGCTTTCTTCCCTTAAACATCCTGATAGCATTATTTACAGAATTCATTTTTAAATGTATAGCATACATTGTACTAGAACTTAACACGAAACTAAATTTACTAATTCTTTTCTTCCTTTGTAAACTTTTTAGCTAAATATCTTCACTGTCCCTATGACTTATTCTTGACGTGCATGTATGTCTCTGGTCTTCCAAATCAAGACAGGTTTTTTCAAATCTTTTTACCCTTTGCACATGGAGCTCTATAAGAGAGGATCTTTGCCTTTTTCTCCGCTAAGTCGTCTCATTTTTGAAGACTCAGTTCAGTTATTTTGTTCTATGACTGTTTCTCTGGTTCTCCAGAGAGTTAACCCCTTGTCACTCTCAATCTACACCTCTGCATACTTATCTATAGTTGTGTTGTCACGTTGTATGGACACTGTTCTAGTGAAGGGCCTGGGGCACAGTAGGTGAACCCCCGATGCACGCACACAGGCTGAGAAGGGGCCCTGCCATGCACAGCCACCCATCAGTGCACAGGTGACACTGTGAGCTCTTGTCGAGCCAGATACCTACTCTGAACCTCAGTGTTTTCATCTATAGAGAGGGGGAGCTTGAATTAGCCAGCTGTCTTCTATCCTCAAAATCAGTGAACCTGTAAGAAAGACATCATGCGCTATGTTCTTTAAGCCATATGGAGGCAGCTCCTAACCTCATCTGATAGATTCAAAATGACTAATGTTTCCTTTTTCGTTCTTAGCTTCAGGTGTCCAAAATGACATAATGATTAGACCTTTACACATTTCACAAAGTGATAACCCCAAGAAATCCAAAACACTAATGCAAAACGATTAATATTTCTGTGTGAATGTACTAACAAGAAAAATAATTGGAGGAGACCAAAATAGCTACCAGACCCATGTGTGTAGAGGTGACTGTTATACAGGGAAGAATTGTCATCTTTGAGGCTCTATGAATCAGTTTTAGAAAGGGATGAGCATGAGGGCATGAGACATAGCGCCCTAATTAGAATGCCCTCCACTTAGGTAATTCTCTTTTGTTCTCTCCTTTTCTCGTGTAAGAATCTACATAGAAAAGGCTGCTAGGAACTTCCTTGTAACTCTGACTGGCGCATAACTTTATTTTTCTGAATGGTGCCTCATTGAGAAATATGCCATTCCAGAGGGCTTGTGGAATATACTGCTTCATTTGCTCATCTCCTTCTGACATGTCAATTTTATGAAAATTTGGAGGTTTCTTAGAACATGTGTTAGTGTTTATTTTTCTAAATGGTGCCTCATTGAGAAATATGCCATTCCAGAGGGCTTGTGGAATATACTGCTTCATTTGCTCATCTCCTTCTGACATGTCAATTTTATGAAAATTTGGAGGTTTCTTAGAACATGTGTTAGTGTTTATTTTTCCAGGTGAACTTTTTAAGCTTTAAGAGACGCTTTTAAGTGGGCAGACCTTGCCAGCCCTCTGGCCACGGCGATGATCATTTTAAAACCCGTCAACACACTATTGCAGTTTTATTTTGATAGGATTTTTTTTTTTTTTTAATAGACTTTTGTGCTCATCAGCTAAGGTTTTAAATCCCCGTTCCACTCTTTACTAATTCTGTAAACCTTGGGACAATTTCAACCAGGACTGGTCTTTACTGTCCACATCTATAAAATGAGGATTTTACTACCCACCACAGCGATTTATTATGAAAATGAAATGAGAGACTGATACAATGCATTCATCATATCTTCATGCACAGTTGCCACTCCCAGACATCTTCCCTTTAATATCCCCGTTCCCCAAGGAACACATCGGTCATTAAATTCCCCAGCAACAAAAACGAGATTATGAATGAATGCTTACCTAATAATGTATGTATCAGCAGGGGCTGGAATAACAAAACTCAGAGCTTTTTTGGCTTGTTCACCAGCACCCTCACCGGTAAGCTTTCTCACGTTGTGTGAGTCCTCATTACTGCAGGTGTTGGCTGTCCGTGGTGGTGTGGAAGGTAATACCCATCCTAACCTACCTGCCCCGAACCTGGCGGTTGACCTGATAACACAGGAAACCCCTCATCTCTTTCTATCCCGTGCCTTGTTTTGTGACAGAACCCACAGGACTGACAAATGTTTGTCTGTTTCTGTGTCCCTGTCTCGACTACACTGTGACCTCCTCTGCGGAAAGGGTACCTCTTGTCTCTGGGCACGTGACGCGCCCAACTCGGAGGAGGAGACCAATGACATTTATTAAGTGAATAAATGAGTGAAAAAAATAAATGGATGGAAAAATGCATGAAGAGCCATGAAATGTCCTCTAAGGAAACTTCAAACTCTAGCATTTTCTAATTCTACTGCACTCTCTTTTGGTATACTTAGATTTACACAGTATTAGGAGATAGCTAATAACATGCATCGAAGGACGCTACGTAGAAAATAATCTGGTTGAGTTTTCTCCTGATCTGAAGAGTTAAGTGAAATAATTGTCGTTTTGCCTGTGATAAAGGAAACTTCAGAAAAGATAAACAGGTAACACTAGGTCCGAGTTTCAGAGGGTCCACCTGCCTCCAATACTTGTGCTTTTTTAACTCTTCCACATGCCAGTGATGGTGGAATAACCATATCGGTTTGTGGAGTTACCTTGCAAGGCGATTCCTGATACTATGTCATGATGTAAAGGGCTCCATCTTCTGTCTGACAGCCTCGGCGCCAGGGATCAATAATTTGGGAACGTTACGTATCTACCTCATGGTTTCATTTTGGAAGAGCATTTTTTCTTACCTTGAGTTCTCTTTATATCTTGTGGGAACATTCTTATCCTTCTTAATATCTGAGTGTACTTTAATCCTCAACTGAAAAAGTCCTGAAGAGAAGCTCATGGGCACTGATAAGGAATGCAAACAAAATCGACAAAGGGGAGGAAATTCGTAGGGAAATAGGGAAATAACTCTTTTAGACTAACGTCTTCTTTAATGTTACCCCCCCTCGTCAGCACCCGTTCCCCAGTGGGGCTCACGTCCCACCAGGTACCCTCCGAGGCTGCTTCTACACAGTCCGTTCCTTCTGCTCAGAATGTCCACACACCTGCATGGACTCTCCTTCACCGTAGTGAGCCTTACTTATCTGTTTAGTCTTCTCTTTGACTCTATGTCTTCCATGAAGTATTTTCTAGCTTCTCCTTGGATGATTCCGCCGTCCTCTGTGTGTCCTTGAATTTCTCTGTACATCTCAATCTTTACATTCACCACATGATGTTATCACGACCTCTGAGTCTGTATCCACCATTAGACAGAGGATTCTTAAGTGTGGACCTATTCTTATCCTCAATGTCAATCGTAGTGCTCAGCACACACTAGAAATTGTAGCAATACTTGTGGAGGAGAGAATAGTAGGAGAGGAGAAAGGGAACAAACAGGAAAATACATCCCCGCGTGAGAGGATAAGACCTAACATCATCAGGAACCCATGCCCCGGAAGCTGGTTTCATTCCCTTGATGCTTTGACAGAAATCTCTTCTTAATTTGAACCACAATTTATCTCCCTGAAAAGTAGACACTTTGGTCCTGATTATCTCTCTCGTAACCATTTAATACAGATACTGACAAAAGAATGGTTGACTTTCTGAGTTGTTTCCTCTCTAAGCCAACTCCTGTGCCTCAGCTCTTTAACACTCTCTGTTATGAAAAAGGCACATGATTCCTGAATTAGTTTTTGTTTCTAGAACACACTGACATACATGTAAGTGTTGAGAATACAGTGACACAAACCTCATGGTGAAACCTGCGCCTGTCATTACCAGTCATAATATTGGAAAGATATTTTCTTATTCAGTCGTGAATCACAAAATTTCATTCTCATTCATAAAATCAGAAAACCTGTTTCATGCACAGATTCAATGAGATAGCATGTGATTTACTTTGCACAATTCCTGAGCATATGCACTTACAGATGTCTCTCAAAATTAGAGTTGTTTCATAGTGTGTGTGTGTGTGTGTGTGTGTGTGTGTGTGTGTGTACTGTGGGAATTACCTTTCTGAATTACTTTAAAGCGGAGGTTTGGGATATTTTTATAGTACATGAAAACATGGACACTGCATCCTAAATAAGGTTCCTTGTAGGAAATGAGCTCTGCACCAAGAACCAGGGAATGGGAACTTTAATGTAAGCTTTGCTGCCATCTCACTGCATGATTTGGGAGAAAGTGTGACCTTCTAAATGGCCCCACTTTACATACTTTAATAATGGAGGGACCAGACAAATCATTTATGTGATTTCTTCTGACTCTAAGTACTATTATTCTATTGAATAGAATCAAAAGTTAATCTATGTCAGAAGCAAACTGGTAAGATGCCAATGAAATCTCAAGACTGCTGGGAAACAAAGCTAAGGGAATGAAGAAGATGGAATCAAATCTGGCCCATCAGTATTTTTCAGAAAACCCTCCCCCTCCCCCATAATAACTCATGAAAAGTGCTGCGATTGACTTCAGAAAAGCACTGCGACTGTAGAATACTGCCCAGCCATGAGGTCTTCTCAGATCACTCCAGACAACTGGCTTTTACATCTCTAAGAACTTGGTCAAATCCAGAATGACACCACGGATGTCTAATTCAAGTCATATCCAATCATCCCATCAGCGTGAAGAACAAGAGGCATACGCACTGAAATGTCACTGAAATAGTAATTGGACACAAATTTGTTTCTAGGAATTTGGACGCAGTATTAAAATAATGCCCAGTCTCCTCTCCAGCTCTAGTCAAATGCTCCTCTAATAAACCCAGGGAGGAAAGCTGTGTACTTTTGGATGAACATTTATTCCATTTAATTCAAGAATCACCTACTGAGTTTCTAGTCTGTGCTCTATAGTGTACTTAGCACAGGAGGATAACGTTCGAAGTTAAACAAGGCCCACCCTTTGAAGAAGAGTGCTCAGCTCCTGAGGTCCTTTCATTCTGCTTTCAGGGTCGTAGTGTGCGTTCCTGGTTAGTTAAATGAGCATAAGCTGGCCTTGAGAAGTGAGCATCTTATATTCTAGCCCTCAAAAACATCCATCAAACGAAAGAACCTTGCATATAAAAGTATTTAATGGATACTTAACTGGTTATACTGGTGTCACGTGATGCCCCTGGACCATGCTGTATTTTGAGAGGGGTATTTAGCGTCTTGGACAAACTGACATGGTCATCATATTGTTAAATGACTATAATTATATAATAAAAATGACAGCATTGTCTTTCGTATTTATACATTTTAGAGTATTTTTACACACACACACACACATACACACACACACATATGTATATTTATCTGCTCATCCAAACAAACACTGACGTGTAGGCAGAACAGGAACTTGGCTTCTATAGAAACTAAGATTCATTAAGTTAATTGCTGAGTGTCATCAAGGCTACTATGCAGAAGACGTAGGTTTCAATCTAAAGCACTTTCCTTTTTTGTCCTCCTAATCAAAAGATTGTTCTTCAGAATTTGAATAACTAACTCTAAGGGAGGTATTTCAGAACTCATGAAGTTACATAATATGATGGAATAAGCCATATGCCCCCAAAGTTCACTGGGCTCTAATGCCTGCAGCTCCACATTTAAATTAGCTCTGAACTTACTGTGAAATTAAAAGGGCCTGCATATTTTATGCTCTCCAGTGACTTTACTGCTCACTAGAGATTTGCTATATTAAACAGCACCAAAATTACTTCTATCAATTAACAATATTATACTTAAAGTTTGGATAAATTATTGAGTGGTGTTTGGAGCAACTGTGGGAGAAGTCGGCGTTGAATAAGAAAATGTGCAAACATCCTTGCCCTCTGGGAGTAGGAAAGTCACTCTCCATGTCCACAATCAATTGCAGCGATGGGTTGATAGTGACAACGATGGAAATGAAGGCGTTTCAGGTGCATTAGAAGAAACTGAGGATGCAGAGTTCAAGGACAAAATCTCTGGCCACGCCGCTAGTCATTGGTGCTGTAGGTAAATCAACCCCAAGTGATGATGCCATGTGCTAAGCACAGCAAGGCTGAGTACCGCGTGCCACTGGGGCACAGGTGAGAGCACCCCATGCAGAAAGGGGACAGGGAAGATTTCTTGGAGAGCAAGATGCTTGCCCTGAGTCTCAAAGATGGTTAGAAATTAGTCAGCCAAGAGGGCTTGGGGATCTGCTAAAACAAACTTTGAAACATGTGCTACAGCAAAGAAATACGGAGAAATCAAGGTGCAATGGGAGCCTAGCAGTTAGTTTTATGTGACTAGACTTCACAAAATAAGAGAGAATGGTAGGTGGTTAAAGGTCATGTATAACCTGCTGAAGAGCTTGGCATCGCCCTGCAAACAAGGAAGGCCAGGTGGGTCTCTAATGCCCCTTCAAGGTTGTTGAAGGCATGAGTCACCTGGGCAGCCGAAACTGAAATTTCATTCAAGCTCTGTTAGCCAAGCCAGGCTTTGTCTCCTAAGTCGGGCACTTTTTTATTTTATTTTATTTTGTACGAAGTTTTCATGTGTTTATTAAGCCATGCCTGTGGGGCTCTCTCTGCCTCCTTGAGGTATATATTTTTATAATTTGCACGAAGGACAAAGGTACTGTAAGAGTCAGTAGAGGCCTCAGCAAGATATGGTGGATGAGCATTTTACAAAGAAGATTCTGGTAGCTGTGTGGAGCATAGAACAGAGGGAAAGACACTAGAAGCAGAGGGAACATAGCTGACTACTGCAATTACCCAGCCAAACTGATAAATTATCCAGTAGAAACAGATAAGAGGGTACACAGTTTCCAAATATTATCACAGTCTTCAGCCATAACAGCCTGCAATCTGTGATGAATTCTTCTGGATTAAACATGGGTGTTAATGTCCTTTCTTTACTTCACTATCTATTAAGATGCTTACCAGCCGTTGTTTCCACATGAGTATATTTATCAGATATGTAGCAAGATGTGTGACAGGTAAGCCATCCTCTGCTAAAAAAAATGATATGTTAAAACTCTCTAATCCAGGAGTAGGTACAGTCTTTTATGTGTTAAATGTTTGGGGGAGCCCTGTTTAAAGAAAAGAAATAAAATATGAATTAAAATATTGTATAAAACTGAATGTTTTATTAGAATGATTAAAGAAATTACTCAAAAATAACAAAGAAACTATTATCACAACATCCATAAAAATAGAATCATGTTTGTATTAATTAACTGCCTGACAAAATTCTGCAGTGACTTTCCTTATTATTTTTAGTTGCATATTTTATTTTATTGTCTCTTCATTTAACAGTGATTTTTTTAAATATAATTTTCCATGGAGAAAATAGAAAGACAGCTGAGACATTTTCCTCAAACATTATTGCTCATTTTATTTATTGGTGGTTATCCATTGATTGTTTGGAAATGTTTTTCTGTTTGTCAGTTCTGGCACCGGCTGCAGAAAATGGGGCTTATGACCTAAATTTGCCACCTGTTTTTTCCTTTGAAAAGTAGGGCTGACGCTTTGTCTTTCACGAGAGTACCTGTGACTGTGCATAAAGAGTAGAAAAGTCCAAATGTGATGATATTTCTGTCTATCCCCCTCGTCCCTTTGAACTAGGAGAGGTGTGCCAGTTTATAAAATTTCACTGCACAATCCCGGGATTCAGGAGCCGGCCCAGACTGCCCGGATTTCACCTTCCCCGCAGGCCCCTGCAACTGGGACCAGATCTGTGACAGCATTCTGCCCTCTTAGACAGTGAAACAGAGGGAGGCCATTGTCACACATGAGCCATCAGCACTGAATAAGCTAAGAAGCTGGGATGTGCTGTGACTCCCAGCGGGAGCCTCTTGCTGGCAGTGATGGAATGTTTGAGCTGTTTCCCTTCCGGGAGAACAGCTGGGTGGCCTAGTTGTGAGTATCTCCTAGGGTTTTCTCCAGAGCAGATGAGACAGGCTGAGAAGTGAGCCAATCACTTGAATGCTTTAATTAAACCGTGGAATCCAAGAACTACTGGAGCATTTATGTGTGAAACCTGGGAAAACACAGTTATGTGTCGTGTTCCCCTGAGGAGTGACAGCACACACTCGTGGTCAACGAGCCCTTTTGAAGATCTACTGTCAGTGCAAGTCGCCTAAATAGATGCCCTAATTCCGTCTTTACAGTAACATCTCCAGTTCACAGCTGAGAAGCCTGGGCGTCAGAAAGGCCAAGGCTCTGGCCCAAGGTCACGCTGATCACAGATGATATAGTGGAATCCAGAGTTCAGCTCTGAGACAGGGAAACAAAGAGCAGCCCTGAGAACCGGAATCGGACTGGGCACTCGCAGCTGGGCCATGTCATTCTTCTCTTGACGCAGAGCATCTCACAGGACACCAGCCTCAGACAAGGTCACTCTGATGCCATGATACAATGAGACAAAGTAAGGGCACTTCGTAATTTCCTGTACGCACAGACAAAAACAGTGTCAATATGCCCCCCACAAAATACCAAATATCCCCCCATAGGCCAAAAGGAGTGTCTGCTACTTCTTTCCCAATGACAGATTGAGCTGCGTGTGAATCTGCCCTCTCTATAGATGAGATTTATTGAGATTCCCAAGCATACAATCGCCCCTGCTTTCTGACAGCATGAAATCTAGAGGAAGCTTCTACTTCCTTTGACCCTTCCCCAAATCACCCACCCAAAGTCCAAACCCTGTAATATGTTCTTTCTGGCTCTCTCTGAGATTTCATGATTCCCCCCACCCCCGCCACCCCCCACGTGTGTGTTCTCCTTTTATGCAACTTTTTCAACAATGGGTGATTTCCTAGTGTTTTTTGGTTAAAGAATTTGACACCTGGCTCCCCTGCGTCAAAATCCAAAGACCTTGATGGGAGATGTGGTGAAAAACGTGGGTATGGAAAACCAGGCATCCTCATGTCAGCTTTGGGAAATGCTGGTCTCTAGCTGTGACAATCCCAGACAAGTTGAGGATCATGGCACTTCTAACACCGAAAACAAAGGGTAAGGCGGTTGGGTCACCAGGGTCTGAGGCCATGACCCCTTTAATGGCATTCACACTTCTGATACTGGTACCTGTTTAGGAGGCCAAGTTAGGTTTTAGTGTTTGCATTTGACAGAAGAAAGTAATGAGGTACAGAAAGCCTAAATGACAGGTCCAATATGCAGCATCTAGCTTAGTGAAAGCCCTGAGAATGAAATAAATATAAGCCAATTTCCCAGCTCAGGACATAATTCTATGTACCCTAGTAAAGCTGACAAGAGCAGCTACCAGGAATTGAGTCCTCGCCGTCTGCCAGTCCTCCTGACAACCCTATTTGTCAGATATTCTTTGTCAGATATTATTACCATCCCTTTTCCATATGATGGAATCGATGCACAAAAAGGTTAAGCAACTTGCGAGTGTATGTAGTGGATGAGCGGCAGGACCCAGAGATGAACCCGGGCAGGAGGGTCAGGCTGATGCTCTCCACCCCGTGCTTTAGTGCCTCTTAAACACAGCACGTTCCCTGCAAAGGACGAGAACATTGCCTCACACGCCGTCTATGTCCAGTTAATGATAACTTTATTATCCTCTCATTTAAACATGCCAGCACACCTGTGATACAATTCGTATTGATGTCTCCATTTGACAGATGAGAAAACACAGAGTCATTGAGTGCCTAACTCAAGGTCACACAGTGTGAGATTTGATCCAAAGCAGTTAAGCATAAATATGCGCAAGACTGTGCGGTTGGTAATGCAGTATATATATGTCTTATTTCCCTTCATTCTCACAGCAAGACTCCGACATAGGTACTATCTAATGACATAATTTCGAATTTCACAGGTCAAGAAATGGAGGCAAACAAATGTCAACTAATATGCCCAAGATCATGCATCATGTGTTGGACTCAAAAATTCATATGAATTTCTCAATGACCTCAAATAGCCTTTTCTTAACTACCACGTCACTCTGCTCCAAAGCTCTCTTCCTTCTGATTTTCAATGTCTCAAATTTTATATTTGACTAACGCCTCTTTGATTCTATAAAAAGTCTAATCACATTTCAGAAACTGTTGACTATCTCTGCATTTCATGGAATCAGGGTATAACATGGACAGATTATCGTATATAGCAACATCACTGCAAATGAGTAACTTATTCTGAGAGACCAAGTGACATTTATTTGAACAAAAATAGCTGATATAGTGATTAAAATTTTTGCAATAGGTTGCAAAAATCCCTTATCCTAGTAATGTATAGGACCTTACTTCAAATAAATAAGAACTTTTTTCAAAATTCTTGTTTAAAAATAATAATTCAAACATATCTTTCTCTGTTATCATTACAATTGATCCTTATATTATTAGCAGTAGTGAACAGGTTACATTTATTTATAGCTGTAGTCACAAAACAAAACAAAAAAATCTGTGGAACAACCTCTCTATCCCAGCCACATGATAAGCTCAGTAACTCTAAGAAAACAGTGACTCAGAAAACTAAATGGCTTGCCTGAGGACATGTAAATCCTGGTCTTTTAACCCAAGTCATTAGCCCACTGAATCACACGGGAATTATAAAATATTTTCTCAGTAAACTTTCGTTGGGAAAACCTTCTTGCTAGTATTTTGTGAACACAATAAAATGAATTGACTTAGAGTCAATTCTTGTGTTCAAATTCTGGTATGACCTTTTCAAGCTAATGTAAGACTTGGAGTGAGTTGCTTGGATGCTTTGAGCCGCAGTTCCTTCATTTTAAAAGTGAGGATAATAATATTTATATTGCAGGATAAAAATAGAGTACTTAATATCTTTAGCGTAGGGCCAGACACACAGTAAGGATAAAAAAAATAGTAACCATTTTCTTTGGTAAAATTTAAATTTAAGCATAGTCTGTAAAATAAAAGAATGCATTCCTTAATAATGTTTCTGTTTTTATAAGTCGTTTGTCATGTTTTCAGTTTTTTGAGGGAGGAGCCAAGTTTTGATTATGTTGTGTGCTAGCTCTAGCACAGGCCTCCATATATACATGTGGAAAATTGCTGAAAATGATTCAGTTGATTTTTACAGCTAAAATTTTAGTTACTGTCATCTTTAGGATTTCTAATAAGCCTTGAGACTGAACAAGAGAGTTTAAGAAAGGAAGATTTTGTTTTGTTTTGTTTTGTCTTAAGTGTCTTAGAACCCAACAGAGTTGTCAGCTGAAAGGAAATGATGTCCAACAGAAGTTTGGATTTACACAATGGGATGAAGCACACCAGAAATGGAAAATAGAGGTGTGATCAGAAAATATGGTGAATGTTTAAATTTTTTAAAAAGTTACAGTGAAAAACACATTGCCATTAATCCTCCTTCCTGAAAATACTCCCCCTCGCTTTGAACACATCCCATTGTTCTTGCCACTTTCTGAAGCAGTTCTGGAAGTCCTCTTTCGTGAGTGTCTTTAGTTGCGCTGTTGTGGCTGCCTCTATGTCCTGAGTCATTTTGACTTTGGGGAAGAGCCAGAAGTCACATGGTGCCAGATCCAGTGAATAAGGTGGATGAGGACACACTGCAATGTTTTTATTTGACAGTAACTGTCATATACCAGAAGCGATGTGTGACAACAGAGCATTTTGCCATGATGGAGGACAATTTATGGCACACTTTAAAACACACCTTCTCTCAACCATAGCTCACACCTGACTGACTGCACCAAACAAGTTGAAACTTGTCACACACTGTTACTAAGGTTTGAGGCACTGCTTCCTGTATTGAAGATCCCTGCTTTTCTGTTGAATGGCCCTTGGCAGCAGCTTTTAGTGTATTATTTGATCACACCTCGTATGTGTGGAATTATATTTCCTCTTTCTCAGATACTTTAAAAGACAATTGATTCTTTAAAGCAAAAAAGGAAATGGTGCATTATAATGTTTACTACGTAAGTAGAAATTAATGTGAAATCAATAGAATAAAGGACTGGCGGTATGTAAATGGATGTGTACTTTTGTAAAGTCCTTACATCATACATGAAGTGGCATATTAATTCATGGCACATGATAAGCTAAAGAAGCCTATTGTAATACATATAATATCCATTAAGTAAAGGAAACCATAAGATCAATGTTCATAAAAAACCAAAGGGGGCGATAAAAGGAATGAATGAATGAATGAATGAATGAATACTTGATTCATCCAAAGTAAGGAAGGAGAGGGGAGCAAAAACAAATTAAACATATTGATAACAAATACCAATATGATAGACTGAAAGCCAAGCATATCAATACATACATTAAATGAGTAAACACTCCAATTATAAAGCAGAGACTGTCAGATTGGACAAAAATATAAACCCTGCTATTTGCTTTTTGTATGTTTTAAATATAAAGAACCAGAGATTAAACTAAAAGCATAGAAACCAGATGGAGTACAACTATGAAAGAAGTAATGCCAACTTCACTCAATCTCAGAAAATTAAGGATGAGGAAAGGTCTCCTAACTCATTCTATGAGACCGACACATCTAGAGTACCGAAGACAGACAAAACATTTCAAGGAAATAAAATTATAGGCCAATATCCCTCAAGAAAACAGGTTCAGATAGCTGAAGCAAAATATTAGTAAATCAAATTCAGCAATATATGAGAAGGAATAATACGTCAAGACTAAATGGTGTTCACCCAGGCGTGGTTTAACTTTCAAAAGCCAATCAAAGTCATCAGCCATATTAACAGCATACATATAAAATTCTAAAGGGCAGAGGAGGGCTGAGATTTGGAAGAGTCATAAAATTCCTTCTAAAGTGAGGAAATTACTCTGCATGTCATCAAGGGTTTGTTTACATGGGTGTATGCATTTTGGAAAACTCAAACTATCACTTAAGACCTATGCATTCACCATCTATAAATTATACTTGAAGAATCACCTCTATTCTCCCATATGTGCTGTTACATATTCTTTAATATTTGGGTTGTCTTCTCATAGTGGAGTGAACACTCTACTTAATTTCATAAAATCTTTAGACAAATGTTTTTTCTCTATATAATTGAGGAGTGTTTTATTTTTCTTTCCCCCAAATTTGTTAACTGCTCTGAGCCCTTTTTTCCCCTTAATTTTGCAAATTGGGTAAAAATTGTGAGGAAACACATGGTCACCTAAAGAGTAATGTCAAATATTGTAACTGAAAGCTACTGTAGTGAGTTTCTCTATACCACGCTGCATTGAGATGCAAGTAACTGCAAATACTGTGCTTGAGAGTAAGGATTCTCTACCAAACCAACAGTCAAGGCTCTTCTCAGAATCTTCTCCCGCATGGAGTCCTCTCTATTAGAATTCAGTTTATACTAATAATTATTAGTATTGGGGCCACAGTTCCTATTAGAGTCCTCGTTTACATGAATATTTACACTAATATTTCTATGAATATTCTTCCTCTTTAAATTCTCTTCTGCTAAAATACCATGGCATTTGGGGGGATGGCATTGTCTAAATTATACTCTGCACAGTCTCTTATGGTCTCTAGAAGGGACCTACCTGTGTGGTAAGAAAAAGTCTGCCTGGATGGAGATGCAGAGTCCTGGGTTCCAGCTCCAGCTCTGCAAATTCCAGTTTCTCCTCTGGGAATGTTAGTTCACATCTAGGAATCTTAGTAGACTTCTGTGTGAAACAAGGAAGTTCTGTTAGACACTCTTCAAGCTGAGCTGCCTTTCAACCCCGAGATTTCACTGCAGTACTAACCCCTGGGGAGAATTTTACATCCGGCTGTCAAGAGGCACATAGGAGCCAGGGGAAGCTGTCAGGCTCATTAAACTCTCCTCAGTGGCTCATTCTTTCCCAAGAGACGCATAGGCTGTGGGGCAACCAGCATGCACAGGGCTAAGCCTCAGGGCTAGAATTGGATCAAGATGCCGGCAATACTCATGAGGACAAAAATGACCTTCCTTCTGACCTTGAGAATCATTTACTCTTGTATTTAAAATCAGTAATAAGAGTTCATTCCAATTCAGTCTCCAGCGTTTGCCTTCTTAAAGAAGCAAATTTAGTTGATCGAAGGAATAAACCAGTTTAGAAAATAGCAAATTTCCTAGCTTTGACAGATTCCCAAGGTTGGAAGTTCAAGGGAGAGCCAGTTGGAAATGAGCTGCAATGCACCTATGTAAACTGACCATAAGGTTGCACAGTTTGTGAGACGCACTAGCAATGTGACATCATCCTGAAAAATCACCTTTTTTTCTTTTTTCTTCCTTCCTTCCTTCCTTCCTTCCTTCCTTCCTTCCTTCCTTCCTTCCTTCCTTCCTTCCTTCCTCTTTCTTTCTTTCTTTCTTTCTTTCTTTCTTTCTTTCTTTCTTTCTTTCTTTCTTTCTTTCTTTCTTTCTTTCTTTCTTTCTTTTATTACAGCCTTCTATTATAGATGAAGGAGAATCAATACCTATGACAGACGTGTAAGAGCCAGAAACAGTGGTTGAGTCAGGAAAACAGGCAGAATCCAATGCAGCGAAATAATTGTAGACCGAAATAGCCACAGCATAGCATAAGATTAGTTCAGTAAAAATCTTCATGTTTTAAGAACTTACCTTTCCTCCAGCAAACATTCACACACATAGACACGCACACACACAGATAGAAAATGAACACTTGTAACTCTGCCTCAAATCTGACTTTACCTGGTGATTCCATATTACTTCTTGATTGTTCAGTATTGATCTTTCTTTCATTGAACGGTATGCTTGAGCCATCTTATTGGCTCATGAAAGTCAATTAAATTTTGTGGAATTTTGCAAACTGGTTGTTAAGCATCACTATTATTAAAAATTAAATTGCATACACTTACAAATACATAAAATTTAATACAGTATGTTAAAAACAGAGGTCAACATGGAAACTTATCACGTCCTAAGTATTTTATTGTATTTCAATATTATTTGTACCGTCGAGTAGTTGTGTGGTGGAAACATGATATGGGGGTGATGACTGCACCAACTTTGTATTCGGTAATGCCATATCGCTAGCTTGAAATAAGCCACGGGGGGAGGATTTACACCACAGAAATTGGAAAATGCTACAAATCAGAGCCTGGCTTATTGATGTCTAGATTAAGAAAGAGCTGGATAAAACGTGAATAAGGCAGATTAAATTTTAAAATGTGTCATGCTTGTAACCATTACATTGTGAATAGCATCGAGTGCTGAGAAGGTAGTTATCTAGTATTAGACAACTTTGCAGTCAGCACAGAAGTTGCTCACGTCATTAACTGAACGACAGGTGAAATTATGACATATACCTTTGTTGTGTTACTTTCATTTCAATTGTTAAAATAAATCAAAACATCACTCAATATTTATGTTGGAACTACATTCTTTTGTCAATGACATAAGCAACTTATTTTCTTAAGCAGTAGTAAACATTTATTCCATTGGTTTTGTGACACTATGTTGGCAATAAAATGATAAAAACTTACTGTGGATTTTACAAGAAATAGCAGGTCATGCTGAAGGTATAGGTGTATGGAATTTATGATATATATTATTAAACATTTTATTATATGTGAATTGCTATACATTCTTTATATCGGTACCATATATATATATATATATATATATATATATATTTTTTTTTTTTTTTTCCACCCCTGTCTTTTTTCCGTGGGAAGGTAGTTACCAGAACACTACTGCTGTACTTTTATTCTTAAAATCCTGTCTTCTCCATCCTTTCCATTCCAACAATTTAACCCAATATAGTTCTTTTCCACAATTTGGTGTACTCACTCCCATTCTTCTGAATTCAACCATCCACCCACTATTTTCTCTGTCACCTAGTCTTTCCTCTCAGTGTTATTAATAAATACGTTCCCCTCTTAGATACTTACAATCTGGTATCCGCGTTGCTGTAATAGCTGCCTGCCTGGGGTTATGTCTCTGGGCTTGTCATCCTATGACAGGTCCTCCATCTTGCATCCAGAATGATCTTTCTAAGTTACAAATATTATCATAATCCTCTTTTGTTTAAATCTCCTAAAAATCCCTCCTTTGATGTAATGTCCAGGTTCTCAACATAGCATCCTGTTCTCCGGGTGTATTACTAGACACACCTTGTCTTCCTGTAATCTGCCTTGGGTTCTTCTGGTCCTTTCAAGAAAATTGCATAGAGAGGGGTAGGACTGGGGTCTTTTGGTAATTCTACATCGGATATGTTCTAAATGCCTCCTTACTTTAAAGAAACAATAGCATCTCTCTATCCAGTTACCCTTATCTTTAAGTTCAAAATTACCAAGACTAGCCAATCCTTTTGGAATTCATTGTCTGCCAGTGGTGCATTTCTATTTATATCTCAGCTCTCTTTCTCTTGTACGATGTGAGCAAACACTGATGGATGATGAGTCACGGAGGATGAAGTAGAACTGCTTATCTAATATGCCGCAGATCTTATCCCTCCCGTCTCCCCGGACTAATGGCTAGATGAGCAGTCTGTTGATGCTATGACGTCTGCTCCTCAGTTGGTAATCCAGGGCTGTAGAGGCCACAACTGGTTAATCTCCCACATTTTGAGCAGTGTGTTCTGGCCGAGTGGGGAAGTTGGCTAGCTGCATGTGAAGGAGAGACAGGAAGTGGTTTTGTGGGAACAGAGGCTACTAGAGGGATAGTCAAAGGGCACCTGTGCCCCAACTCTGCTCTAAATACCTCGTGATCATAGGTCACGTAATGTTGGTCCTGTGGCCTCAGCTTCCCCATGGTTAGCATTCAGAATTTTGAATTCTTACACACATAATTCATCACCTCCAGCCACAATCAGCTCCATGGAACAAGAGCAGTAGTGACAGAGACCATGACTTCCTGAGGAAGTGCCTTGTCCAGGCATCGTTCTGAGTGCTTTGCGTATGTTCACGTAACACACTGATAACATTTTCTATTTTCATTGGTGTTTTTCCAGAGGATGTCACTGAGAGTCAGGGCAATAAACACATTGACCATATCGGCAGGGTTAGTGCTCTGGAATGTGAATCAGTGTAAACCTGCTCATTTGAAGCCATTAGCCCTCCGCCCCAAATATCAAAACACACTCATAGACACGTATTCACACCTAATAGCTTACCCTTCAGGGCTCCTTTGCGCTATTACTTCAAGCACAACTTTTGCAGACACTTAAGGAGCCCCCTTCTTTGTGACAGGTGTTGGCCCAATTGAAGTGCAAAAATTCTCTTGTAAATCTTTCCCAGTCCTTTAAGATGGGAAAGCCTGCTCCTTCAATGTGCCCTCACACACTCCATGCTTACTGCTTTCATCGAAGACGCTTGATACATGCTTTTGTGATTTGTGTTTATTGGACGTCATTAGGGGGCAAGGCTGTGTCTTTCCTGTTGATCCCTCCCCCTCGCACCTAACCCACTGTCCTGCTCTTTGTCTAGGCTCAATAAACAGGTATTGAATGAATGCAAGATCTCATTTGCGTCAAGGGGGAATTAAGCAAGGGATAGCAAGTGATGTTAGCACACTGTCCTCCCCAGAGCCTGGAATCTGGAGAACCTTGGCTTAAAGCATTCTGTGTCCAGGAGGCCACTGCTTAACATGCAGATGTGTTGCCTTATTGGGCTTTTGTGTGAAGACGTTAGAAACTCCTAGCACCTTAGCAAACACCAGTTTCCTAGAGCAGCTCCCTAAGGATATAATGGAGAAGGACTCTCAGGAAATGTTAGACAAAAATGAGATGAGAAAATGGTTTAAAAGAAACAGAAATTGGAAAAAAAAATTCACTCTTTCATAAAGCACTTCTTTGTTGTCTGTTCGTAATAATATAATAGATAGCTGCTGCAGCAGTCGCTGGAGATAAAAAGACAGAGTTGCTGCTTTGAGTTTACACGTAGTCCAGAGAGAGACAGACGAGGAACTCAATGGTTGTAACGCAGCATAAAAATACACGTTCTACAGAAGGCTGTGGTGGGAACACGGGACGAAAATGCTTTGGGTCTGTAATGATGTCAGGCAAGAATATACAAATTGGGGAAGATGCATGCCGGTTTGAGGAGGAAAAAGGACATTCCTGACCTTGGAAAACGGATGTCTGTGATTGCTAAAAGGATTTAATGAAGTTATGCGTGTGAGAGACCTGGCAAACTGCAAGGCACTTCCTACAGGCTGGGAGGCACACCATCCCTGAAGCACAATGTTCTCATCTCTACTCACTGGGTACTCATTGTAACACGGCAGGAACACCCAGCGGTCATTATGGTGCTACATGAAATGACAGATAAGAAAGCACTTGGTGACGTTGAGCATCTTTTCACATGTCTATTGGTCGTCTGTGTGTCCTCTCTGGAGAACTGTCTGTTCAGATCATATGCCCATTTTTTCATTGGATTGTTTGTTTTTTTGGTCTCGGGGATGCGAAATACAGCATGGGGAATATAATCAATAATGTTGTAAAGATTATGTAGGGTGGCAGGTGGGTACTGGACTTATTGGGGGATCACTTCACAGATGATATAAATGCCTAACCACTGCGCTGTACACCTGAAACTAATATAAAATAACATTGAATGTCAATTATAATTAAATGTATAGATATATACACACACATATAATGACTATATATACATTTAATTATAATTGTAATTGCAAATAATATATAGATTCACAGCATGGACAGTGCAGCATAGGGAGTATAGTGAATGATACTGGAAGAGCTATGTTAGATGTCAGAGGGGTAGTAGCCTTGGAGGGGTTTTCCCTTTGTGAGGGGTATAAGTGTACCCCTGAAACTGATTTATTTAAAAAAGAAAATTGAAAAAGGAAAGAGAGCATGTAGTGAGCAGTGTGATACATGGGTAAAGTAGGGCCAGTGTTAGCAGCAGGGGTGCCGAGAAAAGACGTCAGATTCCGCAGCTGGACCGAGCCCTGCAGGGTCGTGCCTTCCGTCACCCTCTCTGCACTGACCCTCCCCAGCCTTGTTTTGTCTGAGGCATGAAGGGGGTTTTCTGTTTGGTTCTGCGCACTTGTCTGTCCTTCTTCCCGTTTCATTCTCTTCCCCTTTCACTTCCGGGTATTTCCATGTCGTTTTCCTCCCTGGTGTTCAGGTCTCCACTAAACTATCACCATTCCAGGTGACCTTCCTTGACCATCGTAGGAAACCAATGCTGAGCAGTCAGTCACCCAAATTCATGCTGTTCCATTTTCTTCACCCTAAGCTTGTCTAATTCCTTAGCTTATATGTAAAACAGAAGCCTCCCCAAACTGGGACAGGAACCCCCAAAAGATGGAGGCTTTGGCTTCCAGGTTAACTGCTCTGTTTTAACACCTAATGGGGGTGAATCAATGAATGAATAAGTGAAGGCGCTCATATGATCTTTGTGATTGGAGGATCTGCTGGGTGAACAGGCTGCTGCAGAAAGCCCCCCCCCCCCAACTGCCTGCATATAAGGTTCCAGCCTTGCTGCATGGGTTAAGAATTCTAACAGCCTCCTCATAAATGTGGGTCATTTAGATGTGGGCTGACTAATACTTTATAGAAGATTAGGAGACACTTCTTCAGTTTTTCTAGGCAAAAGAAACACACTAGCATTTGAAATCACTGCCTCAGCAAAATATTTTAATCTATTGCACATGCCATAGACAGAAACATAATTGTTCTTCAGTTATATTTTTCTTTCCTTTCTAAAAGCAAAACTCAGTCTTACAGCCAAAGCCCTTTTTCTTCAGGTGTTTCATTTTTGAGACTTCACTGCTGACCGATCACTCCGGCTCTTAGCAAAGATTCTTCCTATGATCTATCAATGTATTTATCTCCATCAGCATGCAGAGACCTCCTGACCAATTCCTGAAACCTCCCGTAGTGTGACATCTAGTTTGCCTTCCCTTGAATGGTCAGCCGCACACCTGTTTGTTCATTCCCCAGTAGTACTCCCTTGTCCACTCAATTGTCAGATTGAATTCATTCCAAAAGATTGTTTTCAAGATTTATGACTCTTTCCAGCTCATTTCCTGTCTTCTTCTGGTGGCTTGTGCTCGGAGTGCCAGCCCTTCATGCAGTGCCTCAGTAATTGCGGTGGGCGACACATAACCGTAGGGCCATCGTGGTGATCGTTGCAAAAGCTGCTGCCTGACGACCTGGGAGGGGCATCACCAATCTCTCAGGGCCCAGAAAGTCAAAAGGACACACTGACAGTGACGATTATGTAAGAAAAAGAGAAAGCATGATACAATCCCCAAACTCCCAGTATACAGGACTATGATACTAATGACATCACCGCCTCTACAACTCCTTGCGTTGTTCGATGAAATTTCACTCATTCCCAAAAAGGGACCATATTTACCTAAGGACATGGTGCAGTCAGCCCCCACGCATTCCCGCAACCAAAGGTGACTTCTCGCCTGTCTTCCAGACGGGGGCACTGTCCAGAGGTTGGGTCTTTTTACGTACCCTGTTTGGTTCTCACCTTAGGCTTATTCAGCTGTACGATCTCCATTTCATAAGTTAAAACAGAAAGCAAAGTAAATTTCAGAGACCAGAAGGGACTGGCTTATGTTAACGTGACAAGCATTGGCAGGATACTGATTCAAAGTGATTGTCTGTCGGAGCCCGTGGACATTTCTTCTTTTGACGACTCCATGTGGCCACTGCCACATTTAGAACAACTTAGAGGTGGCTCTCCTCTGAAAGGAACGTGAATTGCTTCATATTATCAAGGAAAAAATCTGCGGCGTCACATTTCCCTCAAAAGGATTTGAGAATGCAGCAAGGCCATACCTGGGAGACCAGGAGTCTCTCCTGCCTTCCAGGAGGGCTACAGTCTATCTGGAGGAGATGGTCTTTAGGGAAAGAATCCTTTTCAGAAGTAATTGTAAATGATTGCACATGAGGGGTGGGTAGATGCTGAAGGAGAGAATCACGGGGCCGAGGATTTTTATTTTCTTTGGGGGACGATGACAGAGTTCCAGAAAAGACTGTTTAAACCTTTGGATTTAAGCTGAGATCTGGAGGATAAATAGGAGCCAGACAAGGAAAGAGAAGAGCATTTCGATGGAAAGAGCGAGCACAGGGGAGAGGGCGACCCTGAGACCCAGTGTTTTCTGTCAGGCATTGGAATACACGGCTTGTGGCACGTGATGCTTTGAGGGGCCATGAAAATGTTTTCAAAATCTTTAGAAGTCAGAAGAATCAGATGAATGCCATTCAGCGTGGATGACATTAATCTCCATACGAATTTAGTCATAAGATCTAATGTTTATTACTCCTGTGGGGGAGGGGACTGTGAAGGCGAAAATTCCTCTGGTCCCTGGAAGTGGCTGCCGGAAGTGGGGAAACAAACAATGTGAGAGACTGGACTGGACGAAGGTGGTGTTGCTGGAGTTTGGTGTCTTCTGTTTCCTGCCACCTCTTTTCAGGTGATTTGGGGTGGAGGGGATTGGGAGAGAGAGAGAAGTAAATTGAATAGGCAAATATTAACAGACGTTGTCATCATTATTTTTTTTCCTGTAAACATTACCAAATTCATATAGCACTTTTCATTTTATATCAACCTGTAGATGAATACCCATTGGAAACAGTCATAGGAAAGTTTTGGGGGCAAATACTGTGGCTTGTGAGGCTGAATCAGGGAAGAGCAAAAGAAAGAAGAATCATCAGAAAGAAGCTTTTCCAGCATAAGGAAAAATTCCTGATATATCAAAATATCCCCGTGTGATTATGGAAAGTTTTCTTATGATCAGTTCAGCTTAATGTGGGGAAGGGGTAACCGCCACGATCACTTTGAAAAGACTGCCTTCAAAACCCGTTTTCTAAACTGTAACTGAAGACACGCTTCCTTTAGTTAAGCAGTTTACTTAGCTTGAGCTTCCCGTGTTGTTACGTTCTGATGTAAATACTATGTTACTCTTCTCTTTGCCATGGCTTAATATACATGGATTATTAAAGGGAAGGCTAGCGTGATTCTACTATTCTTTTTCCTTCTCGAAGACTTTGCCAACTTGGCCTTATTTGTACTTCAGTCCAGTGCTGCACGTTTTATTTTAGCCGATACAGAACTCAATGAGCTTCAGCATCAGAACGTTTTGTGTGTAATCATTAAATCACAGAATTGCTGTCTGGAACATTAGTTTTCCATTTGTTCCGATCCCAGCACCAAAATGATCCAGCTTGAGTCTCAGTCCTGGGATTATCTTGCTTGCCAGTGAGGATGCAGTTAAAACTTCCACAGACACAGACAGACCAGAGAATTTCAGAGAGTGTGTATGTCCAGTGAGTACGTACTTCTTTCTCACTCTGTGTCCTTCGCAGCATTAACCAAACGCTCGGCGCTGCCGGGCCTCCAGCCCCACCCAGCTCAGTTCAGCTGCATTAAACGAGTGAGTCATTCACAAAATACTGTCCCTGATTCTCCCAAGCACAAAATACCTCTCAGTGCGTGGGAGATAAAAACACGAACAGAACAGCCCTGTGTCTCCCATAGCCCTTCTGTGGATACTGCTTGCACTCCCTCTATAGTCTGGAGGGAGGGGTGTCTGTTAATACTGTCTCAGCTTTTCACACCGACACCATCCTAGGGAATCTGTAGAACACAGAAAGACAAAAAGCAAACCTTAAGAAGCCAAAGGGAGGAGGAGGGAAAAACAGTTTGCCTACAAAACTTTGGCACTTAGAATGTCAGCTAACTTTTCAAAAGTAGTATTAGGAAACAAAGTGACATTTTCAATGGAATGAAGGAATTATATAGACAGAGGAAATATATTTTTTAAATGAAGGCAACATAAAAATATTTCCAGATAAACAAAAAACTTTATTGATTGTTTTTGTTTGTGTTTTTCTTTTATTTTATTAGCAGACATAGACTAAAGGGGATTCTAAAGGATGTATTTTGGGAGGACATGTCAGACGGGATGTTGGATTTGCAAGAAGGAATGAAGAACAAAGAAAGGTGTGAACATGTGACTAAAACTCAATGAGCACACTCATGCCGTTGAGAGTTCTCAGGCTGTAACTCTGGTTATGGGTCTGAAGTGCCCATAAATAAACTAGAGCATCACGGCTCCAACTCTAGCAACATTGGCGCTATTAGAAGATTCTGTTAGGACAGCCATAGAAGCTCTCGGAAGCTCTGCCTATCCTTGAGGAAAGGTACTGAAGCCCCAAGTGTGTTGTTTACTTGTTTACTTTCTGTAACCGCCCCTCCCCCTGCACAATCTGGTTTAGAATCCCACCCCACGGGCTTTATAGTACTTACTTGTTTTCGTATTGTTGTATTTCGATAGTAGCCCGGTGTCCCAAAGGCTTGTCTATAGTACCCAGCTAAGTAGAGGTGACAGTTTAAGTTACTCATGGATACTAGTACCCTATTACCCATCGACATGAGTTTATTATTTCAGATTGAACTAAGACAAATAGCCTATCACTGGTTCCCATATATGAAAGTATGTTTCATAGAGCAATTTTCTGTTCTAAATACTTGGAGTCAAGATATATTGGAAAAGAGAAAGCGCTTGAGGGGTCCCAAACAGCACATAATTTAAATCAAGAGGTATAGAGGTTTGTGCTTGTGCAAACTTGAAAGGGCTGGGCTACCAAACATGGGAGAGCTGCTCCTAGAGCAGGACATCGTAAGTAGCAGCAGTTGTAAGCCCACTGCCAGTTTCCTCAGTGGGACAGCATCACTGGGGCTGACTTCTAAGGAGTTGCCTGAAAACCTCATTCACAGCTTCTTGTCTTGCTTCTGCCCAAACCGAGGTCTCCGCACCCCCCATAGCTAGCGCGGTAACAGTGTCTGCCTCCTGTCTGCTGCCAAAGCCACCTGAGTGCTTCTGAGTGATGGGATTTCAACTGTAGTCTTACTCATAATGAGCTGGGGAAGCTCGGTTTCAGGCTTCTAGCTCCAGCCCAAGTAAGGGAGGCAGAGAAGGGGGTAGAATTGATCAAAGATGCCTATAGAGCATCCATGACAATTTTATGGTATAAAATGATAATACTTGTGAGATTAAAATAAATCAAATGGAATTAAATGACGCAATTAACAGAGCTTTGAAGAAGAAATGACAACGTGTTCTTAAGTTTGTATGGCTTGAGGAGGGTGTAATTCTACCAGATTAGCTATGCACGTTGTAATTTTTAGACAACACTGGAATGCTCAAAATAGAGCATGGAACTTAAAGACCACTAGAGGGAAAAATATAACTGATAACGAAAATATGAATACAAAGGAGAAAAAAGAGAAAAGAATCAGGGAACATGTAAGACAAATAGGAGGTACAAAAGAAGTTGACTTATTTCGCTTAGCATTATAATCTCAAGATCCATCCATGTTGCCACAAATGGTCCTATTTCATCTTTTCTTACCATCGGATAGTATTCCATTGTGTATATATACCACAACTTCTTTATCCATGCATCTACCGAAGGACATTTGGGTTGTTTCCATGTCTTGGCCACCGTAAACAAAGCTGCAATGAACATTGAAGCACACGTGTCTTTATGGATAAATGTTTTCAGATTTTTGGGGTAGATACCCAGGAGAGGGATTGCTGAAGGAGAACTGACTCTGGGTGGTGAACATACAATGTGATTTATAGATGATGTAACACAGAATTGTACACCTGAAATCTATATAACTTTACTAACAATTGTCACCCCAATAAACTTTAATTAACAAAAAATGTTAACAAGTTGAAAATTGAAATATATACCTAATCATTTTAAATCTGAGGATTAAATACTCCATTCAAAAATACAAAAGTTGCCAAGTTAGGGAGCACAGGAACAACAACTGCAAAAACGAAATTCAATTACTTATTTTTTAGAAAAGATGCCTAAAATATAAAGATACAAAAAGACTAAAAATGAAGTGATAGAAAAATATATTTCATGCAAATACTACCCCACACAGTTAAAATGATTTTGATTATTATACTGGAGCTCAGTAGCTCAGATTAACTTCTTTATTCAAAAAAGATGTGTAGGAAAAATACTCTTGGACAGCTGATGATATTTTTTTCTCCTCTTTCCCAGAAGGTCACATTTGCATAACAGTTCAGACTGCCTGTTCATCCAACAAAAGGTGATTCCAGGGCAGGTAGATTTTCACATACTTGATATGGGGACTCTGAGAACATCTTAGACAAATATTATCCAGGCAGATTGATGTAGCCACGACAAAATTGCAGCAACATTTATTATTTACTCTCTAATGGGACCATCATATGATTGGTAATTTCTGCAGCCAGGGGAAGGTGGTTGCTTTCACAGCTGTTTCCTTCATGCCAATAAAGCACAGAGGCCAGCAGCATATGAGCAATGAAAACGGGGGCCTATATATTTAGAGGTTCTTCGAATGAATCATCAGAGGAAGCCGTGGCCTAATGATGTGCCCGCTGGGACTTGGTTTCCATGAACTAGGGTCAGGTTAAGCCCAGAGTGTGTGCCATGTGTATGGTGTGAAGAGAGACTGGGGACTTTTTGTTCTCTGTTTATTTATCCTGACAGAACTGCAATCAATCTAACAATTGGGATCAGAATATTAAATATTACGCTATAAAGAACAGATACAGGAGCTGGATGCTTTCAGCAAACATGTACTGATTTGCTAGATGCTGGGGACATGCAGATGGATAAATCATGGCTCTGGACATCTCACACTCCACGCCCACCTGTGCGGCTTGGTCCTTCACTTCCTTCAGACAGTCTTCAGGATTCTGCCCGAGTGCCACTTTGTGACCCCTCCTGTAACAAGAGACCCTCTTTCGGACCCTCCGCTGCACTCCCAGTTCGGCTCCCCTTTCTCCCTTTCCCCAGGGCAACCATCACCCTCTAACATATTATGCATTCATTAATTTAATGACTGTCTTCTATAATACAAATTCCATGAAAGCAAGGACTTTGCCTACTCTAACTGTTGTTTCTCTTGTGCCTAAATTACTCCCAAAACACAGTGGGTGGCAAATAATATGTATTGGATAGTTGAATGATGCAGAAATTTAAGAACATAGCACAATACAAAGGGATAAATGACATTTAAAAAATATTGCCACAGGTAATTGAAACACAGATGATTGAAATCAAACACAGGCTTAGGGAAAAGGGAATGGGACACGTTCAGCGATTCAGCTCAGTGGGAGTGACCTTGTTACCTGAGGGAATGCTCAGAGCCCATGCAGGAGGGGTCGGACTTTGACTATTTTGGTAGAACAGAGACTAGGCATGTAGTTTGCAGGGGGACATCGGTATTTTCCCGTTGAAGTTTTTGTATTAACTTTGTTGTGTCCCTGAGATAAAATGAGCAAAGACTGAGTGAGAGTATGTGAGTTGGTCCTTCAGTTAGTCAGTCAACAAACATACACGAAGCTACTCGTGCTTCATGGTCCTGAGCTACACGTAGAAACACTAAGAGTAACAGGCACCAGCTTTTCCCTGCATTGACACTTCTCTTTGTCCACAGTCTGGGTGTAGTTCTCTCCAGCCTCACTACCATAGCATGTGGCTTCATTTTTGAGAAATGATTAAGAGTAGGAAGCCGACTCATTATAAAGGGCTTGGCCTATGGTGGCTCCGCTCTGCATCCCCTCTTCCTGTTTCCCGACAGAACTCTAATGCCATCCAGATATGCGTCCCTCTTTATTGTACCCCCGTGGCTGAGGATTTAATCCCAGTTTCAGGATGGGTCCCCTTGTCATAATAAACATTACATCCCTCATATCATAATTTGGACCAAATAGATAAGAACAGAGATTTGTGGAGGCCTGTGGGTTCTCACTCTTCTAGAAGAGTGTCCCTCCTACTGCTGGTTATGAGGAGCGGAGTATCCCCATTTGCAACTGGCAGCAAAACTGTGATGCGAGTGACCTTGTAATTAATCATCTATCAAACCAGGACATTACTGACATGAAAGGGAGAGCCGTTAATGATTATCCTGGGTAAGAGGTACCGACTGGATCTTTCACAGAAAACCAGGTTGTTTGGTCACCTTACTAAGATGCTAGGACCCAGCGTAGGTGGAGATTAATGCTCCAGACAGAATATCAAAAATAAAGAAGCTGGGACCACGGCTGGGTTAATGAACTACTCGGCCTTCCTGTTGTGAGTGTATCCAATTGCTTTACCGGTTGGGCTTCGTTGAGTCAAGTTCTCTGTTGCTTGCATTTGAGAGCATCTTAAGCCATACATATACACACACGTATATATTTAATATATTCAGTAGCATTTTTCTGTGTTTATTTTAGTCACCCGGGGGTTATAAGAACTGTCCTGGGATTCAGAGAGGTAACTAGAGCAACGATAGGAAAGAAGTAAGTCCAAGAATAGATCATTTAACCTTACTTCAAAGATTAGTGCAGGAAATAATCTGGGTTAGCAGGTATGTGGTGGACTGGGAGGCCAGCTGTAGTTTTCCTTCCAGCAGCACTTTTACGATACCCCTCATACTCCAGCCTCTCACGACGGGGTAAGACTCGGTGAAAGTAAAGGGCCTGGATAATTTACTTCTAGTTTCTGTTGTGACGCTGTGTTGCTGAGGGGCTTGGGACAAGCTCTGATGTCCTTCCATGACTGAAATGCCTTGTAACAGTAGCCGTCGTTTATTTTCCTTTTCTCTTACCTTTCTACCTTGCACCGGGGGGGGGGCCACAGCTTGTATCTTCCAAATAATTTACCTTACTTGGTAAATCTATTTTAAATTTGTAAAACTCACACATGTACCCCCAAATCTCTTTACATAGGAGGTTTTACAAATAATTGTCAAATTGAGTATTATCTTTCCTCACCTCTGCTATGGCCTGGACTTTGATCTCCAGAGTGTTTTAGTAAAGATTGTTTTGTTTAACTGTTAGGATTATCAAATCCATTTCTCCCTGGGGTATGGGAAGAGGGTAGCAGGAGCGGTTTGGATTTGGAATCGTGTGGCTGTCATCTGAGCTGATGGGATTTCAGAGGGAGGTAGTGTTGTACAGCTAATGAGGAGGTAGGTTGTGTTTATGCAAGTTCCCAAGACCCAGGGACCAGAAACAAAGCTATAGTCTGTAAAGTCGGGAATACCAAATAATAAGGGAATGGGTTCTGTCTCGGTAGAAAATAAACCCAGATTTCTTTCCAAAGAAATGATATGTGATGTTATGAATACTTGTGCCGTCCACATCATGAATGCTGCTGAAATACTGGCAGATCAGAGACCAGGGAAAGGATGAATCATACTTGTAGATGATGCCATCAGAGAAAGCCCAGGGACTGTCACCAGCCTTCAGATAAAATGCGGACAGGGGCGCTGCCTCCCAAGGTCATGCGTCCATTATGCAGAAGAACCAGGCTACACCCACAACTTTCACAGGTGCCAAGTCCTGGTGTCTTCCCAGGTTTCATCAGTACCTTTTCTATCCATAAAATCTGTTCACGCATGAGCCAGGTTGAGCTCCCAGTAAGAAAGGAAAAATCAGCAATGTCGCCCGCAGTAATGAGCATTAACAATTAGAATATTATCCAAGCAGGTCATAAAAAATAACTGCTGAGACATTAAGAGGCAGGAGTATTATCATGAAAGCAGACGACCAAGCAGTGGCCCGTAAATGTCTCCAATCACCCCAAACCAGCCCTCTAGTACCTGGTGCTATAATGAGTTGTGAGATTTTTATCTCAAAAATTGTGTCCTGGAAGAAGAGTTATTGAGGACTTTCTCACCCATTAAATCCATCAACTATCTGAAGTGATGAGTTCCCCAGAGATATAGCCGATCTGACCCAGATAGGTGCATTTTATGAGTAAGCGACAATGTGACAGACAGCTTCGCGAATGTTGTGTGCTCCGGCACTCATGGCGTGCTCGTACCTCTTATGTGTGTCCTGGTTGGCATATGGCCATTCTGTCTCATATAATTGGCAAGGTTGCTGTTGTTCTAAATTGCAAGGGGGCTGGCCTAAGTTGCCATGGTCATTTATTTTTAAACAAGACATGGACGTTTTATACAGGAAGAACTTGAATCATTTCTTCTTTCTTCAATGAGGACAGTTTCTCCAACAGGAATGGTGTAAGCGTGGAATAATTGTACGGAGGGAGAAAAAGTGAGTCAGAGATAAAATCTCTCTTCTCTAACTAAGATAATTAACGTTTTTAATGGACATCCTCTGCGTCTGTGGTCTCTTGGCACCAGGTCAGCACAGAATCACGTAAGACCGCTGTCCGTCAGCCCCCGCTTACCATGACCCCTCAGATGAATTGTCTGATCCTCGTCACCCCTGGAGTTCTCCTCACCCAAGTCCTGAGCCAGACCACCAGGGTCAGGGGCCTGGAATCAGGCTCGCTTGTCCCGTCCACGCTTCTAGTGTACCTCTGGGAATACACAGGACATCACTGACCCTTTGGGGCCACAGTATCTAATATCGTCCTCTCCTCGACCTTATCACCTTGGACCATCCATAGAAATAGGCTTCCGGATGTATTGTTCTACAAAGCTCTCAAGTTTTCCTCTGGAAATGTAGCTCCCAGGACCCACTCACTGGAACGTCCTCACTAATGTCTGATGTCCCTTTGCTGTGCACATGTGACGGAAGTTTCTCTCTCGTTCACTGACATTCTGCCTTAGAGTGACTGCCTGGGAAACTCAGCAGGATTACTGTGCAAATCGCAGGCTGCCAGCCTGGTTTATCTCTTTTACCACCCCTATCAGACAGGTCCTCCTCAGGTACTAATAAAAGGTTATTCATATAATTATCATGACTCTCCAGTCAACATAAAACCACTCTCTCCAGTGGAAATCACCAGCAAAGTAAGGTACTATTCCGACTAATTATAATAGTGATTCATTGTTCCTCCTGTGTAACCAGAACTAATAACAAATATTTCTTACTATACGTTAAAACCTAACATACACACGTAGTAGAGATCATTAACTCAATCCTAAATCATTGTCATGACCAACATTGTATAATATAAAATTATAGTACAGTTGCATATACTATGCTGCAGAGTCTTAGCCTGAGACATGATTCTGACCCATGAGGTGTTTCCCCTCCAATTAAATACAAAGCATTTATGTACCAAAACCATCATTACCACGTAAGAAAACTGAGACCACCGAATTGGTAGTGCCATGCTCTGTCTATTTTGAAACTCCGTGTCAGCACAAACTTGCAGGGGCTTCCCCCCGCCCTTGTAATATAGTTGATTTCCCCAAACCGTCACTCAGCTGAACCCAGTTTTCTTTCCTTCCTCATCAGCTTGCTGTGGATCTTCCCAGGATGCTTTCACTCAACTCTCCCCGTGATGCACCACATCTTCCTGTCATAAGAATTAAGCTCAGTAAGGCGGGAGACCAGGTCAGTTTCTTTCTTTTTTTTTTTTTTAAATCAGTGTATACGCAGTACCTTAAAAAGTGCCTAACTTAAGTCCTGTGGAGTGTGAGTCAGAAACGGAGGAGGAAGGAGGAAGGGCTTCCTCCTGGCCCCTGTTCCTGCCTCTCTGCTCTCAGCACACCTCGGTGATTTATTTATCTTAACTCTCGCTGTACACCCAACAAACATCCCCAGAAAAGCATATTGGCCTATCGCGTGCACTCCCCTCCACCTTGTGCCCCACAGGGAATCTGTTTTATCTTGTTTCTAGTTGCTAACCCCTTGCTGGAGAGATGGTTCCCTCCTCTCTTCCCTGATCATTGCCCTGAGGGCTTGTCCAACTCTGCTTTCCTCCGTGGGTACTTTCTGGATATTTATTGATTCTGTAGTTTGCCCCCCATTCAGAGACCAGTCCTGCCCTCATTCAGAGACCCAGTTTCACCTTTGGTCCCTGGGACTTGGAATGATACCCCCACTCTATCTTGCCCAGCAAGGCAATTCAGACACTGCCTAATGTTTACCACTATGTCCAATCCCCTTTTTTCTTTAATAATAATAATAATGAAAATCAGAGACTTAGGTTCCTGGTTCTCATCTAAGATACGGAATTTCAAATTCCCAGGATAGTGTAATTATGACCACATCATTTTAATAGTTGTACAATATTACATATTTTAATCATGCTCCATTGTTGGCTTTTTAAGCATGTGCTAGTTCTATATAAAACCTCTTTATATATGAAACCATGAAAATGGCATGTGACAAAATTTTCCCCCAATTTAGGATTATCCTTTTAGGATATATTAGTGCAGTGAATTTCCGAGGGCAGAAGTCATACGATTTTAAAAGGCTGTGTTGACATATTGCTACACTGACTGCGTCTTCATTTACTGTCCAATGATATGAGATTCCTGGTTCCATTTTATCCATTGTTGGATCAAGATTGCGATTTTCCTTTTAAAATTTAGTCATTTGTGTTAGAACATTGGAGTAATAAAAGGTTGCTCTTTTGTATAAGCTTGTTAGAGAAGAAAAATTATTTACCTCATTTATTTATGCAATATATATTAATGGACACTTATTAGTTATTCTAAGTACTAAATATATAGCAGAAACAAAGTAAGTATGATCTCTGGTCTTTCTGAGTTTATAATCTAATGGAGTATATTCTATTTATAAAAAAAAAATAAAAAGCATGTTGGCATCTTGGTTGAGTTTTGAAGAACAGTAAATATTTTCCCCTTAAGCTAATCAAATTCCAAACATACAAGTAGAGCTTCCATCTTAGACGCAGGAGCTCTTGGTTTCTTTTGTTTTGAAACCAGTTGGCACAGAAGCTCGGACAACGGATGGCTGTCATTTTAATGGCTTCTGCAAAGGCACCTTCCTTTTCTGCTTTGTTCTTTTTCTTGCTCAAGTCAAGGGCAGCTGAGCTGAGCGACCAGACAGGTGGCTCCTCTGCTGCTTTGTGACCAGCACCAGCGAAGAAAACAATGCAGCTGGTGGTGTATTTCTTGTGCCAGCTAACTCATCCTAGGAAACTAAAATTATCCCACTGAGACAATTTGATAAATGTGAAAATTTTTCTTCCTGAAATGCAATGTGTCAAACTTAGGAAACTCATTTTTTTTTGCCAATTTTTAATCCAACCTTTAGTTTCCCATACCAAACCCAAGAGAAGAGACAGTATCAAGTGGCAGGAAATATGCAAATAGTAGCCATTCTTTGCACACCCGCAGAATGGAAGCGTTGGTATCAGGGAAGGCTCTTCGTATAGTCCTCACCCATCAGTGTCTTCGTCCAACTGGTCTGTTTGTCTAACTACTGATGACACTGGAATGCAGAGTTCCTCCAGCGATGCCATCCTGATTGACCAACAGTGATCTCATATGATTAAATCAAATCAAATAAAAAGTACCAAACCCCCACCAAATATGTATTGGTCCGACACTTGGCTTGAGAAAATTGTGGCATTTTATTTAGTCCATAAGAACGCAGTAGATCTGGTGTTGCAATATTGTGTATACATATTTGGTCGCTCAGATGGTCATTCTCCTACATATTTGGTCTTTGTTCAAGTTTTCAGGCTCATACTTAAGAGTAAGGGTTCCCTGTGATGAGAGGGATAAAGATGTCTTTTGTGCTGTTAATGAGATGACTTTTGAAAAGACATACATAGTCTAAGGATGAGGGCCGGTGGCCAGGGAACCAGCACTATGATCAGAGGGTTCCCTCCTTCCCCTTCCACCCACATCCAGGACATGTAGAGGGGCTGGAGATTGAGTTCGGTTGCCAATGGCCAGTGATTTTACCCATGATGCTTAAGTAATGAACCTGCCATAAAAACCCAAAGGGACAGATTTCGGAGAGACTCCGGGTTGGTGAACACATGGAGATTTGGGGAGAATGGTGCACTCGTAAGGGGCATGGAGACTCCCCAACTTTCCTTTCCCTAAGCATCTCTTCGGTCCAAGTGTTCCTGAGTTACATCCTTTTATAATAAACCAATGACCTATTAGGTCAAATGTTTTTCTCATACCCTAGGAGGGGGTCATGGGAACCTCTCATCTGTGCCGGTAGGTCAGAAGCAAAGGCAATCACTTGGGTTTTCGAATTTCCTCTGAAGTGGCGGTGGGGAGCCGTCTCATAGGACAGAGTCCTCAACTGTGGACTCTGACGCTCTCTCTAGGTAGATAGTGTCAGAATTGAGTGGAATTGTAGGACACTCAATTGGCATCTGAGAATTGATTGTTGGAGGTGAGCGGAAACCTTCCCTCCGACACACACACACACACACACACACACACACACACACACTGGAATTGGTGGTCAGAATACCCTAATTAGGCACTATTCTTTGTATTTTGTGAGTACAGACACTGACACTCACAAAGGTTAGGTCACTACTCAAGGGAAGTCCTAAGATAAGCAGTGATGCCAGAATCAGAGCCACTGCCGCCTGACTCACTCAAAGCCCAGGCATTTCAGCAGGGCTGTCCTCAGGCTGTAGGAGGGAACAGTGGTGTGTCAGCACCCAAATGGGCCGCAGGAAGTATGTTGGAGACTAAGGTTCAGTGACTTAAAGACAGCTCCTGCTCTGTGTTTGTACTCGACGGTCCATTACTGACGTCCTAATGATGTTCTAACAGTCTCCTCAGCATCCTGAGATGCTCAAGGTCAGTCCCAGGAAATGGACAACCCTGTAACGAAAGGGCCAATAATGGAGCACATCCTGTGTCATTCATTTTCTCCTCCTGTAAAGGGGACCTCAAGCCTCAGGTTAATGTCATAGAAATATTCAATGATAAATTTACTTTTTTGTTCTTCTGTATCACCTTGCAATTCCATGTTCAAATTATTATGCTATCAAATACATCATATATATGGTCCATTATACCATATTAGTTATTGATTAATGTTCCTGACCTTATTTTTTCTGTGAATTTTTTGATGATGAAAACCACTTCGGTTTTCATTCTTTTGCCTGACGTAGCGTCTGGTCCAAGTCAGTTGTCAACAATTTCCTGTAAACGAATTCCTTGGGGCAACTTAATTCATCTACCTACCTACCTACCCCTCTGTCTTCATAATAGACATCTGTGTTTCTGTCAGTTCACACCCCATACATACAACCTCACAGACAATGGTTATATTGGAAAAAAAGACATGTTTACTTGGATGTGGGTCTTAGTTCTCTCATGTTGAGTGGAAGAGAGCACAGCATGGTGTTCTTCAAAACGAGGTATTCGCAGCTAAAAACTACCTACATTACCAAACTTAGACAGTGATTCAAGCAGGTGAATATATTTTAAAAAATAGTGCTCTAGTAACTGTTTCCTCTCATTGGTTCTAAATGGCAGCACATAGGTATCAGAATCATTTGGGGGCACTTAAAATGTGAGCGTACTTGACCCCAGTAAATCGGAGTTTCTGGGATGTGTTCCAGCATGTGTTTTACAAAATCTTCCCCGGTCCTTCTTATGGGCAGCGCCAGGTAAGAAGTCTGCTCAGCCACACCAAGTATTACTAGAGGGTCTTGAACGAATGGCACTCATTTAAAGCTGCTCAAGCAATAGGGTGAATGCTTGTTGCCTTTAGCAAAGCAAACCTGGGTATTTTTTGAACTTGTTAGTCAACAGTTGGATGTTTAATTAAAAAAAACTTTTGTTTGAAACATACTTGGTAATCTCCTTTAAGTTACAGCAGGTCTTGAGTTCCAGTCAATGTCATTGTGTTTTAATGTTGATGAGATGCTGCAGGAACTTCATTCTTGTTTGTATCAGTCACCCTATGGTAAAATTGGTACATGTAGTTTCACTGCACTCCCCACACCCTATTGATGGCATTAAGTTAGCACTTACTGTATACAGTTTACTATTAGGATAGAGTGTTTATTTTGATTTCTGAAAAGATTACAAAAGCATGGTCTGTCTCGGGAGTTGGCCTTCCTTCAGGATCCATTACCAAATTTTAACCATTCTTAAATTTCATCCAAGGATTATTGGTTTTCATTTACCTTCTTCTCATAATTCCTATAAACTAATGTTTCTTATAAACAAGTATTCATTCCACTATATTCCTTCAAGTTTTATTAAAATGACAATGGATTTAGGTAATCACAGCATAATCCAGAAGGTTGGTATGGCCTATTGACTCTAATGACTTCTCTGGTTTCTGTACTATTTCAAATACCTACCGTCTCTCTCCCTTGGAGAAGATGACCCTGGATCAGAAAAGAGAGGCCCTCATTATTTATGCAGACAGATTTGATAATCTAGTAAATCTGGAAATTTTAAAATTACAACAACACAAAAAACTTCTTAAAGACCTCTGTGGAAACATTTCTAGGAAATAGAACCCCCCAATTTCAACTGATGCTTTTGTTAAAATCAGAGAGGCAAGAGACTAACTGTTCTGCTGATCTCTTGGTTGACACAGAATGCAAGTAGGTCAGGGCCTTAAAAATATAGTCTCCATTACCCAAAAGGAATATAATTAAAGGTTGAAATACATGCTTCTCTAAAAGTGGTTTCTGTGCGTTGCTTGATTTCTGAGCAGACTGTGAGCTCCTTGGGACCCGAGACTTGGAGTCACCCACCCTTGTGTCTCTGTCACCCAACGTGGCGTCTCATGCAGCATCAGCTCTTGTGAAATGTCTGAAATGGATGCAGAAATAGGAAAACATAATTCAGATGGTGTGACCAAGTCACAGGAAAAACTACATATTAAAAATTATGATAGAAATGGCTTTGCAGGTTGAGTATTTCCATTTGGCAGGAGGTTGGAGCAATCAAAATGATTTATTTGACTTTTACATCTAGACCAATCCAAGAATGCTAAATGTTGCCAATGTAAAGGGACTCTGAGGTCACATTGCTTTTCAACCTCAGGACAGAGTAACCCCTACAAGTTAATTTTGGAGTACATAAAATTAATATCAACTCAGGAAACAGAATAGATCTCCACAAAATGCACATTTCTTCAATTTCATAGAAAGATATTGATTTTTTTTCCCTTGCTAGACCACAGAAGTTCTAAAAGTGTAATGGAATCTAAATAAACCCCATTCACACTAACTAATACTAAGAAGAAAAACAGTATAAAGATTTACTTATTCCATAACAGCTTGAAATAACAAGTCCTATCCCAGTTGGTTTTTCATCTTCTTCTGTTTGGAAAACATATTGAATCACATTTTTCAGAGGGAGCAAATTGGACAATCTCATTTTGAAATTCTTATTTGAATTCTCAGAAACACTAAATACTGCTAAATATTCCTATGTTATTGAAGAACTCTTTCCCTAGTTTTAGTAACATCACGTATCCTAGGCTTTTCACCGTCTACTCTGGCTGCTTATCTATCTCTAATGCACTTTAAATGTTGGAGTTCTTCAAGATTTTGTCTCGGTCCCCTTCCTTTTTGCATCATATCTTTTCTTTAGAGCTGATCATGTTCTTAGTCACAAATAAAATTACTACCCTTCCCTTGATGACTCTTCAAATTACATATGTAAACTCAACATGCTCACATCTAAATTCCAGTGACACTGTTATATTTGGTCCTTCCCCATTTTTTTGTTGTTGCTTTATTTTTAAGCTAATGACAAAACCATACACACAACTGATCATATTAAACTCTTGAAGTTTTGAGGGGTAATTTTGCGCCTCCTCTGTCTCCTGGCCATGCCCTATTAATGTCCAATTAATTGATCGTACCCAATTCATCCCAAAGTCGTGCTGAGGCTACCTGGGTAACGTGCCTCCGTGGGATGATGTTTTTATCCCACCTTATCTGTATATTAGCTTCCTCTTCAGGAACTTGCTCTTCAGTATCCCATTCTTATTGCTGGAAGGCAGTTAATTTCAACACATTTCATTATGTTAGTCTCTGGCTTAAAAGAATCTCACCACCGGCGTTTGCCCCTAGAATAAAAATCAAGGCCTTACTTAGTCCAATACTAACCTGCTTTCCAACCTCATCGTGTGTTACTTTCACACTATATTTTCTACAGCCAGACTTGCCTGAACTTATTAATAATTAAAGCTCCCTATTTTGACTTACTTCAGAGTCCTTTGGACATGGATTATCTGTCCCTGAAATACTCACCTGCCCTCTTCTCTATCATGTTCTCCTGTTTATAAAGTCTGACACGAGAGAGCAGTTCTGGCCGTAATGCAGTAACATCTATCTTAGATCTTATCGTCCCATAAACTTCCTGTGTTTTCATTGAGTTGGACAAAATATGTTACGGATCGCTCTCATTTGTTTTTCTTTAATAGATTTTATTTTTAGAACAGCTTTAGGTTTGAGTTTATATGTGTGTCAGGAAATTTACTAATGGCTTTACCTGCCGTATCTTAATCCTTACAATATTCTTATGAGTTAGAAGTTATTACTACCCTCTATTAAAGATTAGAATTTGAATGGAGCTAAATAACTCACTTAGGATCACATAGTACCAAAGGCAGAGCTAACGTTTGGTCCTTGGGAGTTGAACTCAAAGCTGCCTTTTCAGTACTGCTTGGTTCCACTGCGTCCCCCAAATGGGGATTATTATTAGCATCAGTCATTAATAATAATCCATCTGCATCCCTTGCTCCGTGAGGTTCATCTCCAACTCCTCAGGCAGATGACCGCCCTGCCCCTAGTTTAACCCTTTCATCTTCAAGGCGCTCACAAGTCCAGGGACATCATCCTTATTGAACATCTCTATTGTTTAGACTCATCGTGCTTATTGAACTAGAAGTAACCACTGGACTCATACATCCCCTGTGAGCTATGCTGAGCTAGTCTACTCTCTCGTAAAATGGCAACCTTTACCATACATGGGAATGCCTGTGACAGGTGATTCAGTCTTTTCCCTTGAATCAGGACAAGGGATTTACTGAGTGTATTCTTTGCATGATACTGAGGGACTCAGCGAGTGACCCATGACTGATCACTGAACATCTGGACTGTGTGTGCCGTGCTGCTAGCAGCCCACTGGAGCCTGACACCCCTGAATCCCCGGGGGGTCCTGCCTAGTGCTCCAACTCGTAGGTGACATTCAGAGAACACACCGCATTGTACCCTGCCCCCCTGCTCTGCTCTGTCCACTTCTGTTAACCTGAGGTCAAATGGAAAGTTCTGCTTTAGAAATTCAATTATGGTTAGTACAAGTGATAATGGGAAGATTGACTAATGTATTATAATGTTTTTTTTCTATTTAAATGGGAATGTAAATGTGCAGATGTTAATAGTGAGTTTCAATACATTTTCTTTACACCTGTACAGTCAACTGACTAAAAATAGTATCTGACCAGGCTGGGAACCAGAGTGTGGCTGAGGTACTCAGCTCAGGTGTACAGTTTAGAGGGTGCTGAAATCTCAGCAACTGAGATCCACGGCAGAGTTAATGCAAAGGAATCCATAATGAACAATGTCTCATGATTTGAAACGAAGACAGGATTCGTGTGGGGCTCTCCATATGGGAGTATTTCCCTAGCAGCTCT